>NW_009258116.1:4855244-5412366 GCF_000149755.1 Phytophthora sojae
GTGGCCCCGTACCCAGAGAAAAGCACGCGTATGCCTCCGTCTTCAGGGTCTGGATCGTCCGGCCGTCCTGAAATTCTGGATCTCACGGGTCCTGGTAGCAAGCCTCGCAGCAGTTCGAAGACTGGGGGCAAAACTCAGGATTCCAAGAAATCTCAGGGTTCCAAGAAGGGTCAAGGCTCCAGAAAATCACGGGACTCTAAGGCGCCAGACACACAGTCGAAGTGCGCGAGCTCAAAGGTTCACAAGGTTCAGCGTCGTCCCAAGAGTCATCAACCTGGCCGGGACTCTGTGCGTCGCGCCGGCGAAAAGGCTGTGGTGTCCGAGGAGGCCGCGCACACGATGCTCCCTGGGGGTGTCGTCTGGAAGGAAGTTCGGCCAGACGTACGTCAGGCCATTCTTGCTGGGCTCAAGTACGACACAGCCATGGAGTGGATTGGCAGCGACCGTGCGGCTCACGGGCACTTCAGGCAGCCGCAGCTGATCAAGATGCTCGTGAGCATGATGTACTGGCGTCGTCTTGACCTGACTCCCTGGAGCAAGTATGTCCCTGAAGCCTACTACGAAATGGCAGACGAGCGTCTGGACAGGTGCCTTCGACGCGGTGATGTGCCATCACCCTGGGGGAACCTCGATGACCACATGGTGTACCCTGATGAGGACGCCGATTCCACGATGGACGACATCGAGAACGACCCGGACTACCAGCCTCCCGCCCAGGAACCTGAGGAGAGCGCCTCTAGTAATAGCTCTGAAGAGGAGGAGGAGGAGGTCGCCCCTGAAACTCTGGAGGACATCGAGGACGCAGAGGACGACGACGACGCAGAGGACGACAATGGGGTAGAAGAACCCCTGGAAGTCAAGCCTCCTGCTAAGCGCCCCCGTTCTGAATCATGCAAGAAACCTCAGGGTTCCAACTCGAAGTCGAAGAAGAAACGTCGCACGGGAAACAAGACAGACACTTCTGCCACTCAGGGTTCTAGTGGTACTCAGGAGTCCAAGGCTACATCACGCTCCAAGCATCCGTCGACGCTCGTGCGGAAATCGTGCTCGGAGCTCACTTCAAGTGAGTTGATGACGGCCGAAGACCCTGAGAACAACGAGACCTCCTGGTGCATCTATGGGGTTCTTGTTCAATATCCAAGTTCGACCAAGAGTGCGTCTTGCCAGACTCCCGGGTTCCCAGAGTACGAGATCCACAAGTATTCGTACGACGTTGCTCACGAGCGCTGGGACCGTGAGGCATACCAAGAAGTCCTGGATTCTGAACCCTGGGAGACTATGCTTCAGGGTCGGTTCCGAGTGTTCAACTTCCATGAGCGAGAGCTACTCTCCGCGAAAGCGCTCAAGCTGATGGAGGACGTCGTGGACATCATGCACAAGCACGCACAGGCAATCTGGGAGCGCGGGCACTGGGTGCCTATTCCGACTGAAGAACAAGCAGACGCCACCATGGAATCTCAGCGGAAGTCGCGTCGAAACGCGCTACGCAGAGCGTACAAGACGCTCGTCGAGCGCTCGCGCAACACCCCTGGGTTCATCCCGTCGTTGTGGCACGAACCGGGTCTCTGGAAGTTCCCGGACAAGTGCTGCTACTGGATTTGGGAGGATCCCAGGGCCAAGAAACTCGGGGGAGCTAAGTGCAAGGACTTAGACGTCCAGCTAGCGACGTTGGACATTCGTGAGCCTGCTCGAGTCCAATGGAACACGGCGGCTGACGACGATGAGTGGCTACAATACGTGCCGAACAACATCAAGCGCCACATCAAGCCCCTGGCCATCCGCAAGCTCAACCCGCTGTCTCTCAAGCACTCGTGAGAGTCAAGGTCACCTCCAAATCCCGAGAACCACCTGAATTTCACATGTCGTAGCGTAACTCTCCATAATACCCAGGATTTCATCTCGATTTCAATGTCTTCCCCAGAAATTCATCATTTTCTGACTTGTTCTCTGGGTCATCCAACTTCGTTTACTGTCTCCATGTCCTTGTAAAGCTCGCCGCCTTCATCTTCCTTCTCACACACTGCCAAAGCCTCAGCAGTATCACCTTCTCCATAATCAAATCAAGTCAAATCACATTCACGCTTTCCGTCTCCAATATTCACACATTCCGTCGATTTTCCCCAGAGTTTCACAGTGTCACCCAGAGTTTCCCCTGAATATCACGTGTAACTCTGGGTCATTGTCACCCCAGAGTGCTAGAATCCTGGGTGATCATCTCCAGCCTGCATGGCCTGGAAACGGGCCCGCGCTCTTGCGTCTTGATTGAATTCGTAGAGCAGGGCACCACAGTTGAGCTTCGACACAGGCAGCCACTCGGTCTCATCATACCCCTTCCACTTCACAAGGTACTCACGAATTCGTCTCGCTGTCCGAGTCCGTTTAGTCCATCGCAAATCCAGGATTCGCTCAACTTCGTACTCATCGTTCGCAGCGTTGGGCTCCCAACTGTCTTCAGGCAATAGCGCCGCATCAAAGTCATCATCCTCGTCCACGTCGATCTCCACAGTGGGCCGCTTCGAGAATAGTGCTCTGGGTTTCAAACGGCTCACGTGTACCCAGGGATTCACGCGATATCCTGTGTTCTTGACCCTGAGTTTCACGCGGAAGTTGTCATGGATTTCCTGAATTCTGAAGGAGCCATGCCACATGTGAGCCAGTTTGCGGCTCAGCCCGGGCTGCACTTTGGGTATATACAGCCACACAGCATCACCGGCTGCGAATCCTGCCTTCAGTCGTTCGGACAGCTCTCTCCACTTCCTGGTTTGTTCGGCAGAGCGCGCGCGCTTGGCCTTCTTCTGAAGATCCTCGGCGCAAGCTTGTGCATAACTATAGTCACGCTGTAGCTTCCTGCGCCAGTCGTACGCAGTGTGCTCCTGGATACTCGAGGGCCTGGGTCCTAACATTGCAGACACCGTGCCGTGTGCGTCCCAGCCGTGCACCAGAAAAAACGGAGTGTCCAGGCGAGTGGCATCGAACGATGTATTCAGGGCAAACACCAGGCGCTCAGCATGGTCGTCCCAGTCACTCTGGTCCGCCTCAGCAATGTACGCTCGAATGCTGCGCACGACAGTCTGCACCGACCGCTCCTGTTGTCCGTTCGCCTGGGGGCGATACGCCAGAGTGGCTCGCTGCTTGCTACCCAAAAGTTCACGGAAGCGCATGAACACCTCACTCATGAACCTTGGGTCTTGGTCGTGCCTCAGCATCGAGCTCGCGCCGAATCTCCTGAGGACCTGCTCTTCGTACACTTCAGTGACATCTTGCGCCGTGGTGGAACTCATGGGTTTACACATGACGAATCCTGAGAACGCATCCTGAAAAAGCAGCAGGAACGTGTTCCCACGGTCCGACTTAGGCAAGTGTGTCGCGAAATCCATAGACACAACTTCAAAAGGGCGCCTCGGTTCGATGTTCCCAGGGGAAGGCCCTGGATTCTGAGGGCGCCCCTTGCCGCTGGCGCAATCCACACACTCTTTGACGAAAACTTCCACATCGGCGTACATGCCGTGCCAGTAGAGCTCAGAGCGCAGCTTCTCGTCCGTCCTCGTGATCCCCTAGTGCCCACCCTGAAAATCTTCGTGAGCGTAATGCAGGATATCCGGTCGCAGAGCTTTCGGCACCACGAGTCTGAGTTCGTCAACCATATCTCGGGGTCGATCTCTGGTAGACCGACTCAAGCGGTACAGGACTTCTCTGGAATCCAAAACGAAATCATCAGCGACCTTCGCGAGTTTCCTGGCTTGAGCGTGCGACAGCTTCGTCGTGTCTCCTTTCAGGAAATCCTTGAGTTGCAGCAGGTGACCATCTTTGTCCTGGTGCACTTTGATGCGTCGCCAGCGTTCCGCCTGGTACTCCAGAGGTCCCATGGGTTCGCTTTGGGCTTCCATCTCCTGAGTTCGCGCCTGGAGGTTTAACGCGCCCCTTAGCTGGGATCAGGTTTTCAGCGATCTCATCCAAGTGTTCTCTGGGGGTAATATCCGCACGCAGAATTGCAGCCAAGCCGTCTTCATCCCGTTGAACGCTGCGTATCTCCAGGTTCCAGTGGGACAACTTCAGACCCCACTTCACCGTTCGACCGTCTGCCGACTGCGAGGTCAGCAACCACTTCAACACAGAATATCGCGTGTAGACGACGATCTTAGGGCTGCCTTCAACCAAAGTGCGAAACACCTCCAGGACTCTCAGGATAGCAATCACCTCCTTTTCCGCAATGTGATACCGCAGCTCAGCGTCATTCAAGACGCGACCTGTGAATCGAACCGGGTGCACAATCCCGTCGTACTCCTGGCCCAACACAGCGGATGCTGCCCACGGGTTTACGTGGGGAATAATCATGAAGGGCCTTGAACGATCTGGATGTCTGAGCAACGGAGTCGAAACGATCTTGCGCTTCAGGATTTCAAAGGCTTCCTGGGATCTCGACAGGTCTCTCCTGGATTTCACTTGTTCCTCAGTTAGCTCGTACAGGACGGCCGCGATCACGGGTAGATCTTCAATGAACTTGTTGTAGTAATTCAGACTCCCCATGAAACTCTGGACGCCTTTCAGTGTCGTCGGGAACGGCAAGTCTTGGACCCCCTTCGCGATTTTAGGGGTCGCTCGGATGCCCTCAGCACTAATCTCGTGAGAGAGGTACGGAATGGACAACTTCCCGAATTCGCTCTTGGGAAGACTCACAGAGATATTCCAGTAACGTAATCGGAAGAGCAGCGCGTTCAGATCCTGGCACAGCTGCTCCCAAGTAGGCGCACCGTGGGCGATGTCGTCGATATACGAGCTTCGACCCAGGACAGGGCCCATCTGAGAGGGAGCCGGGATGTTACGCTGAAAAACAGTCATCTCATCCGTCAACACTGAAAGTCGCGGTGCATTTTCACCTGAAACTCTGGGTTCCCCAGAGTTCAACCCCCAAAAGTCCAAGACATCTTGGTCGACCTCAGCTTCTTCCTCAGGGGAAAGCCGCAGAAATCCCCACAGACAGTTATTGAGAACTGCCTGGTAGATCAGCGGCGCGTTCTTGAGGCCAAACGGCATCCTGACCCACTGGTAGTGCCCATAGGGACAGACGAACGCAGAGATCAACTTGGCTCTCTCGGTCATCTTGATAGCCCAGAAACCACTCGCCATGTCCAAGCTCATAAACCACATCGCCGACTCAAAGCCAATCAAAAGATCATCAATAAGCGGCAGCGGATAGTGTGAGAGCTTGATGAAGCCATTCACCACGCGATAGTCGATGCACATCCGGATGTCGACGCCATTCTTCTTGAGGACGATCACGATTGGAGATGCCCAGGGGGACGTAGAAGTCTCGATCAGCCCGTTCTCCAGAAGCTTCTTCAGAAGTTCATACACCTTAGTCCACAGGTGTGGTGCAATGGACCTTGGACGCTGGGCAACAGGTTTAGCGTCGCCTACATCCAGGTCACAAACCACTCCACGGGCAGGTGGGGGAGCTGCATTGCCGTCTCCCAAGAAGATCTTCCGATGATACTCCAGAATTCGCCTCACTTGGTCTTCCATCTCGGGCGTCGTTTTCCCAGGGACTCCAACATCTGCCTCCTCGATCTTGCACTCAGGGGTCAAGTCACGCATCTCAGGAAGCATAACCAACTGGTCACGCAACTGAGAGAGCAACTCACTTCCTTCACGTATGTAGACCGCAGGCTCGTAGTCGAGGTCCTCTGTCGAAAGTCGCATGCAGCGCTCATATTCCTGCTTCAGCTTCTCCAACGGAGTTCCCGGCATCCCTGAGATCGGGATATCCCAGTAGTCTTCAACAGCACCCTGAGAATCGTCGTCATCCACATCGAATCCCAGAGAATCACCTTCGTCGCACCACTGACCCTGAGAATCACTGCCAACTTCAACCTGTAAACTCAAGGTTTCAGCGGCCGTATCACCTTCAGGACTCATGCCCTCTGGGGTTCCGACAGTCTGCGAGGCAACATCGGTCACCGCCTCCTTCAGAACGTCACCCAAGTCACTCGTATCAACAGCAACTTCTCGGAGTTCAGGAGGGTCTTCAGGAGGCACTCCTTCAGTCTGAGTTGCAGCGTCTTCAGCGAAGCGCACGCGACGAGGCTTCGGTTTCCTGAGAATCGAGGCAAGCAGTGCCATGTCGGGGCCCTTTGCAGGTCGCGGCAGAATCTTCGTAGGCCACTGATACTCTGGGGTCTCGACACAGGATGGCTTAAGCGCAGCCAGGCGTTCCGCCCGAAGTCTGCCCTCACGCGACTGAACACTCTCCAGAATAAGCGTCTGCCACTCCCGATACGCAAACGAACCAGGGCGCACAAAGCGTCCGGCACGTGGGAAGAAGCCGTACTCCACAATTCGGGCGACTGGCGTTCTGTTGTGAATCCAGACGTCCTTGTCCGAGATGTTGACTACCTTCACGGCGACCGGCCAGGATCTCGCAGCGTAAATCAGGTGCATTACCCAGCGGTCACCTCGTCCTACCCACACAACCTCACGCTGTGGGTTCGTCGGTCCATACGAGATCTTCACCACCTTGGATTCCCCAGGGGCCAGATACCAACTACCTGTGGTTTCCACGGGCATGTCGACACCCAGGCGATCCTCTGGAATCCATCCACACATCATCATCGCCTCTTCATCCGGAAGTGTCGCGAGACCTTCGCGAACACTGATCCTCACTCCAGCTGCAAACATGAAACTCATACCCAGAAGAACTTCGATCCCTTCGCCGATGTTAGCAATCCAGACATCCAGGAGATATATCACCCTCGAACCGAGAGTAATCTTCACCTGAGCACTGGCACCGATGTACGTCGGAACGCCTCCCATGCCAGACACCTTGGTTTGCTTGTGCGACTTGAGTGTGAGTCCGAGCTTACGCGCTTAGTCGAAGCTCACAATATTCACAGTCGCACCGGTATCCAGGAGAACTCTCGTCCGGCAGTCGTTCACAGCACCATGCACCATCGCCACATCACGTTTCTTTGGGTCAGGATCATTGTTTTCCCACCATCCGTAGCGCTCTCCAGGGTTCAGCTTGTACTCCACAATTTCTTCAGAGTTCACCGACCCAGAGTTCGCTTGTTCAGGATGCTGGTTTTCAGGGGAAGTCATGAAATCCTGAGTCAAAGTAGTCATGCATTGTTGGTTATCTTGGGTTCTTGTTCTCAGCTCCGGGCCTACATACACTAGAACACATAACTCTGGGGCCTTCTTCAGCCCGGCGCGTACTGGGTCCCCACCCAGCGGGCTTATTGGTTTGACGGCCTCCCAGAGTTTGCTTCGCCATCCAGGAGTTTATCCAGGATTTGGCTCGGCATGTCCTTCAGTGCACCTTGGCGGGCGAGTTTTTTCACAGCTTCCAGTGTCTTCCAGTCTTCACACGGTTTCCCGAGATGCAGTTTGCCACAGTTCTCGCACGGTTGCGCGCGACACAAGTGAGTCGGATGACCCACTTCCAGGGAGCGATCACACTTCACGTCTTTCCAGCAGTTTTCCTCTGGGTGCCCCCACTTGCCGCACTTCTCGCAGAACTTGTCCCAATTCGGGTTTTCGCGGCGAGGGGAACGGAATCCAGAGTTCGCGTTCGGTCCTGGTTGGGCGTTCGGTGGACGCCATCCCATGTTATCCATCACGCGATAGACCTCGTTCGTCAGCGTCTGAGTCCACTTGGCACCCTTCATACTCGCCAGACTCCCAGCGCTAGGCGTAGAAGCTTCTTCTCCAGAGATCTCACGAGTTGACCCTGAATTCGCGCTCGCACTTCGGGCTGAAACTCTGGGTTCGTCCGTGATTTCCTGGAAACGCGCGTGAATTTCAGGGTCTTCGTCTGGCTCAGAGTCAGAGACATCGCCCCTAGTCACATACGCACGTCCTTGTCGCTTCGGCTTGAAACGTCCCTGAGGAATATTGTCGGCACGAAAGTCACGAACTCTGGGTGGCGGAGCATCATGGTCGCTGCGGCTCCAGACATCTTCGTCCTGTTCCAGAGCGTACTCTAGATCAGCGATACTCCTGAATCTCTGGCCCTGCAGCGACGTCTTGAGGCGCGTGTCCCTGAGTTTCGTGACGAACCTCCGGATATGTTTCTCCAGGCGCTTCGAAGACTTGCGAAAGTCAATGTCAGCCTTCCCAGCGGCGGAATTCAGACGATAAAAGAAATCCAGGGCGCTCTCTGAGTTCTTCATCTCCATCGTGAAGTAACGTTCAGAGTACGACGAGCGCGCTTTGCAGTACTTCTTCCTGAATGCAGACGCCAACTCCTTCCAGTCACGCTGAGTGTGTTTGGGCAACTGGTTGAACCAGTCACGCGCAGCTCCCGAGAGTTTCAACTTGAGTTCCTGAATTCGCATCTTCGTAGACCAACCTCCCTGAGCCGCCATGTTCGCAAAACGCTCCCACCAATGCACGCGTTCCCTGAGTGACGCCTTAGTATCGAACTCACCCAGAGTATTCGAGTTGATGTACGGTCTGAACGTCAGGAGCGTAGTGCCAGCTTGAGCCGTAGAGGCCGTCATCAGGTTAACCCCAGGGTTCCCGTCCGAACTGTCATCCGAACTCTCAGAGGACGAGTCATCGTCGCTGGAATCGGAGCTTGGGTCTGAGTCCGAGGGTGGATTGACATCCTGACGCTTCTTCTTCTTCTGCCGGTGTTTCTTGGGTGCAGAGCGCTTGGAGTCTGCTTTAGAGTCCTGCGAGGCCTTAGAGGTCGCTGTTCTCCTGGGATCCGACGTCTTCCCCAGAGACACAGGCTCGAGCTTGACATCCTGCGTCACCTTGGTCTCCGTAGCGCCATATCCCCGCTTGACGCGCGCGATTCTGCCGGAAGTGTCGGCGGGAGTCTGCGCGAGGGTCGCTCTTAGCTGGGAGGCGGCGACTTCGGACGTGTTCTTCGGATCAGCTGTCTCCCGTCTCTGGCCTGTGACACTTGCGATTCCGTTGATTACGCCACTGGATTCTTGGGGTCGGGTTGCAACTTCAGGGTTCTGAGCCACTGACGACCTCACATTTGTTGCCAAATCAGGGGCGACGGTTGCGCGACGCGCTTGAACTTGGGCCAATGTTGCACGAAGGTCGCGCACTTGGCCGGCTTGGAAGCGCTGGATATTCTCGGAAGACTCCCGCTCTCGCTCTTTCTCCGCCTCAAGTTCTTGGACCTTCTGCTCCATAGTTGACATTTGTTCCTTCCAACCGGCGTAGGTCTGGGAAACCCAGCGCGCGCGCTCCGAGTCGGCTTCGGCTTCGTGCTGTTGCCAGCGCTCGGCGTAGGCGGCATCCAGGCGCTCACGCTCAAGACGTACAGCTTCCGTGATACTCTGGGTCATCCCCTGAGTTTCAGTGGAACTCTGGATCTGGCGAGCCTCCACGTCCTGCGCACGCCGTTCCGCTTCTCCTCGGGCGATCTCAGCGTGGACCAAGCGATCCGTAAGTTCCTGGATCTGGCGACGCGCGTCCAGGTCACGTTGTTCCCTGAGGCGCTCGCGCTGCAAGGCATCCAGGCGTTCTCTGGCGAGAAACTCGCGTTGCTCCTGTTCCATGCGGGCCTGCCACTCCTGCTGTTGTCGCAAGACGTTCAGCTCGATTTGGGCGGGCCCAGACCTCGCGGACACGGACGAAACTGACCCAAGATTCCTGGATCCACTCGAGCGGCTCGACGCAGATGATTTTCTGGATTTCGTCGAGCGTCGAGAGCGCACCTCGCTCTTAGAGCTCTGGTGTTGACTCCGCTCATCGGCGCTGACATCCCTTGGACCACCAAATCCAGCAATCGGGGCAGAAACCCTGAGTTTCGGCTCGGGAGTCGTGGCTGAAATCCTGGGGAGACCGGCCTTCCTGGGTGCGATCTCTGCGTCAGAGTGCACCGACGATGCCATCTAAACGTCATCTTGGTCGACTGACACAATACGCGACGGGATGACTGTCCGCGTGACCTGAAATCCAAGATCACCGGCAGCTGCAAAGCCACCGGCACTCTGGGCCACAAGCGCTAGAGCTCCAACTCGTTGTCCAAGCGACATCATCGACGAAGACGAAGAGCTACCATAAGACGTTTGAACGCCCGAGGCAGTACTCTCATCCGAAGCGCGCGAGGTACCGATGACACTTGGCACCGCGCCTGGGGTAGCGTCCTTGGCTTCCGCCTCCAGAGAATCACGTCCATTGGACATGGAATTCAGGGGAGTGGAATTCTGAAGCGAGGCACCAGTCGAAGACTTGTACGCTGGAAGAGAGGACAGCGACGGTGTAGACAGCGCGGATGGCGTTGACGGGACTTGTGGCCGAGGCGGTACATGCTGAGTACGCTTGGATCGTGGCTCACCATCACTCGACCCTCGTGGGCTCCGTGAAATCCGGAGTCCAGTGACTCTGAATCTCAGGACAAACTGTCGGCTCAGTAGATCCGCATCGTAGTCCGTCATCAATAGATCACCGTCTCCATCTTCCTTGTGGTAGTCCAGTCTTGGTGCTTGCTCTTGGGCGCTTGGTGCGGCGTGATCTTCGGAGTTTACCTTGAAAGGCACACCAGCTATCACCAATCTCCACTCGACCAGTTCCACAGCGATGAAATTCTAGGTTTCCTCCATGACAGAGCGCACCAGACTTTCTGGAATCCTGGAAGCACGCGTCGAAGACCAGCCAGGGATCAAATTGGCAAACTCAAATCCGGCTTCGAAGAACAGAGTCTGCAGAATGGCGACGCATTCGCGGGTGGTCATGATACTCTGGGGAATCGTAGTCGCCATGAGGTCCTGAGCAGTTCCGACGCCCCACCGGGCGAGGTGAAACTCAGAGATCCAGGCTTCATCTTGATTCTCCAGAGACAAACGCCACTTGAGGTAGTCTCCCGTTGCGTATGCGGCCGCGAAGTACGAGTTGGCATCCGGTTTCGGAGTCGGCCACTCATAAACGACACTTGGCGGCGTCACCTTCCCAGGATTCACCTCTTCCCAGCGTCGAACTTCACGTCGAACGTACAGCACCATGCTCCCGGCGTCCAACGCCGCTGCTCCCGATTCCGGAGCAGGCGCAGCAGCTTCCCGGATGTCGCTTTCAGGCGTCTTCCTGGGTGCCGCCTGCGAACTTGGCGCTGAAACTCTGGGTTCAGGTGGTGCGAACCCAGAATTCACCTTGGAACTCTGAGTCTTCGCCTCCTCCTTTGCTCGCACGGGCTCCGACTTCACTTCCACAACAGACTCGTCCGAAGATGAGACCAAGTCAATCACCTCCGGAGGCTCAACCGCATTGGCGCCTCCCTCAGACGCCTGAGCACCACCCTCGCGGGTGTGTTCCTCTGGGACTTCAGGAATCCGCGACCCAGAATTCACCTCCGTCGAACCTTGGAACCCAGGGGAAACTTCTTCCTCCTGAGTTTGCGATCCAGCGGCAGGCTGACCTTGGACTGCAGACGCCTCGACGCCCCCACCTTGCACTGCCTCGCTCTCGCAAGCAGCCTTCTTCGCCTTCCGAGCGTCGCGGACGACTATTTCCAGGTCCTTATGCTCCTCAGGCTCCATACCTTGAACACGACGCGACTGACGTGACGCCTCACCGCGTCCTCCGTCACCGCGTCCACTCTTCTTCGCCCCTCGTCCTCCAGGCATCTTGGTAGCTTGAAGTTGACGGGTACTCAACACTTCTTCAACACTTGATTCCGGTGAAATCCTCGACAATCGAATCCGGGCACGCGCACCAGCTGAGGCGAGGCCGATGAAACCTTTGTCGCCCAGGGGGGTTCGTATAGCGCAGCCCAAGACTGTTCCCCAGGGGTAGACCCAGAGAATCGACTTGAGAGTCAACAGCAAGAAGATAGACCCAGAGATTCGCAGCCGCAAAGCTTTAAACCCTGAGAATCACACTCCTTGGTTGGCGTGGGTACCTTGTGTAGTCCCTGTCGGCTCGTTTGTCTTCGACGGAACGGCACTCCACCGGTTGTAAATGTAGCCTCGAAGAAGTGCGGGAGCGCACGTCTACTTCAGAACGCACCTCCACACCAAAAGGCAAACCCAGAGAATCAGATCCCTTGAAACCCAGAATATCACGAATTCAGGGTCCAGGATTTCAGTCAACTCTGGGACTTGGAACTCAGAAGACACCTTACCCAAATGCCCTCCTAGCTCGATAAAACCAACAAATACAGAGTATACAAACACTACAACTAGCCGTCACTTATTCTTTTGGACCCTTGGACGGTGGGTCACACACACACACTAGGCTCACTCGAGTCTGAAATTCAGGGGCCTAGCTCCCCTGAGACTCACACAAACGCGCACCACCTCCAATAAAGGAGGAAAATACAATCACTATCAGTTACCTTCCCTTCACACAAGCAGTCAATACAAAATCCTGGAGGCGACTACCTAGCACCCCAGAATACCCTCTGGAATAATATGAAATGGGCTACCACGAGCACAGCAAGTGACCCAACTAGGATATGGAATAGATGGATCACCCCAGGAAGCTCAAGGCCGTCGCTGGTCACCACCTAACTGGACTTGAGTTTGATGGAGCCCACACAGACGGCTGTCCTTCGCCGTTGATGTGCCCTTAGCGTCCCGCGGTCGTAGTCTCGGGTCCTCCGGATTTCCGTCGGCAGGCTTGGCCGAAGTCACTTGCGCAGTACAGGGTAAAAGGAACTCTGTTTGGTTTTTATCAGCTACTTCTCTCTCTCTCTTCTTCGGGCAAATATCTTATGTTCACTATGCTTGGGGTCAAAATGTCTTGTCTTGAGTATACCTTGGGATCAGCGGTCCAATCTTGCGATCGGCTTGCGAATCCATTGTCGCACGGCGTCGAAAGTGCCAATTGTGGGTCCTTAGACTTGGTTTAGTATGGTACAGGACTCCCTCTCGACTCCTCGAAAGTATCCAGTCTGTGCATCCATGACGGTTCTTCAAGGTCACGCATCATTTTGATTGCAGACTGGCTTCGAACTGACTCGAATCCCTGAAAACCAGGTGACACTCAGGGTCATCTTCTGAAATCCTGGGAATTCTGAGGAATCTTGGGGAACTGTGGGGATTCTTGGGTGTTGGCTCGGGAAACACTTAAGTTCAGTATAGAGAGTCTGGATTTATGGTCCAAACCCAGGGAATCATCTTTGGAACTCTGGGTCACCTGCACTCAGGGATTTGAACTCTGGGTCATCGTGCGGCACTCTAGGTTTTCCGTGCGGCACTCTGGGTAACAAGTCTGCTGCAGTGCAGACTCGTGTGTATCTCCTCAAAGCCACACTTTTAGTGGGTTTAGCGGCCTCCTGCGCATGATCATGGTAGTAGTGGGTTGATTCTCAGGGTAATTTGATCCTCTGGGGCACTCTGAGCCACAGCAAGATGAGGCGTACTCTGGGATACATTCTCCAGAGACATTTTCCGCCAGACTTTAGGCACTCATCGTAAGGGAAAGTCCGCGGCTGGACTGAATGTTCTCTGAAATTATGGGCGTGCACTCCCAGGATTCACACTTCCAGCCAGTTGGGCCCATCTGCGGTCAGACGCTGGATTCATCCCGAGAAATCACTTCTCTCCCACAGTCGCCATCCATGTCACACGGATACAGCCGCGCCGTATCCAAGTCATCCACCAATCAGCATCCGATACAAACTCCAGGTCACAGAGCTGACGGCACATCGTCGGCAATTTTCTGGGGACCGCCTCGTGTCAGAAGAGCACCCACTTCGGCCACTGCACTTTGCGGTACGCTCTCTGCAGCTGGTCCAATGTCGTCCCTGTGGCACTCTGAAGGCGTCGCACTGCCCGCCACTGACCTGTGCACCGTACCGTGCGTTTCACACTAACCGCGCGGTCGATAGCTTGCTGACACTGACTTCTCTCGCCCCACAGATCTTTTGCTGTCTGGTACGTGCACGTGTACAGGTTGCGAATCGCTTTATCCAGCCACTGGCGCGTGTTGTCATCATCCGTGTTGTGCAGGGCATCTAGCGGTTCCGTCAGACACATTCTTCCTGTTGACAGGTTATCCTCCATTGCAATCCGAAAGTCATCAAAGTCGCTTTTACTTCTATTCTTCATATTCAGCACTTTAACCGCTTGAACATTGCGAAGCCGCCGTCTGCACTGCTGAGTACGGTCCAACGCGATGCACACGAATGGTGTGCCGACATGGTCCCCTTTATTGAGCGAGTACAGCCATATGCCACTTTCTCGTATCTGATGTGAGTGCCGTCTTGAAATGTAGATGTCGTCTAGCGCCGATTTTTCCCCCCATTTTGGTATGTGAAGCGCTGAGACGTACTGTGGCGGTGTTTGAAAGTCGACACGATGCTATTAGTTTGAGTCCACAATCGAAATTAATCACTCGCAACCCTTGCAGCCGTCTCTCGCTGGCCCACCCCGTCCCGATCAAGGTCTTCGTCTGGGTAAGTGTTGAAGTCGCCCGCTAATACACAGATGTTGCCACTTTGTTCCGCTATCTGAGCTTGCCGTTCGATCCAGGAGCGCTCACGCCGTGTCTCCTCTGGGTTACGATGTGGGCTATCCGGGCAATAGGTTCCTATGATGGTAAGATCCGTGTTGCCCCCCAGTCGGAAGTGCATGCTCAGTGACCGGCCCGACTGCGAGTATGCAGTGCAGCTTTTCCTCCAGCGCGACTGCCACCGTTTTTTATCCATGACGATTGCAACCCGATCATTTCTAACCAACATTAAGGTTGGGGCTGCCGCTCCATCACGTGATCTACTCCATACAAATCGTTCTTGGGCGCCCTGGATTCCAGCGTCTGAAAGTACCAGGAAGTCAACGGAATTTGCTATAAACCACACTCTAATTTCTTCCATCTTACTCCATGTGCCCTTGCTAATGTTCGCGGTGGCAACGCGGATATCCAGGTCTGCGTTGCCCTCGCGCACGGTGCCCTGGTCCCCTATGTAGTGTTCTGCAAAATGTTCCCTTTGCAAGATCTCCTCACGGACGGCATGTTCGCCGCCTTCGGCACTATACTGCCCACGTTCCACGATTGGGTTCCATGCACGCCTACGCCGTCCGCGGTGATGCCGGGTGGAGTTTGGCCGATCTGGCTCTAGTGTTATTAATCTGCGATCTTCTTGCTCTGAATTTTCCGCGTCGTCCGAAGAATAAACCTGCACCTGGTCAATTGTTGTGGTTGCAATCACCCCCACTGACCTTGCCTCAGGATGTACAGCCACTACCGTTGGGACCACGCTTAGTGCTACAAGTAGAATTAGGAACAGATACCTCCATCCAGCAAATCGTTTTGTGCGGTGTGTTATTGGCGGGAGCCTGTACCGCTCTCGAGACCCCCACCGCCAAAATTCGGAATATTCATCGACTGCCCGATCTGCAGCAAGAGCGCCTTGATGTCCGAGGAGGTTTCTTGCTGCGAGGCTCTCATTTCTGCTATCGCCGTATCGTGGGCATCCAGCTTAGTGTTGAGTTCTTGGGTGTGACGAGCAAGCTCGATTTGTATGTCCCTCCGCACGAGTTGGGACTGTTCGCGTACTTCGGCCGCGATTAACGACTTGATCATTGGCATCATGCTCCCGGGTACGAGTTGCCCGTGCGACTCAAGTCTGTTTGCATCGAGACGCTCTCTCAGAGTAAGCGAGCGCCCGCTGTTTCCGGGTACGAGTTGTCCATGCGACTCGAGTCTCTCTGCCTCGAGACGCTCTCTCAACGTAACTGATCGTTCACTGCTTCCTCCTTCGCTACTCGACCGACCGTTGTACTTGATGTGCCCATGCTGCGGAGATGCATGGGATCCGGGGGAGCTTCGTGCTGGTCCTCGACCAAACCTACGAGCTTGATACTGCTCTTGATCGCTCCGGCGCTGGTGGCCCCCGTTCCAGTCTAGTGATTGTATCTTTGAGCAGGTTCGTTGGAAGTGTCCTGGGCGGTCACACCCGAAGCAGAGGTGACGGCCATCCGGGTTGACTCGGTTCACAAACATGCGGATGTTGCCAATCATAAGCCGCTTGGATTGTTTGAAGTTGAACATTTCATACAGTCGGGTAGTGTCTTTAGCGGTTGCTAGGTCAATGTCCCCCGATCGTCGTCCTGGAGGGCATGTTACTCGCGCACCATCAAATCCCAGACCTACCAGTGTAGTCTCTATCACTCATGCTTTGAGCTCTGGCTGAATACCATACAGGTGAAGACGACATTCCATCCTTGCACGTTCCGAGGCAGCCCTCGGTCGCACCATCATCTCGCGCTGGTAGTCCCACTGGACGCTCTTAATTGGCTTCAGCGTGATCGTTGACCCGTGTTGAATATCACGCACAGTCTCCCAGTCGTGCGCCAACCAGGCCTTGTACATGTCGATACGTTCGCAAACATCAGTCGGAAAGCGTACTCCGGGACCTGTGTTCTTGGGCTTTCAGTAGTCTTGTTGATGCAGGAAATCGCAGGCCATTTGAGCGCACGCCCTTGCTTCCGTCCGTGCGATACCGCGATACCCTCAAACGCCCCACACCTCTGCAGTAGTTTGTGTAGATCCACCGCCGATACCGGATTCGGGTTCCTGTACTCGATCTGCAAAATATCAAGGTTGGTGACCCCTTCTCGGGGTAGTACGGCTCCACCCACACGGTGACGCCATGCACTTTCATGTATCCTTTGCGCAAGAACTTCCAAAGTGCCCGGTTGTTGATAACCGGTGTTGCAATCAGTTCTTCTGCTGGCTGGCTGGTCGGGATAAGCTTATCACTGAACTGGGTCCCGTGCGATCCGCACACTTGGACAATGCCAGGGGCCAGCTCCATGATTCCCACAGGCCCAAGCGTTTCCACGAAGGTCGACGTCTCGTCGATGGAGAACGCTAGCATCAGCTGCGTAGACTTGAAACTTTCTTCGAATGCCACCCACTCTGCTTCCGAGTGGTAATGATCGAGCACTGCTTCTCCTTCGATGGCCCTGTCTCCGTTTCCGGTGTCACGTTGCTCCTCCTGCATCATTTCATCCTCTTGATCAGCGCCGTTGTCGTCTGTGTTGAGGCCCGCGTTCATGTCCACGTCCCCGCTTTGCTCGTAGCTTCCTAGCGTCGGTTGGACCGTGTTTTCCGTAGTTCCCTCGTCACGTGGCCGCAGTCCTTCTAGTTGAAATGCTCCTCCGTCTCGGGGTTTCACTGCTGCTTTGCGAACTTCTCCTGCCGTCACCTTCCCTTGCTTCCGCACACATGTCGCTTCCGTCGTCACCTTCCGTGGGCTGCCTCTAACACGGGGCTTAGGCGAGGCAGGTGTCGGCATTTTGCTGAGTTTCTTCGGTTCTTTCTCGTCGCAAGGTGTAGTCGTCGTAGATTCTTGTTGTTTGCGACCTCTGTCACTTGGTTTCTCTTTGGGTAGTTTCATTTTCTTCGTGTTCCAAAATAGATGCTTCTCTTCGTCTTCTCTCGCTCTTGTTGACTCGGGCTTCGAGCGGAGTCTTGATCTCTTTTTAATATCTGTACTCTGTCTCCTTTGATCTTGATCTTCTTGAGGCCGGACGTGGGCCATTTCGTTGTTGTTCTGCATTTCTCCGTTCTCGTCTTGATCCTGGTGCAGTCACGTGGCGATCGGCAGATCGCACGCGCCGGAGTGCCTGGGCCGAGTTTCCCTCCGGTCGTCCGTTACACTCGCCTCTCTGTGGCAAATTGGAAACTTAAACCCCGGTATTGTGAACCTCATTGAGTAAAAGTTTATTATTTATTCGACTGCAGTCGTGCCGACTCAGGTCTTTCTGCAAGTACAGCTTCAGGTACATCTGCTCAAAGGAAGACCAGAACACATTTGTTGTGGCTGCCACCAACGATCACTCAGAGCGTAGTCGCAAAATTGACATGTGACGCAATGATGCCTAAGTCACGTGACAAGCGGCGCTTTAGTTAAGGTACTTTCGATGAGTGCAGTTAAAGTGCTCGTTGCTTTTTTATTTTCGTAGATGGGGTCGGCCACAGGGGCCTTAATCTGAATGTACAAAAGTGTGCTTGAAAATACATGTATGAGTCATTTTCAAGTGATCGTTTAGTACTACGAACACTACACTCGTAGACTACGAGTCGTAGTCTAGTACTGCGAAACAAAAATGGTGCACATTCGCGTTGCATTTGTAGAGGCAGCAAACTTCATTAGAGACGCGCTTTATATTGACCTCTGAACTTGGCGCACATTTTCAGCTCGTTTGAGCTTCGAATCCAGCTCAGCAACTTTGGTTGGTATAAATGTACTCATATCTTAGCTACGATAATATTGGTACTATTTCTTAGACCCGGGGTGGTGGTCTCAATTGGACAGAGGACAGGTAAAAACTGATGAGTTGATTAACTGGTTATTGCTGGTTATACGCTCTTGGGAAACTGAATTGTTGATCTTCCTTGGGTGAATTGGGTATCAGAGGTAATTATTGTTGAGTGATTGTGATGAGATATTGGATTGGAGAGTATATCAATTTATTCTTCTTCCATTTTTTGTCCTTGGTGGGATTTGAACTCCGGACCCAGGGGCGTAACTAGGCACGATTAGGGGGGGGGGCGTGCCCACCCCCCGGATTGGTGGAAGACAATTTAACTAAGTGCTTACGTGTATTAATGCATTAAATGTCAATGCGGCGCTCGGTGATGGTGCCAAATCGATCAATTGCATCATCTCTGTTGATGGCTCCAGATAAGTCGCGCTCAATTGAAAGTAGCAAGAGATGCGACATCAATTCATCGCCCAGCGTAGTTCGTAGTCGTATCTTCACCCGCTTCATTGTAGACAATGATCGTTCGGTGCTTGCAGTTGACACAGGCAGAACACACACGAGCTGTAGCAGCCGATACAAGATCGGGAAAACCCTCTTCATGTCTGTAGCCACCATCGCTGCACTCAAGTCACCCAAGGACTTGAGCCCTTTGAAGCGATGATCACGTCGAGCGATAGCACCAAAGTGGACAGCTTGATCAAACACCGCTTGGAACTGCCTATTGAAGTCGTTGGGGTAATAGTCCATTGCAATGCGTCTGATATCGTTGGGATTCCAGCTTGAAAAATTGTTTTTGGGGCTTAGACCACCGCACAGACCCATAAAACCAAGAACATCTACACCAAATCGAATTTTTAGCTCCTGAAGAATGCTTTTTACAACCGGCAAGTACACATCTTCGTAGAAATGTTGTTCTTGGGTTTGCTGAGTATCGTTGTCTGCACCAGGGACATCACGTTTCCCTTTGCCTCAGTGTCGCGATCCTCGCCGAAACCACGGCGCCTTTATTGCAGGCACCAACATCCCCCCACTAGCTGGCAGTGTGCTACAGAAACCAACACACCTAATCCATACAGCAGTGAAACTGTTCTCAGCCTCACTGCGCATAGGCGTATCAATCATTTGCTACAGCTCTTCTTGAATTCGCACCGCTAACAATGCAGCAGAGGCGACGTCCATATCATTTTTTGCAGATATTGCGATAGCACGTTAAGTTTCCCGAGCACAGTAATGAGAACTTCTACGTGAAAAACGAATTGAAAAGTCCACATTTTGTCGAGAGTTCCAGCAGCATCAGCTCGCTTTTGAGGATCGACAGCATCACTAGCTACCGTTCGAAGCACGTTAGAGATCGGCATCCATAGGGATCTAACGCGAATTAGGGCCCTCACACGACAATTCCATCGCGTAGGACTAAGCGCCTCTGTGTTCATAGCTGATTCAGCCCCTGGCCAGTCTCCAGAGCGCCCTCTCTCAGTAGTTTGTCCTTCTCGTCACGCGCTGTGTCCATTAACATACCATTCCGTTTGCAAGAGGCACCACACGTAGTATGAATGTTTTGCACAACATCAAAACATTCTACCACCGAAACATTTTTTTTGGCTGCACACACAATGGCCAGGTTCAACCTGTGTGCGAAGCAGTGCACGTAATATGCGTACGGACATTCTCCACACACTCTTGCTTGGAGTCCTATGTAGTCCCCCGACATATTAGCTGCCCCGTCGTATCCTTGGCCGCGTAGATTGAGCACTGGGATGTTCCATGCTGTAAGCTGGTTCATGAGGCCGTCGAAAAGATCAGCAGCTCCCGTTGACCGAACATGAACTACCCCTAAGAATCGCTCCAGATTTCGTCCCGTGCGAGAGCAC
This sequence comes from Phytophthora sojae, assembly GCF_000149755.1. NCBI lineage: Eukaryota > Oomycota > Peronosporomycetes > Peronosporales > Peronosporaceae > Phytophthora > Phytophthora sojae. The sequence goes on from NW_009258116.1 coordinate 4,875,289, forward strand.
ACAAAGCGCACCACTATCGACATAAATTATTTCTTGCCTTCGCAGCTGGCGTCGTCAACCAACACGGAAAAGTACTTGCCAGCCATTTCGTTGTCAATAATATTTTCACGGACCAAGTCCGCTGCGGATTGCACGAACTGCTGCTGCACTAATGGAGACGTGTACTGGGCGTTGCGCGGTGCAGAAGACATTCCGCTCGAGAAATCAGTAACTTTCTCCATCATAAAGCCAACCATCTCCAAAAGGTTGCTTTTATTTGATGACATATCCTAATGCATACAACAAACAAGCAAAACAAATTAAAAACAGAAGCATAAAAAAGTTTTTGCCATGCATAACTTACTGCCTCAGAATGCCCACGGAAGGGTATTCCTTGTCTAGCGAGAAAAAGGCAAACATCAAATATCATGCCAAGCCGCATGCGGTTTTGGGCTCGTTGCGTTCTATCGGCGCAGGCAAGAGATAATCGATGTCGTGCCTTGCTGAAAGCAACTCTACATAAGCTGCATGTGTACTGTGGTGCTTCGAAAATGATTCACTTATGTGCGCCGCGAATCCATCCTTACTGCACGTTTTTTTTTAATTATTGAACCCTTGTGACGGCGTTGTGTACACATTAGTCTGTTTGTCCACGAGCATGACCTCACGACTCAGGTAACACCATAGACAATAAGCTGCATCCGTGCTCGCCGAGTACTCCAACCACGGATACTTTTCGTACCAAGACGACTGAAAAGAGCGCATCTTGCTGCCGAACTTACGGGCGGGGTATTGGCTCAAGCAAGGCTGATGGGCCCTCAATCGAGCGTACGTACGAAGCACTGCGTTACGGAGAACCGGGTCGTAGGATAGCTGGTCTATTAGGAACAAGTTCGGGGGGCGATCAGCAGGATCGGTGCGCACGAAGTCGCTGCGACTGCACTCTCGATGATCCAGCGGTACTTCGTTCAACTGACACCATGCCGCCGTTTCCTTCTTTTGGTGCTCTAGACCATTCTTTGTAGGAACATCGTGTTGTTGGACAGCATGTTGCTTAGGTATGGTCTGCTCGCTGCTGATGTCGGGCTCACTACGCTTAAAGAACGCGGTGATGCTCACCGCCTTGAGCCGTTTAGGCCCCATGAAGCCTAGAGGTGAATACACGATAGTGGCGGCTGCCGCAGTGAAGCGCCGCTTCAACTAAATTTGAAGTCTACTTTCGAAACCCTAGCCCCGTGTCCCCCAAGAAAAAAGGTCTAGTTACGCCCCTGCTGGAACCTTTACCCAGTGGGCTACCAGCAGCCCCTCTACAGAGGACAGGTAAGAGTTCGCAGTGCTGGAAACAATGCGCGTTCATTCGCTTTTTTTCGAAATCACTATACTATACTACTACTACTACTACTACTGAGGACTTGAAATCCTAGCATTGCTTTTTCAAACGCATTTGAGATAGTACTACTGAGAGCGATATTAGTAATCGCGTTACTAACGACGAACATTTCGTCGGTTTTCAAACAGGATTGGCTCGGAATTGCCGACGAAATGTTCGTCGTAGTAATCGCGATTACTACGAATGTTCGTCGTTACTATTGCCGACCGGACCCCTCTTTTAACGTTTTGACTACCGGGCCAGGAAAGCGAATGCATGCAACGAAGTCGAGCTCTGAATTCTAGTTCCATGTACCGTTGTGTTTGTAAAGCTTCGAACAATCAAGCCGCGACTTTTTTTACTTTCGTTTTTCGCGACGAACGCCGATCGAGCCAATGTTCTCTGACGGCGCGGCAGTGGAGCAGTATGGCTATGGGAGATGGTTACCAACGTAAGTGAGCTCATTATACCTTACTTCCAAAAGAATGCCGATCGAGCCGTGGCTGTTGGTTGACGATGGCCATCCAGTTTTCGTAGATCACTGTCTATTGTTAGCCCCTGGCATGGGTTCCTATAATATAGGAATCCACGACAACATATTATTTTGTCGTTGACCGGAGTTGCAAACTGCGACTCGCAAAGCACCAAGTTAAAATGCAAGATTTGATTCCTGGTACATACATGTATCGTGCAGTTAGTTGTTTTAGCCCGCGTTGGCTAGTGGTAGACCTGCACCAGGTAAGGTGAACTGCATAAAAATACAACCACGAGTGATTACAGAATGTTGCAGTACCGAAACTATGAGATGAAATACATGTACTTGATTCACAGGACAAACTAATTACGCTCGTTTAAACCGCATTGTGTGGGAGGTTGGACTGGGTGTGCGACCTAGCAGCGTCACGGGCCTCCTGCGCTTCGCGCTCCAGCCGCTTCTTCTCTAGGAAGTTGTGCCACACCGTGCGGCCACCCTTCTTTGAGTACCAGAACACGATGCCCACCATCGCGACCACCACAATGACAGCGATGATGTACCCGAGCACCACCACCGCCGTGCCATCAGCGGTGCACATGTACACGAGTCCCAGCAAGATGCCCGGCGCCACCAAGAAGAGGATCACCAGGAAGAGCACCGCGGACATGGACCACGCAGCACTGAAGAAGGCCAGCGAGCGAGCCCAGCTCAGAATGGGCTTGCGGGTGATTGGGATCGGGTAGAAGAGCAGGATGCCGAACACGTTGAACCAGAAGTGCACGAGCGCGATGGCAACCGAGTCGGACTTGCCCGTCACCAAGGCGGCCAGCAACGCCGTGCCGGTTGTACCCAAGTTGGCTCCGATCACCAGCGGGTAGACTTGCTCCAGCGTGATCACACCCAGGCCTGCCAGCGGGGTAAGGGTGGACGTGACGACCGTCGACGAGTGCACGCAGAAGGTGATCATGGTGCCGACGATGATGTTGATGTAGCCGTTGTAGTTGAGCAGCTTGGAAATGAGGCGCTTCGTGGGGCCCATGAAGACCTTCGCCAGCATCTTCACCAGCGTCAGCAGCGAGCACACGAGGATACAGAAACCGATGACGACCGTGATGGCACCGATGCTGCCGTCGCTCAGGCTGGAGCCCTCGAAGGCGCCAGAAGTGACGAACGACTGGCCGGGCTCGCACACAACGTCACCGGTAGCAACTTCATAGATGGCGTCCTTGTCCACAACCAGCAGTTCATGCGTCAGCGGGTTCACGACGGCGTCAACAGGGCTACTGAACGAGCCGCTGTTGGTCTTGGCGTTCGACATGGCGATCGACATCTCCTCGAGCGGGTGGAGCAGCACCTCAAGGGGGAACAGCACGAACACCGACCAGAGGTTGTACATGTCGTGGACCGTAGCGGCAGCCATAGCGCGCTGGAAGCGGGCGCGGTCTCCGACCTGGCCAAACGCCACCATGATGCACGTGATGCACGTGCCGATGTTGGCGCCCATGATCACATACACACCCTGGCGGATGGTCATGCCGCCGGAGCCCACGAGGGCCACGACGATGGACGTCACCGTGCCGGAGCTGTGCAGCAGCGCGGTGGCGATGGTTCCGATCATCAGGCCAGCCACCGGGTTGTCGGCGAAGTCGAAGGCGCCCTTGGTGTCGCAGCCCAGCGCCAGCGTGAAGCCGTCGCCGATGAGCTTGACGGCCACCATGAAGAAGTACAGCGCGGCCAGCGACGCGAAGCCGTAGATGACGCCCCACAGGATCTTCTTCTGCAGAGACATCTTGGAGTACGAGTCCTCTTCTTCATCTTCCTCAGCGATGTTGTGCTTCTGGTGGCAGTCGCTGACAACAGAGCTTGATCGCGGGTCGAGGTTCGGCGTGGTGACCTTTCCGTAGTCGGTTGAAGGTTCGTGGATCATTGCTTCAACGGCTTGCTTCGTGAGCTTGCTGGATGAGTGTCAAATTGGGAACTGAGTTGAAATTGAGGCGATGAGGCGTTGCATAGAGGACTAGGAACCAACCGCGTAAATCCCACCACAGACCACCTGGCAGGCAAGCTCAGTTGGCGTAGGCCTGGGCAGCGTGAGGTTGGCAGGCTGATCTCCATAATCGCACCACGCTTCCGATCCGACGGGTTCCGATTCTATTTATCTACAATAACTTGTCAGGAGTATGCAACAGCACTGCAGGAATCTACAGCGTGCGCTGGAGCCCGGTCGTAGACTTCGAGCTCCGAACCGGAGACGGCGAAGCAACGCATAAACGACGCGGACATGTCAAAGTCGCCATTCGTCTGGGTAAAGCTGCGGCTTTACGAGCCTTTCCACTCGAGATTAATTAATCGTCCAGCGTTGACAAGATTCGATGGCAAGATTCGCCCAGCTGGCTGCGACAGCTTTTCGCTTGCCAGGTCATACGGTGGAGCTTACCGCGCGCACAAGGAATCTCGGGTCACGGGCTGCAAGTGATGGGTCCAGGCACGCGAGTGCCTCCAAACCGAGCTACCACTGCTCCATTGCCGAGTCTACTGTAAATACACCCCTTACTCAATGCACGGGTCGCGGGTCGCATCAAGCTCAAACCTCGTTGTGTATGATAACGTAAAGCTGCACTCCTCACACCGAAACGGCGATGCGTTTAACATCGATTAAAATCGAGTAGCGCTGATTAAAATATTGATTAAAATATTGTGCGTTCTATGTACATATGTCAACTTCAAGGTCTTCAAGGTCAGTTCAATCACGAGGGGACGCACGCTACGCGAATCTCAACTCAATCGCAACCAACGTTTTGTAGTTCCACCTCCAAGCGAACGCGACCGAAGCCGATGCAAGAGCTCAACATGCTGAGCCAGACGCCATGGGGACGCCACCTAGTGCCTGCCTCACGGTCGACCAGCACAAAGGTCGCTGGCTGGCAGCGAGGCTCGCCACACGCCGGAGCAGGATGCTACACATCATTTTATGACACCTCCCCCGAAGATACTTTTCTGTTAGTCGCTAGCAGGATGCGAATCAGTAGATTCGAGGTACTTGCCATACCGAAACCGACTGTACGTGTATCTCACCGCGGGGATGCAACGTGGTCAGAAGAGCTTACATGTATTTCGTGAAGAGGAATGACACTGTACTGTATGTGCAGTTCAATATTGTGTTGATACACGAAGGAGGGGTACCTGGCTTGCTCAGGACAAGTGCCCTTCGCCGAGCAGTCAAGAAAAAGTTTTTTATGGTGATGATGTCCTTTACAGCACTAAGTACTGTACCGTAGTGCGCGCGGCTTCTAAACTATTACATGTAATACGGTACACTGCATGCATGCACAATGTACGGGTGCTTCTGTCACATCAAAGCACATCGAGCTTATCAGTCAGGCTGCCAGATGGGATCACTCACGGTAATTTGCAGGAACTACGTTGAAACGAAGGGATTCGCGAAGATTCACAGTTGCGCTATTGGGCTGTGTATAAAAAGACTACCGATTCTGAAGACCCCCATTTCCAGCTACTGTGCCTATTATCTGGAAAAGTCCATTTTGAAGCCGGCAATGCCAACGGCCAAGCATTGAAGCATTGCTTCAAGAGCTTACAGAACGTGTTCACGTAAGGACGCGAAGCCCACCGCAACCAGCCCCTCCTTCTCAGATACTGGTATGTCCTTCGGGGACTACGCGTATGTAGATCGAGCGCTAAAACTGAGATTTAGCCAAGAGCTGCTGAGGCTTGTTGCGACCTCTGATAGGATTGCTGCTGAGGCACGAGTAAAGACTGAGTGTGCTGTATTGATTTCCTTTCGCGCGATCTCAAGACAGACGGCAGCAAGCTCAACATAGCGGTGGTATCGTCACCTTCGCACACACACACGCGGCTCCACAATAAGTTTTAAAGACCGAGAATGCTCGATGGCATACTGTTTATGATCCCGGTATTAATATCATGCATGGCTTATGAAGTTTTCAGCATGCTAGACATTGAGGATCCGGTCCACCCACTGTGGGGGCTTCAAACTGTCTTTGCTGTAGCCTAGCCGTGTACGGTGAAGCACGAAGCAAGTACATGTACTAAGAACCGTGACTACCAGTATGATCTATTAACGTTCGGGACCTTGGTGTACTAAGTGTAAGTCGCTGCATGTTGGTGAGTTCACAATACCGCCAAGGAACATTAAATATGCATGACGGAGGATATTTGGGGCGTTATATCCATGTGCGGCGGGACCGATTGTGATAAAACTAATGGTATTGCTAGGTGCTTTTCGCGTGTCTGTTTGCTGCGCCATTAATTCCGTTCGCGGCTTCAGATCGATTAGCACGCTCAACGGGTCCTTAAGCGAACTCATTTGCTACTGTATCGGTTGCGAATTCATCTCCAGGGACGCAGTATAACATACGTAGTTAGAGTAATCTCTTTTTAAGAAGATCAATACATCTATTGGTATGGCATCGTATCAGTAACTTTTGGCAATCCGAGTGAGCTTCAAGAGGAACGAATGGAAACCGTCAGCATATTAGCCATATTCACTACTACAGACAAACAGTCTGCAAACAACGTCTAATTACACAGTCAGTGCTTGTGTGGACGCTAGGTATACTTAAGTACATGAATCGCTTTCACAACAATAACAACGACTCGGCAGAAGTTGACTGGTTTGGTTTGTGGAGAATACTGTCCATGACAAAGGTAGGACACACGCATATTCGAGGAAGCATGACGGCGTCTTGCTGTCACTCGAACACATGGCACAGCAAGGCCAAGCAGCTATTAAGGAAAGAAAACCATCTAAATGTCATTTCGGTTAGTGTACCTTGACCGGCGACAATGTTCATTTTTGGAGGGAGAATATGCCCTGTACCTCACAGAAACACATGTGCGTTGCGTACTCTTCAGTGCAGCCCCCGGACATATTTGCGGATTTACTACCCTTTGTACTTTGGACTACAACGAACTTCTTGCGCTAGCCTAATATGTCTACTCACAAAACCCTCCCTTCGTGCGCTACACTCTTGCTAGAGTCACGCAGCTCGAGGATTTCCGTGTGCAAGTAAAAGCCCTGAAAGGATTGGTGTTGAGAGAACACAAGTCCTCATCCTCGTAACAACAAGGAGCTCAGAGTGAAGCGATGTAATTTCCCTAGCAATACTGAAGCGTGTGCTGTGCTGTACTGCTAACATATTACGGATATAGCGACGACGATCTACGTATCGCACCGCATTGAGAGCTGGTCGAAATTGAAACAAAAAACTATGAACAGCGTATCTGATTGACTAGAGGCTTGTGAAAATTAGCTGCAACCTGTCGCTCATTATGGCTCCGGCAGTGTTGTAGCGCAGGTTGTGGGCGACAAATGCAATTTTGATGACTATGCCCATTTAGCCAAAAAGGTAATAATTCGTGAATGCACCCAAGATTCAAACGGCTGGTAAATGCATCGCGTTGCGATGATCTAAATGTCATATGTCGAATCTTTTGACGCGGAACAAAACCAAGGAGGACGCAGCGGAGAATTCGCCTAGCTTCAGTGTGAACGGAGCGCTGTGCGCCAGTCATCGACAGAGTTCTATTGATTAATCCGAGGGTTTGATTAAAATGAGGAAGCACTATTTTTAATGCAAACATGGCGATTCCCTGCATACCGGTGTGCTATGCGCTACAACACAGTGTACCATGGTGCTCGCACACGACGGGTACACAAACTACGGAAGCCGCCTTCGGCGCAGCTTATCGGCAAGCAAATCCTGACCAAAATATCGCCCTGTACATGTGGACCGCGCTGCCGTTTAGATACGGTGAGCCCGGCGCTGTAACTTTTGGGCGCCTCGTTCATGCTCGCATTTACCAGTGGCGGTCTCCAACTCGAGCCTGTGACTCGCCAATTCCGTATCGCGTCACTCGAGTTAACTCTTTCAGTACCATTTGAAAGTTCGCCCAGTCTTCCTCAGAGGGCATGCTGCCAAAGCCAGCGCACGGTCAAGGTTTCCCCCGCAACGGGGCAACATGGCCAGCACAAAATAAACACATCGCGTGGTTGGTGGGCGGCGCCGAATATGAAACTGCACTGGCAGAAAAATGTGCGCAAGCGCGTAAGTACTGACTGTATTTGCTGGATGCTTCACTACACATGCACAACTGCAGCCTGCACTCTGCTGTCAGCACCAGCGCGCCGCAAATGTCACGAGGTAGTGGTAAAGAGCAGATGACGTCGCTTCCGTTTGACGGATCACAGGCTGAAGCCCCGCAAAAAGTGGACGGCGGTTATTGCTCCCATAGAACGGGCAAGTCTCCGCTTAATCGATTTGGTGCTTCACTTGGACGCGCAGGCCCATCACCAGCCGCCACTGCACCGCGGACAGGAGCGCGTGTATGTCGCTCGGCACCGCCTCGCAACGCCAAAGCGTTCGCAAGGCACAACTACATGTAGTTTTGAAGTCCTTTGCGGTCTTGTCGAGCCTTACACTCCATCTGATGCCGATCGTGCTGTGTGCCGCGCGTTGATGCAGCAAGCAACGGAAGTCTACACCAAGCAGGCAGGCACACGTGCCGCCCGCGAGTCTGATCTCAGCTGGATTTTATGCCGGCTCGAGCGAAGCCGGAGAGAGTCTGCAACTGCTAACATATCACGCGGCCACGCAGACACCTTCACACCCAGCTTGCTTGCGCAGTGTCGTCTGAAAGGTCTGGCCATTTAATGGTGCTTTGGCCATGTATTGTATTGGACACCCGTCTGAAAACCATCGGACTGGGCGGCACGGACACCGAGCTCCGGCAATCTGCGCGGTACGGCGCCGCCAAATTGGGCAGGCTGGCCTGCTGCAGCGCTGGCGGGGTCTTCTGGCCCCGCATTTTCACATGTTGGTCCTCTGCCGGAGGATCGATTGATCCCGCAGCGATCTTTCCTTTCGACTAAGCGCACAAACGGGACATGATGCAACCTCTATCTTTTGATGCGGCATCGTACAACGCTCGCGATGCGCTGCTGCGCTCGACTGTGCGGCCACTGGCCGCCGGCCAGCAGCCCGCGGCAGCCGGCGTCGATATCCTTGTGCATCCGCGAGTTCTTTTTCAACCTAGCGCAGAATACGATAAAATCTGGCTGCCTTCTCGGGGGAAACTTTGTCCACTTTTGAGCCCCTTCAGGGCTGACCGCCGGACGGAAACCTCTACAAATATGTGCTCTGCGACATGTAGTGAAAATCCACCCGCTGGCCATAGTGAACACAAGCCAATTCGATGATCCCTCCCTCCAATCTCCAATTGCCGGTCAAAACGAATCTCTCAGGAAAAAAAACGCTCCTTGGTATTTCGCGTAGTATTATTGGACGCTACATTAGCATTGTAGCAGGACAATGCTAGCTGCTGTAGCGGCCTCCACACCGCTCGCGCGCTCGCTCATGCTCCATGGCCCACACGTGCTGGCGGCGCCTGCCGCTCGCTCGCGCGCCCAGTTGTTGCCTTGTCCGCGCGGCGCCCGGTCCTTGCGCCCTCCCTCGGCCCGTCCAGATCACACTCACTCACATCGCCGCGCTGGCTCCCACCACACGAGCGGCACACCAACGACGCCTGGGCACGCTTAGTCGAGTCCCGGAGCCGTGTCATTCCCGAACTTCCCACGGCCGAGGCAAGTCGCAGCACGCGCTCGCTGTACTAAGACCCACCTACCCTCCCACCGGGCTAAAAACAGCAGATAGAGTTTGTCTGCTCTGATCCGGCCGTCACTCTCCCTTCCCGCCCCGTTCCGAGAGAAGAAGACCGACCGACCGACCGCCATGGCCTCGTTCAAGCTGGTCACGGGAGACCTCATCCGCCTCGTGGAGACGCCCCATGAGAAGCAGCAGGAGGTGCTCGCCAACATAGGCGGCCTGCAGGGCGTCGCCGCCGCGCTCAACGTGGACCCGCGCCAGGGCCTGGACAACAACAACGCCGCCGACCTCGCGGCGCGCGAGGAGAGCTTCGGCAAGAACTACGTGGCGCCCCCTAAGCCCAAGAGCTTCCTGGAGCTCATGTGGGACGCGTACCAGGACATCACCATCATCGTGCTGACCATCTCGGGCTTCATCTCCATCGTCCTGTCCGTGACCGTGGGCGACCACCCGGAGACGGGCTGGGTCGAGGGAGCCTGTATCATCCTGGCCGTCATCGTCGTGACGATCGTCACGGCCATGAACGACTACCAGAAGGAGGCGCAGTTCCGCGCCCTCAACGCCGTCAAGGAGGACGAGAAGATCAAGGTCATCCGCAACGGCCAGCCCGCCGAGGTCAGCAAGTGGAGCCTCGTGGTCGGCGACATTGTGCGCGTCGACCTGGGCGACATCATCCCCGCCGACGGCATCGTCTTCGACGAGAAGGAGATCAAGATGGACGAGAGCGCCATGACCGGCGAGTCCGACCTGCTCCCCAAGAACGCCGAGAACCCCTTCCTGCTCTCCGGCACCAAGGTCATGGAGGGCGTGGGCAAGATGCTCGTCGTCTGCGTCGGCGAGCACTCGCAGGCCGGTATCATCAAGAGCCTGATCAACGGCAACCGTCCGGGCGCCGCTGCTGCCGGTGGAAGCGACAGCAAGGCCGCCGCCGAGAACAAGAAGAACACGGCTAACGACCAGGTCTACGTCGAGATCGAGACCCCCAAGGACGCTGGCGTCCTCGAGGAGCCCAGCAAGGCTGCTGAGGAGGATGGCGAGAGCCAGTCGCCGCTCGAGGGTAAGCTCTACAACCTGACTGTGCTCATCGGCAAGCTCGGCACGCTCGTGGCTCTTCTTGTGTTCGTCATCATGTCGATCCGCTTCTCCATCGACACGTTCGGCAACGACAACAAGCCCTGGAAGAGTGGCTACGTCAGCGACTACCTCAGCTTCTTCATTATCGCCATTACGGTGCTCGTGGTGGCCATCCCCGAGGGCCTCCCGCTCGCTGTCACCATCGCTCTCGCCTACTCGGTGAAGAAGATGCTTGTGGACAACAACCTGGTGCGCCACCTCGACGCCTGTGAGACCATGGGAAGCGCCACGACGGTGTGCTCGGACAAGACGGGCACGCTGACGACCAACCGCATGACGGTGATGCAGCTGTGGATCGGCGACAACGAGTTCTCGTCCGCTTCGGCTGGCATCGGCGCGCTGTCGGAGGCGACCAAGGAGGCGTTCTGCATGGGTATTGCCGTGAACTCGACGGCCGAGATCTTGCCGCCCAAGGTGGAGAACGGTCTGCCCGAGCACACCGGTAACAAGACGGAGTGCGCTCTGCTGCAGTTCATCCGTGACGGTGGTGTCGAGTACCCTGAGATTCGCGCGAACAACGAGGTGGTGCACATGCTGACGTTCAGCAGTGCCAAGAAGCGCATGTCGGTGGTGGTTCGTCGCAGCGCCACGACTTGCCGTGTGTACACGAAGGGTGCGACGGAGGTGGTGCTGGGTCTGTGCCAGAACATGCAGCGCGTGGACGGCTCGTTCGAGGGTCTGGACGACGCCCGCAAGGCCAAGATCGGTGCTGAGGTGATTGAGAAGTACGCTTCACAGGCGTACCGTACGCTGTGCCTGGCCTACCGCGACCTGGATGTGCCTGCTGAGGAGACGGTCAACTGGTCGGACGAGGACGTGGAGAAGAACTTGACTTGTGTTGCCATTGTCGGCATTGAGGACCCTGTCCGCCCCGAGGTGCCTGGCGCCATCCAGCAGTGCAACCGCGCCGGTATCACGGTGCGCATGGTGACGGGCGACAACATCACGACAGCGCGCTCGATCGCCAGCAAGTGCGGTATCACCAAGCCGGGCGATGGCTCCCTTGTTATGGACGGCCAGACGTTCCGCAACCGCGTGCTCGACGCTCAGGGCAACATCATCCAGTCGGAGTTCGACAAGATCTGGCCCATGCTCCGTGTGCTTGCTCGCTCGTCGCCCAAGGACAAGTACACTTTGGTGTCCGGTCTGATGCAGAGCAACGTGGTTCCGCACGGTCCTCAGGTGGTTGCTGTGACTGGTGACGGCACGAACGACGCGCCTGCTCTGAAGAAGGCGAACGTGGGTTTTGCTATGGGTATCAGCGGCACGGCTGTGGCCAAGGACGCGTCGGACATTATCCTGATGGACGACAACTTTAACTCGATCGTGAACGCCATCAAGTGGGGCCGCAACGTGTACGACTCGATCGCCAAGTTCCTGCAGTTCCAGCTGACCGTCAACGTCGTTGCCATCTCGCTGGCCTTCATCGGTGCCGTTGTGCTGGAGCAGTCTCCCCTGTCGGCTGTGCAGATGCTGTGGGTGAACCTCATCATGGACTCGTTCGCTTCGCTCGCTCTTGCGACTGAAGAGCCGACGCCGCAGCTGCTGGAGCGCAAGCCGTACCCGAAGACGCAGCCTCTGATCTCCAAGAAGATGACGAAGCACATCATCGGTCAGTCGATCTACCAGCTCATTCTCCTTCTGGCAATTGTCTTCACGGGTGAGAAGTGGTTTGACATTCCTTCGGGACGCATCACCGACCTGCCCGAGGACGTGGAGGACGACCCGACGGTGCACATGACCATCGTGTTCAACACGTTCGTGTGGGCGCAGCTGTTCAACGAGCTCAACTGCCGCAAGATCCACGACGAGATCAACATCTTCGCGGGCATCTCCAAGAACCGCGTGTTCCTGTACGTCTGCGTCCTGCAGGTGGCCATGCAGTACGTGATGGTGCAGCACACGGGCGACTGGTTCAAGTGCAAGCCTCTCAACGTGAGCCAGTGGTTCGCTTGCATTGCCATGGGCTTCGTCTCGATGCCTTTGGGCCTGGTGCTCCGCTCCATCTCGATGAAGAACGCTCCGAGCTGGATGGCCCTCTGCCGCGAGGTCGACGAGGATGAGGTCCGCAAGATGACTTCGGGCCGCGGCCAGGAGCTCTGGGTGCGCGGCTTCGCTCGCATTCGCGCGCAGATCCGCGTCATCAAGGCCTTCAAGAAAGGCCTGCAGTCCAAGGCTCTCATCAAGGGGTAGATTAGTATCGATGTGCGGAAAATAATGTTCTCTTTGCTTTTGTAGTATTTGGCTCTCACCTTCTATGCTTGTACACATGCATGGACATGAACCGCAACAACAGCGCGGTGAAGGAAAACTTACCGCAACGACAACAACAACACACGCTGAAGGATAAGCTTATCTGAAGGCTAACTTACCGTATTCACGATCGTGCCGTATCCATGCCATGCATGTTACTGCAGTAGTAATTGCATAGGGATCAGGGCTGTAGTTTACAGTTCGTTCGAAAGGCTTCCAGCTCGAGCAGCGCTGTCTTGCCTTTCCAATGCCTATCTCGATTAAAAATTGATTAAAACGTAAAGCCACTTCAACGTCAATGCACGCATAAGCGTGAATCCCGAAGATTCACGATGCAAGAGGCAGATTCAGGATAGAATGCAAGACGTGTTGATTCAGTGTACACATGTCAAGGACTCGAACTTGGGTGCTTCAGTTGTTTAACTTCAGTTTTCAATTCAGCGCGCAGCATCAAGATGATCAACAGTCCAGCCAACTACGAGAAGGCGGTCACGCCTTACCTCGTTCCTCGCCCCAGTTCAATCGTCAGCTCTGACTGCCACCACAAGCACGAAGATGGAGAAGAGGACTCGTACTCCAAGATGTCTCTGCAGGAGAAGATCTTGTGGGGCGTCATCTACGGCTTCGGGTCGCTGGCCGCGCTGTACTTCTTCATGGTGGCCGTCAAGCTCATCGGCGACGGCTTCACGCTGGCGCTGGGCTGCGACACCAAGGGCGCCTTCGACTTCGCCGACAACCCGGTGGCTGGCCTGATGATCGGAACCATCGCCACCGCGTTGCTGCACAGCTCCGGCACGGTGACGTCCATCGTCGTGGCCCTCGTGGGCTCCGGCGGCATGACCATCCGCCAGGGTGTGTATGTGATCATGGGCGCCAACATCGGCACGTGCATCACGTGCATCATGGTGGCGTTTGGCCAGGTCGGAGACCGCGCCCGCTTCCAGCGCGCTATGGCTGCCGCTACGGTCCACGACATGTACAACCTCTGGTCGGTGTTCGTGCTGTTCCCCCTTGAGGTGCTGCTCCACCCGCTCGAGGAGCTGTCGATCGCCATGTCGAACGCCAAGACCAACAGCGGCTCGTTCAGTAGCCCTGTTGACGCCGTCGTGAACCCGCTGACGCAGGAACTGCTGGTTGTGGACAAGGACGCCATCTATGAAGTTGCTACCGGTGACGTTGTGTGCGAGCCCGGCCAGTCGTTCGTCACTTCTGGCGCCTTCGAGGGCTCCAGCCTGAGCGACGGCAGCATCGGTGCCATCACGGTCGTCATCGGTTTCTGTATCCTCGTGTGCTCGCTGCTGACGCTGGTGAAGATGCTGGCGAAGGTCTTCATGGGCCCCACGAAGCGCCTCATTTCCAAGCTGCTCAACTACAACGGCTACATCAACATCATCGTCGGCACCATGATCACCTTCTGCGTGCACTCGTCGACGGTCGTCACGTCCACCCTTACCCCGCTGGCAGGCCTGGGTGTGATCACGCTGGAGCAAGTCTACCCGCTGGTGATCGGAGCCAACTTGGGTACAACCGGCACGGCGTTGCTGGCCGCCTTGGTGACGGGCAAGTCCGACTCGGTTGCCATCGCGCTCGTGCACTTCTGGTTCAACGTGTTCGGCATCCTGCTCTTCTACCCGATCCCAATCACCCGCAAGCCCATTCTGAGCTGGGCTCGCTCGCTGGCCTTCTTCAGTGCTGCGTGGTCCATGTCCGCGGTGCTCTTCCTGGTGATCCTCTTCTTGGTGGCGCCGGGCATCTTGCTGGGACTCGTGTACATGTGCACCGCTGATGGCACGGTGGTGGTGGTGCTCGGGTACATCATCGCTGTCATTGTGGTGGTCGCGATGGTGGGCATCGTGTTCTGGTACTCAAAGAAGGGTGGCCGCACGGTGTGGCACAACTTCCTAGAGAAGAAGCGACTGGAGCGCGAAGCGCAGGAGGCTCGCGAGGCTGCCATGTCTCCCACTCCCGTTTAATAGGGGGGGTCGAACATTGCCAAAAACGTGCTCAAGTTTTGAGCTTGGCCGTGCTCACAATCTCGACAGCGTTTTGCTTAACTCTGAAACAAGCCACCTCCGGAGGTGGCTTATCTGAGCTGCTCATTTCAGAGACAAGCAATTCCCTTCTTTGTTCCCTCCTCTACAAATACCTCCAAATTATCCTATTGTAAAATATCCTGTGATAAACGTTCTAGCTATTCAATGCTGTTAGAAAGGTCTACATCAAATTACCTTGTTTCTCAGTATTAACTTTGGTATCGCATGTCTCTTGCATAATCAGTATTCCCTACAAAGTTACACACCATCATTTGTTGAAGAAACTGGTCGGGATCTGTAGTGGGACAGATGGCGGAAAAGTTCCCTCCACTCGACTAAGTCCGAAAAATGGAGGGATCGACCCCCCTCCAAAATGGCTCATCTTTTCGACACTTTACTGCTCAGAATTCTGGCTCGGTTTTGCTCATTATTTTTGGCGTTTTTGAGATGTTCGACTCCCCCTAATGGAGCGTAGTTTGCCCAAAGAACCAATACATACATGTACATGCAAGTCTCACTTCAACATGCCGTGCACGGATTCCATAACAAAATGAAAGCAATCATCGATTGAAGATCTCGTCTATATAATACGCCTCGGGGCGGACACGAACGAACTCGCTTCTAACCCTCGCAACCTCGCTCTCCGCCCAACAGCCAACCGCTGGTAGCGCTCCCGATCCGCTGGACCCGCTTCCAAACACGTTTTCAACTCGGTGGTCTATGGTGGAAAGAAATCACGTCGTCGTGATACGATTCATCCCCAACCGTGTCGGCTCGAGCTCCATTTCCCAATCATCTCCACCATTCCGCGCCAAGATTTGGCTGCACAATTGCAGAGGTCCGGGGCTCGGCTCGTTTCTCCCTCTACTGCTTGGGGGCCTTGACGACGCCCACCTGGGCCGGGCGGATGACACGCTCGTTCAGCAGATAGCCCGTCTTCATAAGCTGGCCAATGGAGCCGGCCTCCTTGGTGGTGTCCTCGTACTCGAAGAGCGCGTCGTGCACGTTGGGGTCGAACTTGTCGCCGATGGCGCCCACCTGGTTGATCTTGAACTCGCGGAAGACCTTCTGCAGCTGGGTCTCCGTCATGACGACGCCCTCGTGCAGCACCTTGATGGCGTCCAGCTGCTTCTCCGGCTGCAGCGCCTCGATGTCGATGCTCTCGTGCGCGCGCTTGAGGTTGTCCGACACGTCCAGCAGCGCCTTGGCGAACTTGGAGATGGCGAACTCGCGCGCGTTGTTCACGTCCACGCGCGAGATGCGGCGCACGTTCTCGGCGTCGGCCAGCGCGCGCAGCAGGCGGTCGTTCATGTCCTTGTTCTTGGCCTCCAGGTCCTTCACCTGCTTCTGCAGCTTCTCGGCCTCGGTCAGCTCGGCCGCGGGCTCCTCGGGCTTGGCGGCGGCCTCCGCGCCCGCGGGCTTCTCGTCGGAGAAGCGCGCCGCCGTCTGGCTCACGCAGCGCATCTGCTGGGACACGTGGGCCGCGCCACGGGCGGCGACGCTGGAGAGGATGACACGGCGGAGCATACTTGGCGGAGGGGGGCAATGGGAAGTTGCTGCTTTGGTTTATGCGTGGCCACAGCTTTGCGCTTGAACCAGGTACCTGTCTAATACGATGCGGATCGGATTATACAGGTGCCCTCTTCTAGAACATTACCCAATAAAAAAGAGAATGCTACCCAAATAAAAGGGGTAGATGCGTGTCAAGAGCATCAAAAGCTGATCGGATTGATCGAGGGAACATGGCGGCGGCGACCAAGACGAGCGCGGGCCAGCGCGCCGAGCGCTTGAAGCAGCAGGCGGTGCAGCTCTCGGCCGAGAAGGCCGCCAACCAGAAGGTGCTGCAGCACTACGCCAAAACGGTGTACTTCAACGACCTGTGGGTCTCCTTCCTGAGCAAGATGGCGGGGCTCGTGGCGCTCATGAGCTACCTCGAGGTGCAGCGCATGCGCCACAGCCCGCGCGGCCTCGGCTTCATCGCCGGCTTCGAGGCGCTGTCCGTGCTCATCGGGGCCAGCACGGTGCTGTTCATCCGGCGGTGGGTCAACCCGCTGCTGGCCTTCAAGGTGGCCTTCGCCTTCTCGCTGCTGCAGGGCTTCTGGTTCGTGGTCAGCTTCTACTCGCGCTTCATGGAGCTGCCCCGCCAAGCGGGCGACCTGCTGGCCGAGCAGATCCCCTTCGGCCTCGTCTACTTCGTCGTGTGCTGGGTCTCGGACCGCTTCATGATGCGCTCGCAGGACATCGCCAAGCAGACCGCCAACGACATGCGCGCCGTGCTCAAGGGCAAGGCCGCGTGAGCCGACTCAGCAGTACTCCGTAGACAATAGGGAAGAGGAGGAACTTGCAGCAAGTAGTGACGTAGCTCTAGGCATAGTAGATAGATCGAGGGCATCAATGTCAAAAACGACGTGTGTCAAAACCACGATGTCAAGAATTGACTTGTCAAAAATTAGCCACTTTCATTTCGACCAAAGACCCAGGATGAAGTACAGCGAGGACCCCGATTGGGCCGACGTCGTCAAGATCCCGCAAGATGACGGCCCGGACCCCATCGTGAGCATCGCGTACCCCGCCGACTGTGCGTCTGCCCTCTCTCTTCCCTATATCTTGTCTAATCTAACGCTGTTTGCCTCCTCCCTCTCGTCCCCAGTCACGGATGTCATGGACTGCTTCCGCGGCGTGCTCAAGATCAACGAGTATAGCGAGCGCACGCTGGCGCTGACGCTGGACGTGATCGAGGCCAACCCGGCCAACTACACGGTCTGGTACTTCCGGCGCCGCGTGCTGGAGGCGCTGGGCTCGGACCTCAAGCCGGAGCTGCAGTTCACGGCCGACATGGCGCTGCAGAACCCCAAGAACTACCAGATCTGGCACTACCGCCGCGAGATCTGCAACATGATGCGCGACGGCAGCGAGGAGAAGGCGCTGTGCGAGGCCTCCATCGACATCGACTCGAAGAACTACCACGCGTGGGCGCACCGCCAGTGGGCGGTCAAGACCTTCGGGCTCTGGGACGGCGAGCTCGAGTACGTCGACAAGCTGCTGCTCGAGGACGTGCGCAACAACTCGGCGTGGAACTACCGCTGGTTCGTGCTGAGCAACACGTCGGGGCTGGCCACGGCCGCGGACCGTCAGCGCGAGGTCGACTACGCGCTGGAGAAGGTCTCCATCGCGGTTCACAACGAGAGTCCGTGGAACTACATCCGTGGACTGATCCGCGGCCATGAGGCTGCGTTTGCGGCTCAGCTCAAGGAGAAGGCGCAGAACATTCTGACAGCTACACCGGACTGCATCTTCGCCGCGGGCTTGCTGGTGGACTTGTACGCGAAGGAAGGCACGGACGACACGGTCGCATCGGCCACGAAACTGCTGGAGACACTCATGAACGAGACAGACCGCGTGAGGAAGGCCTACTGGCAATTCCGCCTCACCACGCTCAAGCGGCGCGCTTAGAGCGGATGTTTGCCTTGTTGTCCTCAGCAGAAACCACTTTGTAGGTAGGCGCTAATCTCTGCACTATGAACAAGTCTGAGTAGCACGACGGCTATCAACACGAAACAGGCACGGCTATATTGTTGTTTTGGTCTTCATCTCTTCGAGTTGACGTCCTCAAAAGGGGGCGAGAGGTGAGTCAGCGTCATTCTGCTGTTGGGAGTCGTTGCCTCAATTGCTGACACACCTGTCATCCGGTTGCTTGTCAGCGCAGAACGATGCTGCGGTCATAAGCTCTAGCCAGGCCGCCCACACACGAACACCCGCTTCGTCTCTAGTTGGACTGATTAAATGTTGGACGGGAAGTTGTTCACGGTCGCCATATCCTCCACCTTGCTGCCATTCACGAAGAACTCGAGCTTGATTCGCATGAGCACGGGTTTCTACAACAACAACAACAAAAGGTGAAGGTTAGGATCTGTTCGCTGGGCTCCAGCCAGCCAACACTTCAACAGCAAACTTACCTCGCCCTGCATACTGTTCTGGATCTTGACAACCTGTGTGACCACGCCGCTGTTGTTCGGCGGCACCACGTCGCCGGTCGGGGGTTCCATTTTCAACTTGATGTACTTGGGGAACGCAGCCAGGAACACGAACTTGTCGATCGACATCGCCGTCGAGTTACGCGTAGTCGCGGTAATGTACGTCACAGATTTGTCATCGGGGTTGGGCTTCGTGATCTCCAGGTCCACAGTCAGACCGTTTTTCTCGTAAGCGCGCAGCGGAGGGTTTGCTACCGGAGGCGCCGGGGCAGGAGCAGGAGCGCCAAAATCCATCAATCCAAGCAAGTCGTTAGCTCCCGGTGCTGGCGCACCACCGTTGCTTGAGCCGAAGGAAGCAGTTGCCGGTGCCGGCGCCGCCGGGCCGCTCGAGAAGATATCCGCGAGCAAGTCAACCGCAGGGGGTGCGGCAGGAGCAGATGATGAGGCTGACATAGCCGTACCAGCGCTTGAAGTCGATGTACCACCACCAAAGATGTCGTCCAGGTCTAGCAGACTGGCACCAGCACTCGACTGAGCAGCCTGCACAGGCTTCGGGGCAGCAGCTGCAGTTCCACTGCTCGAGCTCGCACCAGCATCGTCGTCTCCAAGAAGGTCAGCCGAGCCCACAGCCGAGGACGCGAGGTTCTCATTGCGACTGCGCACCTTCGATGCATCGATAGCGGGCATACCAGCGAGAACGTCATTGCGCAGGGACGACCACTGCGGCTGGCCAAGGGTTGTATACTCGGTAGCACGCTGCTGAAGTTCCAGTACCATGGATGTGTTGAAGGAAGAAATCATCGCGTTCAGCTTAGCGATCTCAGCCGGCGAGCTAAAGCGAGTCGTAAGCTTCACCATAGCGTTCAGGGAGTACGCGCGCGTGATGTCCGTGGATCCATGGTGGCGCAGAATAGTCTTGAAGAGCTCCACAACACTGCTCTCATCGACTCGGCTCTTGTCGTTCAGGGTCTCCTCAGACGCAGGCGCATCCAGCAGCAAGAGCTTGCTATACTCGCCGACACACCAGATACCAACGTGAACAAGAGACAACTGGGACACATCGTCGTGCAGCGCCCAGAAGAGCTTGTGAACCACGTATGCGTGCAAGTCGGTGTTACGCTGGATAAGCGTGATGAGCGAGCTGCATATCCGTTCGTCGGGCAACGTCGAACCAGCAATGGATAGCATTGTAATTAGCGTATCAATATGCCACCGGCTTGACGGTGCGTAGCGGTCAACCGCATCTGCATCAAACCCACATCATAAATTCGTGGTTAGAATAACCGCCTGTGAGCAATCAAAAGATAATCTAGATACCTACCAGCAATGCGTGAGCACAGCTCGGCTTTTTGCTCGTTCGGAGCAATCACGAGGTAGTTCAGCATCTCACGCGCGAGCTGTGAAGTATACGATCATCACGTCAATCATAGTGAGTCCTCAGTTCCCAACCCCGTTGTAAATTCGAGCTCCCCACACGTACCGATTGAATGTTGGAAGAGTTTACAAGCGAGTAGATGAGCTCGAGCGCGCGTTGACGAATGGACGTGTCTGGGTCCTTCAGGCAGTCCACAATAGTGTTGGTGTGGCGCTGCACTGCCGCGAGGTCGTCCGTCACAACCTTGGAAAGCGTATTCAGCGCGACGTAGCGGATGTTGTTGTCACGGTTCAGCAGGAAGCGTCCCAGGATGTTGATAGCCAACACGCGAAGCCCGCTGTCACTCTCAATCGTCATAATGGTCTGCACGCATTCGTAGAGGATGGCGTTGCCAGCAGTCTTGGCCGTCTCCGTGTTCGTAGCCACCTGCGCCAGCACATCGTTCATCGCCTCACTGGCTTCCTCGTTGTCCTTGCCCAAGAGACGCAGCAGCCTCAAAATTGCGACCTGCAAGAAGGGATCAGCGATGCCGCTGACGTCGTACTCGCTCGAGTAGCCCATCGACAGCAAGTTGCGCAGCTGACGCACGAGCTTCGGCACAAGGCTGCTGAATCGCTTCAGGTTCTCCACATCCAGTAGCACCACTTCCGTAATCAGCTGCACGCCCGCCAGCAGCACGCCGTGGTGCTTGGAGCGAAGCAGTCCCAGGATGGACTCAGTGAAGTCCTCCACCAGATCCGGCACCTTCGTGAACACGCGGATAGCAGCCAGCGCCGCCTTCTTGCGCAGATGGTCGTTGTCACTGCGCAGGTGACGGTCCACATCCATCACCAGGTCGCGCGCCATATCCGCCTGTAACGTGCAATACATTTCAGTCTATCAGCATTCCACCACAATCATCGCCATCATCTTGTCACTCACCGACGCAACGTTGCCCACACACGTGAGCGACAGCGCCACGATGAAGTGGTTCTGGTTGTTCAGGTCACTGGGAAATAGCAGCAACATTACGCTCAGATTAGTGCAAGCCAACGTCCAAACTGAAGTACCGACAGGGACACCCACTTCTTGACCGAGTTGGTGACGAGCGTGAGCACGTCCTCCTGGTCCGTGAGCAGCAGGATGAGGCCCAGGTAGCCCATGCGCTTCTCGGCGAAGTAGGGGCTGGCGATGAGCTTGACGCACTCCATCTGGCCGAAGTGCGACGGGTAGCCGAGCATGTGGATGAAGAGCAGCTTGGCCACGTTGCGGTGGCGGTACTGCTTCTCCTGGTCCTTGAAGGCCGTGCGGATGAGCGCGCTCTCCTTGGCGATGACGGCGCGCTCCTCGGCCGCCGTCTTGCAGGCGCGCACGCCGCGGATCAGGTCGCGCAGCTTCTGGCTCATGATGCCTCACAAGATCTCTCTCTCTCTCTCTCTCTATTGATTGATGGACAGGTTGCTGTGGCGGCTGCTGCTGTGGCCGGCACTGAGAAGGTGGGCGACTACAGTTGCGGACTGCTGCGGAGAGGGGGGAAGAGGCCCGGAGCAGAAGGGGGCGCGGCGAGCAGCTCGAGCTTTGGCAGAGTTTCCCCACGTGTGCAGCTCGCAAGGGGGCGATCAAGGATATTGACCAATGGGAGGCGAGATCATTGTGGAAACGCCGGATTGGAAGAAATACAAAAAACCTGTGACGTGTGGCGCTTCAACTTGCCTACCTATTTGCTAACTCATTGCTTTGCTGGAAGTGGAGGGCGGTTATGACGCACACATGCATGCTCTACATGCTGCATGGTATGGACAACCCTCGCATCGCGCATAAAGCTTTGTCGTCCGAAACTATAGTCGGAATACATAATGTTTGACCCCGGATATACTTTCACACAGTGCACCATCGTCTCCATCGATCACGCTGCTGTATCAGCAACGAGGAGTCCGGTAGCGGTAGTGTCCAATAGCCTGTTCATGCTGAAGCACTGCACAGTCTCAACGTTGCTAAGGTATACCGCGCTCGCATAGTTGCCATTGCCACATCCACAACAGCAGCAGCGGCGCCAAAGGCGTCGAGGTAATCCCTCGGGGAGACATTATGCAGTGCACAACGCGTTCGCGATGCTGTAGCGGCTCAAAGGTAACCATGAGCCCCTCACGAATAACCAGTCACTTCTTCACAATGTTTTCGAAGCACTTGAAAACACTCAGGTGCCTTTGTGGGAACTCCACGATGGATACCGTGGCTAGCACGCACGCGTACTGTAGGATGGAAATGTACACACAGCAGGTGGACAGCTAATCTGCACGCGGTGAGTCGAGTCGAAGCACGTCCGAGACGCCGCATATTGTCCACGCGACCCATGTCGTCCACTTCAACTTCCCTCCGATTGGCTCCGCTAACGCCGACCTCCCATTGGTAGAAACCCTTTCACAAAATCATCCTCTCCCTTCGCACGGCAGGCATCACCGGCGGAAGCGCAAGCCAAGCCAAGCAAGCGTCCACCTCCGCCATGCTGAGTCTCGCAGCCAAGACGCCGCGGCTGGTGGTGCCGGGGCTGCAGAACCTCGGCAACACCTGCTTCTTCAACGCCATCCTGCAGGCGCTGGCCTCACTGCCGAGCGTGCACGAGTTCCTCGAGGAGATCGAGCAGCGCGCGCGCGTCACGCGCCGCAACATCGCGTTCACGGGCGCCCTACGCGACTGTCTCGAAGGTGCGTGCGTGCTGGCAATACAACGACCTCTATGCATCTGCTAATGTTGCTGTGTACCGTATCGCTGAACAGCGCTAGCGCCGAGGGAGGAGCACGAGCCATGCGGCATCGTGGCGCCCAGGACGCTCAACGCAGAGCTCACCAGCAAGCTGAGGGCCTTTCGGGGCAACAAGCAGCAGGTAAAGGGCGGAGCAAGGCTTAAGTTGCTGGTATAATTTGTGCTGACTTGCTGTCGCTGACTGGAATGGTAGGATTCGCAAGAGTTGCTGCAGTTTCTGTTCAAGTTGGTGAACAGTGAGCAGCGGCGCTGCTCCGTGCAGGACCGAGGCCTCGTGGATCTGTACGCTGGCAGTCTGATGGAACCCGCGACGACAAGGTCGATCAGCGACCTGCGGCTGTCCCAAGCGGTGGATGAACGGAATTGGAATCCGCTGCAAGGCCTGCAGGTTAACCTGCTGCAGTGCACGCGCTGCCGCCGCTTCCGGCCTCTAAATAACCATCCGTTCCTGGACGTCTCGCTGTCTTTGGTTGCCCCTGGAGACCGGAAGGTGTCGAGACTGACAGACGCAATCCATCTGTACACGGAACCGGAGGTGATCAAGGACGTGGAGTGCAGCTACTGCAGCGTCGTGGATGAACTCGAAGTGACTCGGAAGGAATATGCAGAGGCGATGAAGCAGCAGCCCAAGGCAAGTAGTGGCAGCTCAAACTTCGATGAAGTAATGGACCTGGAGATTGTGCAGCACGAGCGGAAGGACTGGATTCACACGCTGGAGCAGCTGGCGAGCTCTTCAACAAGCTTTGACTTGGAGCAGCTCGAGCGGCCGATCCCACGCAGCCGTGGAGACTGCCACAAACGTCTTCAGTTCTCTCGCAGCCCCGACGTCTTCTGTTTCCACTTGAACCGCAAGGTATATAGGAGGACTGGCGGCGCTTACAAGCTCGAGAATTACGTGGAGTTCCCTCTCGAGCTCGACATGAGCGTCTATTGTCAATATGAACTGGACTCCGTCACCGAGCAAAAGCCGGGGAATGGCATCACGCGATCAGCAAGCGGCATCATGCGGCGGGCAGTGGCGTCACCACCACCGTTCAGCGAGGCATCGAAGCAGCAGTACTTGCTGTACGATCTGACAGCTGTCATTCTGCACCATGGCAACGAGCGGTGCGGCCATTTCACAGCGTATCGTCGGGCCAGCCCCTCGCAGTGGTTTTTCGTCTCCGACGAGAGCGTACGCGAGGCTTCTGTAGCTGAGGTGTTGAGCAGTTGCGCCTATATGTTGTTCTACGAGCGCAAGCTCCGAACAAAAAGAACAACACGCAGCTCAGAGACGGAAGAGACCACGGACGACGATGATAGTCTGCCGGACGTCCCCTTCGAGCCCCATTTGCTGCTATGAAGTAGCCGCTATTGAGAAAAAGTCGAGTGATCCCAGGGCAACAACTACTTACGTAAATATATTGGTTAGTAACATGCGTTCAAGAGCGAGGTATCGATGCAAACAAACACAACCTGGAGAAGATGGAGAAAGCGTGCTGTTCCACGTTGAGTGCGTTTAGTTGCTGCTATTTAGTTGAAGCCGTACTCCTGGCGAGCTCGCTTGACGACTCCAACAAGGAACCCACTCTTGTTGCGAACGTTGGAGAGGTTGGCGCCAGCGAATCGAGTGAGCACCTGGTTTGCCAGCGGCTCTGAGAGCTGACCAAGCACCTCGTAGCACTTGCCTCCAAGCTCTTCCAGAGACGACAGTGTACGGTTGGCCACCAACGAGTGAATGTGGTTCTGCACGGACATGGGCAGCGCAGCGAACGACGGTATCCCCATTCCAGGGCCACCACGTCCAGCCCCAACCGGAGGGGGTCCCCGAACTGCTCCACCGAACTGCTGAGGGGGCTGGACACTCTGTGGTGCTGCAGGCTGTCGACGTCGAGGATCACGCGAGTCTTGCGGAGCTTCGTAGGGGCGTTCATACAATGCCGGACCAGGCCCAGCAGCCATAGGGGCTCCTTGACCACGGTACGCGCCACCATTTGCACCGTTGGCACCATTCAAACGTCCACCTTGGGGAGGGCCACCCAGAACAGACCCACCTTGAGGAACTGCTGCGTAGCCGCCGCTGCCGCGAGGAAGAGCTGCTTGCGTATGTCCACGAGGAGAGGGGGCCTGAGATCGGCGCTGCTGTTTCTCCGAAGCAATCGCCTTTTCATTGACGCGGTTGATGATTCCCACCAGGAATCCTTGCAGGTTTTCCACCTGCGATAGATCCACGTTGCTGAAATTCTCCACAGCCTGCAGCGCCACACGCTCGGGCAGATGCAACAACCGGGTGACCACGTTGTCGTTCAGTGGTTCTTGCAATCTTCCTTCCCGACGCATGCTGTTGACTACGGTCTTCACGGCGACTGGCAGTCGATCGAACAGATCGTTCGAGCCGGCGGGGCGAGAGGGTCCGGGTTGGCTTCCTCTTGGGGATTGCTGCTGGTTTGTCGAAGAGCCTCGACGACGAGGATCACGCACGAGGCCACTGGGACCCTGAGCATGCGGCTGCTCACGTCGGCGCGGGTCTTCAGCCCTCGCGCTCGTTGCTGACCGCGGCATTGCTTGACTAACTGGAGAAGGAGGGCCCTGACGGCTTCGAGAGGCTAAGCGGGGATCGGAAGCTGCTGGTCGCTGGCTAGGTGGGTTGGCAGGCGCATTGGAGTTCTGAGCACTTGCCTTGCCGTTGTGTGCAACCCGACCGAACTCATCCACGCTCTTTTGCTGGTTCTGCTGGGGCTCAGAACGCGTGGATGCAGCTCTTGCTTGTCGAGGAGAATGTTTAACAGGAGCATCTTCTTCCGGCTGATCGCGTTGATAAGGCACTTGAACAGTAGACACACCCGTAGCAGGCTGCGGTGGTGCGTATCCAAAGCGGAAGAGACCCGGATCGCTCTTGTAGTCCGAGATAAAGGCGTCTACGGGCTGCAGTGCTGCAACCTGTGGGTTCTCCTTCTGGTACTCACGGTAGATGCGCATCAGCTGGCCATTCTTGTCACGCACGTCACGCATCGGAGTGCGTACAAACCGAGCGATGATAGCAATCTGAGCAAACTCCGGCATGGCTCCAACGGACGCAAACGCAGCGCGGCTCACTTGAGTCACTTTGAACTCGCCGCTCGTCTGGAAATCCATAAGCCGGTCCCAGGCCGCCGCTGAGAGACCCTTGTGGTCTTCTTCAAGACGCTTGTGCTTACTGGTGCTAGGGGATGCAGTTGCGTCGCTGCTTCCGCGACGACGGCGGCCGTGCTTGTGGTCGTCATCATGGTGACTGCTTTCGTTGCTACCAAGGCGTGGTCGTTTAGGGTCGACATCTCCGTTAACAGGTGCATCGGAGGAAGCGTTTGGCACTTCATCGGCCTTCCTTTTCGCCGGGGTCGCATTGGATTGTTCACCGCTTGCAGTCGCCGACGAAGACTGGTCCACATCCATCGCAACAGGCTCGTCATTTGCTGCCGACGACGTCATGGACGGATGATCCGGATCGTACTCTTCCTGCTCAGCAGCCGGGCGGTGGTCACCAAAGCCCGTTGCAACGGGTGTCCCGATGGGAGACGGGTTGGCTGGATCATACTCATCCTCGCCGTGAGGGACAGCAGACGCATTGATTGCTGGTGCGGACGGATCGTATTCGCTCTCATCATGCGTGGGCGGGGGCGATGCACTCGCTCCAGCAACATCAGCAGAACTATCAACCAGGGCTTCTTCCGCTGGCAGCGCAGCATCAGCTGAAGGTTGAACCGTAGCAGCGGGCTCGACATTCTCGTCCGCCTGCTGCGTGGATGCATCCTCAGGCGCTGCTTCCTCTGGCAGACTCTCCGAGTTACTGGCAGGCTCTTCAACATTCGGAGCAGACACAGGCAAAGGCTCCTCGTGGGTGCTAGTCTCCAACGTATCGTTCCCTGCTACAGTCTCGCTCTCTTGTTGCGCACTCGCGGCATCGACCTCATCCGCAACAGCGGGATCTGAAGCGGGAGGAGCCGCGTCCTCCGAGGCCTCCTCCATTTCGACATCTACTTGCTGTGCGTTCTCTGCGTCTTGCTCCTCAGCTGCAGCGGGGGCCTCACTCTGCACTGGCCCGTCGCTCTGCTCTGGCTGGTTGGACGCGCCGTCGTCGAGCTGTAGGTCGGGGGCTCCCGCCGCCTCTTGCGTCTCGCTCTGCGTCTCCTCGTGCGCTGTAATTGCGGTGTCATTGGCAGTAGTGGTCAACGCAGCATCAGATGCAGGCGCTTGTTCGCTCAGTACATGCTCAGACACGACGTCGGCGGCACTCGCCGCAGGTCCCTCAGGCTCCATCCTGCTGATCCCAAAGCAATAGTGGGGAGCACAGTTGGCTCACAACACAATATTGTGTGCGCCACATCGACTGAAGCTGATTGGAGGAAAAGTGATGTAGCCATGTTCGATGAAACGGCGCGACCACGTTGAAGAGAGCGCGCATTGCTGCCGCCAGCATGGAGCGCTTATCGCGACTACCAGTGCCCCTAGGTGATATTGTCGTCTCCAGGACGGCGAAGGAGAAGAACACGACCTCTAGTATCCCGCGCTTCTTCTTCCCACGCAAACGGACGCCGTTCACATGCGGAGAGCGCATCCGGCGCGGCAGGGTGGCTGCTCGTCTGGATGCTGTCATCCTCTCCAGTTCCGAGTTCACTCAGCTGGTCGAGTATATCTGCTCCTTTGCATGTACGCGCAGCTTACTCGTATTGTTGGGATCATTGCTGGAGAGGCTTAATCACTGTCGCGACTTGTTGAAGCAGGTGAGTCAAAGTTGACGCTGGATCTGAAGAGAGAGATGAAGCAAAGGACGAAGAAGACCGGGATCGTGGAAGTGGACCGCATGCTGGATAAGCAGATGACGCTCATGCTGGCGTATGAAGACTACTGCTCTGTCTCGAAAGGCTCTTGGTGTGATTCTGCGGGCTTGCGGGCTAAGCTGGGCGTATTGCTATCTGCCCAACGTTTTCTCATGGTAAATGCCAGCTCGATACTGGTACAGGGTATTTTTTAATGTCATTGATGTTGATAACTGCGTTGGTGTTGTAGTTTCCTCAAGACACACAGGGGCGGATAAGCGGGTATACCATTCTGGAGTATCTTCACCAATTGCAGTTGTCGCTGCGGGTAGCTCGATTCGTACTCGAGCGAGTCGCCCAGGAAGGAGCCGACAAGGACGATGAAACTCTATCGGAGAAGATGTATGTGTCCCTCATCACGGAGACTATTCAAGCCTCGAGCTATGAGCTTGCCCTGAATGAGGACAAGGATTTCCAGCAGTATTACGAGCTGATTTGCGCACGGATGCTGCTGCTACCCCATGGCATTCAGCAAGTTCGAACGCGCGGGCTGTCGATTCACCAAATCGTGACGTGCAACCGCTTTGCAGAATTCTTTCGCCTGATGGACAACTCGCTACGCGACAAATACGACCAACAATCGAATGCGTTTCACCCCACGCGGATTCGACTTGTGCATCGCCAATATCTCCAACTAGATCGCGACGGCAATGGCATGCTCAGCATGAGCGAGCTTGAGGACTACGGGAAGAAACGTGCCTTCAACCCAACAGGAAACGAACCGACTCATGACTTGACAGACGCCTTCATAACGCACGTGTTTGCCGAGGTTCCCACTTTCAATGGCGAAATGGATTATCATGCGTATCTCGACTTCACTCTACTTATGAACGACAAGGTTTCCACGGCTTCATTGCGGGTAAGCTTTGCTCAATCATGCATCTCGTGTTGTTTTTCTTCGTTTGGTGCATTGCCACTAACGCAATGTTCAGTTTTTTTGGAGAGTCCTCGACTTTCACAAGCAAGGGTTCTTGGACGCCTTCACATTAGACTTTTTCCTTCGCAGTCTGCTTGAAAAAATCTATGTTCGTGAAAGCAAGGACGATGCACCCACCATTCATCGTCTACGGGTATGACCATGACTCGAGGTGTGAGGAGAAACTTAACCAGAACTCACGCTCGTCCTGGTCACTCGATCTGCTTTAGACCCAAGTATTTGATGCTGTAGCGCCGGCACATCCAGACCGCATCACGTGGCAGGATCTTCAGCGGTGCAAGCTCGGCCACGACGTCGTTCGGTAAGCTAGCGATTTGAGTACTGACGGTGCCATCGGCTCACGTGCGCGTTCATCAATGTACTGCAGGCTTGTCACCGACTACGTGGCTTATCGCTCCTACGAAGACAGTGGGGGCCGCTTTTCCACATCGTGAGACTCCAACCACTTCACAACTGCTTGGACTGCACAATGGAAC
Organism: Phytophthora sojae; assembly: GCF_000149755.1. Lineage (NCBI taxonomy): Eukaryota > Oomycota > Peronosporomycetes > Peronosporales > Peronosporaceae > Phytophthora > Phytophthora sojae. The sequence continues at coordinate 4,904,514 of NW_009258116.1, forward strand.
ACAAGAGGAATGAGAGTGAGGCCAAACACCTGTTGATATCTATTAGTAAAGACGACTGCAGCTCAGCTCGGTTATGCGTAGCTTCGCGTCACTTGCGTGCTGGATTACGAGCATCGTCGTCTTACGCCGGCCCAGCACCAACAAAAAAAACAAGAGCGCAGTGAGCGTAGAGAATAGCAAAAAAGCATCTTACGCTCCGCGCTTAAGCCAGCAGGTTCTCGCCGTTGGTATGGAAGAGGAACACGCTGCCAGCGAACATGCCGACGCTAATGAGCACCTGCTGGTGCTTGGTGATGAAGGCGTTTGCACGCTCGCGAGAGCTCTGGAACCACGTCTTGCGCTGCACAGGCACACCGGCGCCGAAGCGGCCGCCAAGGAGGTTGGACTTGGGCTTGGAAACGCTGGAGGCGTTCAGCTGACGCTGGCTCGCGTTCAGACGCTCGTACTTGGTGCGCAGGCTGGCAGCCTCACGCTCCAGCACCTGCAGGGTGGCCTCGGCTTCCTGCTTCTTCTTGGACAGAGCCACCACCGAAATGCTCAGCTTCTCGGCCTCAGACAGGACGAAGTTCGCCTTCACGTGGAAACGGCTGACAGCCGGCTTGGGCTCCTCCTGCACTTGCTCGGCTTCCTCAACCTGCTCAGTCTCCTCGGACTTCTCGGCCTCCTCAGTCTTCTCAGACTCCTCAGCCTTCTCGGACTCTTCAACCTTCTCAGTCTCCTCGGCATTCTCGACCTTCTCAGCTTCCTCGGACTTCTCAGTCTCCTCGGTCTCCTCGGACTTCTCGGCCTCCTCAGTCTCCTCGGACTTCTCAGCTTCCTCGGTCTTCTCAACCTCCTCGGTCTCCTCAGTCTCCTCGGACTTCTCAGCTTCCTCGGCCTTTTCAGCCTCCACGGTCTCCTCGGCCTTCTTCGCCTCCTCAACCTTCTCAGCCTCCTCAGCAGCAACTTCCTCCTGAATCGCCTCCAGCACAGCCTCCTGCACCAGCTCCGTGATGGTCGTGGGCTCCTCATCCTCTTCCTCGTCCGTGGTGGTGTACCACTTGTCCAGCGCGCTGCCCTGGAACAGCGACGAAATCGGGAACTCGATCTCCTTGATCGGCTCCGGCTCCTCCTCGTTCGACGAGGCCGCGGCGGCGGGGGCGACCGTGATCGTCACAACCGCCTCGCGCGACTGCACAGGGTCGAAGACAAACGTGGCGGGGAACGTCAGCGCCGCAGCGTCCGACACCTCCTCGCCTTCCTCGCTCTTGGCAGCAGCCGTCCAGGCCACGGTGCGCACCACCGGCTCCTTCTCCTTCTTGACGCGCTTCTTGATGACCGTGCGCGTGATCTTGGTGGTGGTCTTGAGCTTGCGCGGCGTGCTCTCGCCGTCCTCCTCGGGCACCTGGCCGTCCTCCACAACGTGGCCGTGCTCGTCCGTCACCACGACGTCCTTCTTCTCCACGACCTCCTCCACGGTCTCGTACTCGTCGGCCTCGTACTCGGGGTCCAGGGTGACGGTGATGGTGGTGTTGGGCGCGGGCTCCTCACCCTCTACGCCGGCGAGCGTGACCTCCAGGCGGCCCACGCTCTTGGCGGCGGCCTTGGCCTCCTCAGAGAGCTCCTCCTCGCCCTCGGGGGCCTCGGACAGCGCCGAGATCTGCTGGAACACGGCGGCGATCTGCTCGTCCAGCAGCTTCACCTCGTCCACCTTGGCCGTGACGCTGCGGCGGCACTCGAGGTACGCCTGCGACACGCGCTGCACCATGGCTGACACTGCGGCCGAGGAAGATGCGGAAGCCATCGCGACGGGGGCTACAGGCACAAGAGACACAGGAGCCGCGGGATCTGCGGCTGCGGGGTCTCGGCGTAATGCGTGGCGAGGAGCGTCGCCGCAAAGAATGGTGTGCACTACACAAAGTAGTACTTATATGCGGTGATAGGGTACACCAACTTGTACACAAACCTGCATGATCAGGTTGCCGTTGCCGTTGCCGTTGCGGTCAGCACTCCTCTCGATTGCACGCAACAGCACTTGCATCCAACGTTTGGGTGGCATCTCAGAAGCCCACTTCGGTGGACACTCGCTGCCTTCATGTAAACCCGAACGGGCCCGTTATCACTGTCCTAGACATTCAGGCTTCGAGCTGCTGTAGCGCTGTCGTGTTGAAGTGCGGAGGTCGCAGCAAAAGCGAGCCGCTTTAGCGACGTCGTGAACGGAGCTGCTCAAGTTGACGACGAATAGTGGAGCTGGTTATATTGTAGCTTGCTCCGTGTTGAGAATGCATCGAGCGCTTGTTGCTCTTCTTCTCGGTGAGAGAACGAAATACAATTCGCTTCGCGACGCTGGAAGACTCGTGCATGTTTTTTACCCAGTAAAGGTGTTGACAACTTGATGGCGAGTGTCCCGATGAGACCGTCGCCCTCGAACCATCAAGGTGGCGATGGTATCCATGGAGCGCCATGGCATGCTCTCTGCTCAGCGCTAAGATTCCTTCAACTGGTCGCATCCCGCCAGTGGAATTCTCTAGCCGAAGGAAAGGTTTCCTCCACGCATCGAGAAGTCCTCATGCTGTTCGTCACTCATTATAATATTTAAGTTAATAGACCCGGCTGGCATGCACGGGGTATTTTTCCAAACAATCAATTCGCTGTCTAGCTGCCGAGGAAGGAGGAGGGCTGTCCAGTTATCTCCATCTTGTTCCATCCAAAATGGGCTGCCTTTCCTCCGCCTTGGCACTTCTCACGAGCACACACTCACCGCGACAACATGAAGGAGTCCTGCGTGGACACGGACGACGCATGGAGCCAGCCGTTGAGCTGCTCCAGCGCCTGCGCCTCGTCGTCCTCCTGGATACTCGGGGCGTACCCGCTCTCGATGAGGCGGCCCGTGTTGCCCAGCGCCGTCGGAGGGTTGAACGAGCCGAAGTTCGTCTCGAGGCTCACGCGGTCCGAGTACTGCGAGGCGCGCGTGGACGACACGGAGCTCGAGCCCATGATGAATGAGTCGTTGGTGCTGCTGCTGCTGCGCATGCTCATGCTTCTGCTCGACGACATGAGCGACGGAACGGGGGCGGGGGGAGCGGGGGCGCGGCCGTTTCCGCTGCGTCCGTAGAACTGGAACGAGACGCCGGGCTCCTCCTTGTACTGTGGGCGCGTTCCCATCTTGACGCTCTTGGGCTGGGAGCGCGACCGCCGCCGGTTGTGCGGCACGAGCTGCTGGCGGTGCGGGAGCGACACGGGGATGTTCTCCTCCGTGTACAGAATGTACTCGCCCGTCACGATCTCCTTAATGGGCGGCTGCACGTTCTTGTCGCCGGTGTGTCTCGCCTTGGACAGCATGCGGCCCGACTGTTTCCTGATGAGCGCGGCGGGGGCGACGTCCGCCGAAGCCGATACCTTGGAGTTCCTGTAGCTAGCGCTGCGTTGCCTCGTCTTCCGGCTGCGGCGCTCGGCGCGGAGCTGCATGTCCGTCTTCTTGTCCATGCGGGGCGTCAGGACCTCGTTGCCATTCTCGTCGGAGGTGGTCGAGGGCGCGATTGGGTAGTAGTAGTCGGTCGGGTTCACGTCGCTGTCCGCGAAGGACCCGGCGCCGCGCATGACGACCGTGGAGCCGCTGAGGTTGCTGGGCGGGCCGGCGCCCACCGTGTTGACCGTGCTGTTGGTGAACATGGTGCTGTTGGACGTCATCATGGTGTCGCTCACGTGGCTGAAGTTGCGCGCGCCGAACTTGTTCTTGCGCTCCTCGAGGAAGAAAATGTGCTCGAGCGCGAGCGACGGCCGCCGGCAGAGGCACTTGGAGCCGCGCACGCCGCACGTCTTACATCTCCGCAGCCAGCTGAACTTGAAGAGGCTGAACCACGCGATGACCATAGACCGCGCGCGCTCCCTGGCTCGGGGCTGCTTGGTGCTTGCTGCTCCACTGGCGGAAAAGCGACAATGAGCGCGGCCTGCGTCGCGGGCGGGCGGGTCGATCCTGTTTCGCTCTCTCTCCTGTGCTGCGCTCCCGTGGTAAGCTGCGCCTCTCCGCCTCAACCTCTTCCTCGGATGGGGTGGCGTGGCTGCGAGTGTGGAAATCGCCGACTGAGGGAGCCAGCATAGAGTCGGCAAGTCAGTGCGCGAGGTGACTCGGCTTTGGCGATCGCCCATCCTCCGAGCAAGCGACGGGCGAGCGGTCACGACTGAAAGAAAACATCAGCGGAAACTTGCCAGGCAACTTGCCGCGCCGCGCGCTGAAGCTGGAAGGTACCTAGCAGGCCGGCGCCGCCGCGTGCTGGGTCCTTCATGTACATACATGGCACTTGCTGGTTGCTACTGTAGTTGCAGGGGACAGTCTCCAGCCTGGAGAGCTCAATTTGGTCGTCATCGCACGTGCTTCCCGCCGCGCACTCGATTGAGAGATCGGGCAAACAGCTTGAAGCCGCATGAGCAGATGCACATGCAAACGGCAAGTGTGGAGACCTGCCGACAGCGTACGCTGTCCGCTGTCCGCTGCTGCGCCACGAACTCGGTTGCCAGCCGGGTGGAACAAGCAGCCCGCTGCATGGGTGCAGAATGCATTCGCTAGCTTTGCTTGGAAGCCGAAGGCGAAGGGATCCAGCGCGATACAATGTATCGGTGCTTGCTTGTGCACAAGATCCGTCAAAACCGTCCCGGCGTCAGGACGCTGCTGGCAAAACTGGCAAAGCCGAGGAGCGCTGCGAATGAAAGCGGCGGGCGCTCAAGAGCGGGAGGCCAAGCAGCGCTTGAACAGAAGTGACGTGGCCAGTCCTGGCACTCGCCGTGCAGCCATCAAGCACCGCGCGCTCGATGTGCAGGCCCAACATGGGACTTCAACGCCGTTGGCAACAGGCCGGGGGCCCACGGAGCAAGCCAGAGCGGACCAACGTCGCTGATAACGACAAAGAAGCGCTTGGCGGGTGGTTGCACCGAATATTATTCAACGGCCTCGAATCTCCTCACTCCACGAAGCAAGCCACCACGCGGGCAAATGTGGGCGCTGACCGGAGGGTCCACCCCAGCAGAAATTGGATGTGTCCTCATGGACCGCCGCCAAAGGGACCAACTTGCTGCTGCAGGCGTGCAACGTTACCTGTACTGTAGACAGTAGCTCGTGGTTCTTGCCATCTTATTCACATGCATGTACAGTAGAAGTTCACAGGAGCTCAACCGTGCTGCTTCAAATGTTGCTGGCTTGTGAGACAACTGCGTGGGCGCTGAGGAGTCTGTGGCTGAGCTGCTGTCGGCGGACACCAACGCTGCTGCTGTGCTCGCGGAGGCAGTCGCAAGTGACCATCTTGCGTCTCACTTACCCCCCTTGCGAACGCACAACTCAACGCCGGTCGCCCAACGTCCTGTCGTTCCGACGGTGACGACCCCAGAGCCACATCATCGCCAAGTTACCAACGCCCTGTAGCTGCCCGCTCGATTTCGGTGGAGCGTGCAAGTCTGCAACGCGCGACTTGCAACGTTGAACTAGGTTTTTTACTCCGTCCGAGCCGAAAGCTCACCGTACACCAAGGAACCAAACGACCGGCAAAAGATCGGGCCACAAGCCGAGCGGAGCCCCGCAAGCGGGGTTTTCTAAACAGGTTCAAGCCGAGCACGTGGGATCGCCCGAACCTCCTCGATATGCTCGGCGGGGAGGTTTTCCAAACTTCTGTAGCTATCGATGGGTTTCAAATCTGAACCTTCTAAGTGATACATGTAGTTATGTGTTTCAGATTTACACGTAAACGCTGACGGTGATCAATATCCAACGCATGCGAACCCGGGAAATTTGCTTAGGGTATACTCGCAGTTCGGGTGGGCATATGTAGCCGAATGGCCCTCGTATCTAGAAATCTAAAGATGCCAAACATACATCACGTCTTCAAGACGGCATTTTTTTTACCGTCTCATCGATTTCTATGCCAGATCTCGTAGTACCGGTATAGTGAATCTTGCCGACTGGCAGAAGCCTATCACTACGTAATTCCCAATTGCAACAAACTCTCAGTCGCCGATGATTTACGTTGAACTACAATGTAGATGGCGCTTATATTATTAATACATGTATTCATGCAAAAGAACGGGGGTAAATACGGCACCTGAAATGCATGGTCAGGTAGGCGCAGGCAACTCGAAAATCGCCAGCTGCGAGCTGAGTCACGCATCGAACCACTGGCTCAAAACCAAGCGCTCAATTAGAAAGTGTTACTGGTCCCACGAGGACCTGTCCTGGTCTGCGCTTGCCGACGACTGCGCCATCGCCGCGCATTAAACTTATTTGTGGACATATTGTATGCATATACGCGCTCTAATGCTGACCCGCCTGCAAAGCTGAACATACGTGCATTTTCCGTGCAGAGTTCTAAAAAAGAGATAAACAAAGAGTACGATCATTTTGCGATATGAACTGACAGTTCAAACCTGATTGGAAACAGTGGGCAGTGCAGCGAGACCGTGTCAGCCCTTCCAAATCTCTTCCAGTGGAACGTATCGACGCCATCACTCAGCGCCTCCGGTTCTCAGCCAAGTCGTTTGCGAGCACTGGGCACTGCCCCTGCTACTACAGTGCTTACAGTAATTAGTCTGACTCCAAATTTGCGTAAAACGTGCAATTTTCATACTTTGAAGGCTAGGCACGAAGTCAATTTTTATCCACAGACCCCTGTAATAGACGATTCTCATTGAGTAGAATTCGTTGAAAATGATAGTTTTTCGTCAAATAGGTGTAACATAGATACCCTAACCCTCCCATCAGGTCAGACTAATTATTGTAGGTACTGTACATAAACTGCACAGTAGGCAAATACTACTTTCTGTGCTATTTGGTGCAGTTTTGGGGGTATTCAATATATCCAGAGTAAACAAATCAGCGGGCAGCTGCGTACCGAATTACCTATGTTATGCCATACACTTCAGCGAACTCTATAGAGTCGACATTTCGGTGCCCTGCCTAGCCATGCAAACGCATAGAAAACGCGTTTCGATACAAATATCAAGTGAGTCACTATAAAAGGGCAGTGCACACCAGTCTTCCCGAAAGGCCTGTGATTGGTCAATCAGGGGGGTGTATGGCTTAACATATAGAAGGTGATACCATAGGTAATTCGGTAAGATAAACTTACCTTCGGACTGGCTGGTAAGATAAATTCGTTTTTAGAAAAAAATCAGTGGCCTCCTGTCGTCAGTCCAAAACCCTCCCTCCTCCCCCGCAGGCCGCAAGCGATCAGGTCCTGACCCCGTGGCATGGTGCGTACGCGTGAGTTAGTTCTACCAGCAACTAGGCTTTACACACACTGAAATACAAATTTGTACTAAATTTCAGAGCTTCGTGCAACGCACGACTTTGTTCGAGTAAGGACAAAGCTGTTTCGTTCTTTGATATAGCATGGAAATTATCCCCAATAGAAACCACAATTTTTCAACTTTTTTTAGGCTGATGCATATTACCCGACCGTAGACAGGAATACAACGTTTTTTTCGTCAAGCGTTAGTGCTGAGGTTGATACCAATACTCCATATTCTATTGGCTGGCCCTACAGCCCATGTTTCGGAATAGGGTTAGGGATAAAGGCATACTAAAACCAAGTAAGATCTCCAAACATGTAAAACATGCTGAAATCATGGACATCCATGTTTCGGTTTTCAGGACGGGTGTCATGGCACCCAAATCTATTGCAAATCCCTGGGAACTGGGTAATCGAGCTGCTAAATGTGGCTCTACCTGTCCTTAAAACCTTTAGAAGGCCGGCCCAGCGCTAGGCAGGGAACTGTAGACCTAAGCCTTGCTTCGCGGCTACGTTTGCGGGTTGTTCATGCTTCTCAAACGCCACTGATGCCGATTTGGTTTCTGCATCACGATAGATTTGCGGGCCATTTCACCCCCTCCAATCCGAAAACATGGGCTGTACATTTTCCGTATTTTATTCTCAATGTAATAGACTCTTATCAGATATGAGTTATCCAGTTGTCAGTTCAGCAAGCATACGCAATTCCATTTGCAGGTCTCCAAAACGCAAGTTCAACGAAAAAAACATAAAATGAGTCATAAGCAATTGAAGTATTTATCTCAATAGTAGCTCCAGCTTTATGGAATCGGCTACCTCTAACCAAAACTTCGGCAGCATTGCTATCATTTTCTAGTCTATTAAAATCGTGCTAAATAATATTTATTTGTAGTAAGTTTGTTCGGATCTACTACTTCAACTTGAAGTAAGTAATTTTAGATTACAATCCCCTTCACTTTTAGTAGTACAGTAACCCTGACTAATTATTTATTAATCCCCTTCACTTTTAGTAGTACAGTAACCCTGACTAATTATGGTAGAAAGTCGAAGTTTTGGTTCGCTCTTGTGAATACAATATTAATATTTGCTTTAGGCTAGAACCTAAGACCATGATTGGCTTCAGCTCATCGAGATCTGTTCAAATAATATTTGCATATTATGCTCTCTTTGCGTGATTTTGAGCTGTCGGGAAAATTTTGGTGAGCGAGGTGTCACGAAAACGTACAAAGGTATGACTTATCGTCATATTTTCGAAGCACGACTAATAATTAGAGTGTATTTGCTTCTATCCCAGTAGAAATAAAAATGGAAAATAAAGTACTAGATTTAGATTCTTCTATTTTCTTGTTACTCAAAATTCCTATCGTTTGCTTTTGGCCTTTGCGGAGATAGTTGAAACGTAAGCAAAAACTAAAGCACCAGGATCTTATTTATTTATTTATTTGTTGCGGTTTAGTCGGCTAACTACACCCGATACTGCGCTCTGCTGCAGCCTCGCCTACGGATCGCATGTTGGAACAACACGCGCCCACGCTAGTCGCCCATACATGACAGCACGGATCACAGTCGCAGAGACTGCCTCGCCAGTGCTGCCCAGGTCATATGCATATATGCAGTAAAGTAAAGATCTTGACACCAACCAAGCGAGGTCGTGCCGTCGGTACCAAGTTGGTGATTTCATTGCTCATGCCAGCGTTCGCCACGCTCACAAATCTGGTCTCTTCGTTCTTGAAGGCGGCGGGACAGTTGGCTTTGAGTTCGTTGAGCCCATTGCTGACGTCTCGTCTTGATTCCCAGGTTCACATCCCTCAAAAGCGTTTGGCAATATCGTTGAGATTGTTTATTAGCATCAATCGTGCAGCTGTACTCCCAGTACTCTCGGAGGGTAGGTAACCCAGGTACCCAAGAAAATCGACTCATGCAACACCTTTGCCTGCCCCATAGTGTAGGACACTGCCTCTGACCATACTTTGCTTCCTTTCGTCATAGTTGGGTACCGTTGCCATCCATTAGGGGCATCGTAGACGGCTAGCTGAAGGCGATCCAACTGCTGTCGAAAAGCACCAGGATCTTGTGTTGTAAGCCTAACGCCTTATAGTATAATTTGTGCAGACGTATAGGCGACGCGCACTTTAAAAGGTTAGGAAAGAGATAACCAAAGTGCATCAACTTCAGCATCCAACGCGAAGTGCTCGACACTAAAATCGTTCAAAACTACATTTGTAGCGACGCTTATTTCAGATGCAACACTATATCATTATTGGACCGCATGGTACGGTCCCTAGGCCATGGCGCGGTGCAGACCGCCGCATTCAAATCAAGCATCGGCATTAGCTGCATGATAGTTCGAGATAGCTAAGGCAGAGCGAATGACCAATGCATGCTCGGGCTCGAGATACTACAGTAGTAGTTGGCAGTGCATGTTTTCATGCTTCGAGCTTGCAAACCTAGGTGATGTATCGCTGTGACCCGAATAAAAACGAAACCACTAACTTAACTGCTGAAGTTTATGCGCCAACCGGCAGAACAGCTCTGCCTGGTTAGAATCAAACCTAAAATCATAACTAGCTACACGATAAAATCCAGAGCTTCTCCGTGCTTTAGCACTGTTTAGTACTAACGTTTACAAGTCCGTTAGGCTTATTAGAGGACTTTAGAAAGAGGAACGACCTTATCTGAGTGGATATCCATCCACTCAGATATCCCCAGGGCTTTCCAAAAACGGACTCACTCACTTTCGGAGGTTATGCGTGGACTATTTCTCGGCCTGGACTATAATTCGGCAGATGTGCTTCACTTGCTTGCTTCTTCGTTCCTATTGCACTGCATTGAGCTAGCTCGATGCGAATTACATGTACTCGTACCATCGCTTCCTAGATAAAATATTTTGAAATAAATTGTATACATTTAGTGAATGTCTAAGTCACGCTGTGGCCATCGTGCCGATTAAACCCAGTGCTGCCAGCAAAATCGAGGAGGAGAAGGGCTGCAGTAGGTCAAGGCTGGGTCTACTGCGTTGTAATGCACTTATGAATGGCTCTGGGAATTAGTTCTGCAACTGCTTATATTCTAGTTTTAGATCGTTTCAGATGCTTATTTTCACCTGTTACTTACTACTTGAAGTACTGTAGTACTTACGTTTTGACAAATCTGGGTAACCAACCTACTTAGCCAGTGTAATTCCTCACTGAAAGGCTTTAGCGCACTGAAAAGATAAGGCCGTCAAAAATATATGATTTTGTTTACCGCTTTACCACGATCGGCCGGGTCGTAGTCTCCACAACGTAGCGGCTTTCCAGTTTCGTCACTACCACAGCCTCCACTCGCCGCTTAGAAAATTCGAGCTCTTGCTGACGCTTCTGTCGCTGCTTCTCTTCAGCAGCAGTCTGCTCGTCCAGTTTGGCCGCGTTCAATCGCTCGGCACCGGACACTGCTTCCATGTACGTCCTCAACGCGACCTCCGAGTCTTCGGCGGCAGTCTCCTCGGATGTCTTCATTGCTTCCCACTCGTCCTTCAACACGTCCAGCAGTTTTTCAATGCTTGAAGGGAAGCAAAAGCCCAGCACCTCCGTCCGGAAAAGTGTAGCTGTTCGAGATGGCTGCTCTTCTGAGGATGGTCCAGTTGCAAGGCCGCTAACACGCCCGTACGACGTCACTTGCAGGCTTTGGATCGTGGCGTTGGCGAACGGATGCAAAGCGTAGAGTTCAGGAACATCCTGGTTTGACATGGCTGCAAAAACAATAGCAACAGTAGCAACGATGAGCTGACCGATCGTAGCAAAAGCAGCGGACAATGAAAAGCTACTTACGCGCTCGGTTGATGAGAAACTCATATACCCCGTGCACAGCGTCGTGGCCATGGAAGAGAAGCAGCGAGTCGGCACCGTGCATATTTTCCTGAGAGGGTGCTGCGCGAGTCACGGGCGCGACAAGACCACCACCACCACTTGCATTCTTGTTCCTCGATCTGCTCGCTTCCTGCTCCTCCTCCAAAAGGTGGAACTCCCCAGCCTCGCGCTCAGTCTGGTTCGCGTTGACGTAGGGCATCGAGTACTCCACGTTAAGATGATGCAATACCTTGCGAATTCTTGAGTTGGATTGAGACATCACTGCGTAGAGCTTGCACTTCTTCACTTTTTTGGTAGGCTTGGCTTCTTCCTCTGTTTCGTCGGACGACTCCGTGTCCATATCGTGCTGGCGGCAAAGACTGATTATCGATGAAGAAGTCTCTTTCTTCCTGGCGGCACCAACATCATACACAAAGCAAACCACGTAATCGCTTGATCGGAGGTAGAACGATCCATCAGTACTGGAACCTGTCGACTGCCGACGAAAGTTCATGTACAGGTCGCGAAATGCCTCTTGCCATGTGTTCCACCGTGCCGTGAAAAATGCCTTCTCTTCCCGCTTGCGCTCGCCTTTAGGTCCTCCCAACAAAGGCTCGCTGGTACTTGCAGCAGTAGCGCGGTTGAGTAAGATTGACGACGGCACCGAGGCTGCGGGGTGCACAAAATAATGCAAGGCTTCGTGCCATCGGACTGCCGCACTTTGCGAAGCAGAGTGGAGGGAACTGTCTTTTGCACCACTGGTGATGAAACGTTGGAGTGCTTGCTTTTTGATTTTTGAGCTGGTGATCATGCCCATTATAGTTAAGGTTAGCTGATAGCGGTTCACACACATAGCGCCCTTAGACCCACTTACTTGGAGCGCTGAAACGGATACGGAAATGCTGTAAGGATGGAAAGCTTCGTCTTGGGTACAATGTCTAGCGGTAGATCGGACACCTGGCGATCATACTTATACGTCAGCACAACGAAGCAATGCATTCACAATATCAGATCCACTCACATAGAAGGTATTTGGCACGTTTGCCCCCGCCGGACGACGTTTTCTCTGCTTGTTCAGCAAGGACGGCGCATAAAGGGACTGCAACCGATTCAAAGTAGTGGGGATCGCAGCCGCCGCAAGAAGCGAGCTCTTTTTTGTCTGCGCTGATGGCGACGTCTTCTTCGTTGCGGATGCTGACGACGACGGCGCAGTAGTCAATTTCTCCTCTTGAGCAACTTCATGGCTGTCAGGTTTTTGAGGAGAATCAACCTTGCCTTCCTCCGCTGGTTTACTAGGAGACCAACCCCAAAGCAACAAGTCAGACATTTCGCCCCGTGGCCCGATGATATCCCTCTGCTCAGCTGGTAGGCTACCTGGTAGTTTTCTGAGGAGTCTGCTGTGAAGTTGCTACTCCCAGCGCCACCTTTCTCTTCTTGTCAGCGGATAATTGGAGCTTAGCGGCCCGACGGCGTTTCTGAAGCAAAAAAGCATGGTGCACTTCCATCAGTCGATCTCCCAGCACCAAACACGATCAGCAAAGTACCGTTACGCACCCGCAGCTCCATGGGCAGCAGCCTCTTCGCCTTGCTCACATTGCGCGTGCCCGGGCTGGGTGTCCCATTCGTCGTGGGCTCCTTGTTGGGCTCGGGCGCGGCGCCAGCTCCTTCGGTCGCCATGATCTCAATGCAATGGAGCTCTTCGCGCGGTACAGTATGTGGTGCACACGAATGGAATAGGACCTTGATAAGGGTAAGTATGCCACCCCTTATTAAGGTACAAGTAAGCGCTAGTCGATTCGTACCCATTCGTCCAAGCGACACAAAGCAGGAAGCAATGGTGACAACCGACTCGGAGCCTGTGGGCCACGCCGTGATCCTCTTCTACAAGTATGTGGAGGTAGCGGCGCCGCTGGAGCTCAAGCAGGAGCAGGAGCAGCTGTGCGAGCGTCTGGGGCTTGTGGGTCGCATCCTCATCAGCGAGGAAGGCATCAACGCCACGCTCTCCAGCTCGTCGCGGGCCAAGATCGACGAGTACATCGCCTTCCTGTGCGCCCACGAGGTCTTCGCCATGCGCGCCGAGGACTTCAAGCACAGCTTCCATGCGCACGAGAACCCGCCGTTCGTGGGCCTCATCGTCAAGCACGTCAAGGAGATCGTGTCCACGGGCGGCGTCGTTGCTCGCCCGGACATGGCCGCGTCTGATGAGGAGCGGGGCTACCTGACTCCGCAGCAGTTCCATGAGGCAATGCGCCAGGCTGTTAAGGACAAGGAGGGCACGGTTGTCTTGGATGTTAGAGCGCACAAGGAGTACTTGATCGGCCATTTTGAGGACGCGGTGGATCCTAAGGTCAAGAACTTCTCCGAGTACTACACGTTCCTGCAAAACCGCGTGGACGAGATGAAGGATAAGAAGGTCCTGATGTACTGCACCGGCGGCATTCGTTGCGAGAAGGCGTCAAACTTCCTGCGCAGTCAGGGCGTGAACGACGTGCACCACCTCAAGGGCGGCATCCACAAGTACCTCGAGGCGTACCAGGACGGCGGCTTTTTCCGCGGCAAGAACTTCGTCTTCGACAAGCGGTGAGTTGACGTTTGGATTGATTTCTTACTATTGGGATTCCAGGCAACTGACTGGATGTGGCTCTGTTTTTTTAGTGTTTTGATGGGGGCTCAAAACAGCAACGAAGTCGTGGGCAAGTGCATCGAATGCCAGACGCCGCACGACGAGTTCAGCGGCCGGAAGGTGTGCACTGTGTGCCGAGACCTGGTGCTGGTTTGTGATAGCTGCTACTACGCTCGTCACGGCGAGGTGCACTGCACGGACCACCAGTACCTAAAGGACTGCTACGTCACGTTCCTGCAGTACCTGCCTCGCGCGGACTTGCTGGAGCACCAGAAGGCACTCGAGAAGATCCTGGCTGGGCTACTGGAGGACAAGAACAGCAGCAAGAACAAGCGCCGCTCTATCCGCAACCAACTGAACAAAATCGCAGCTCGCCTCGAGGCGATCGACGCCGACCCGGAGGCAGCAGCAGCGGTGCTGGCGCTGGACCCCCGCCCCATCCATTGCCGCACGTGCGGTCTGGACACGTGCATGGGCAACTGCTGGGGCTTCTGGAGCGACGAGGTGCTTCCTCCTCCGCAGAACTGAGCACGTAGGTGGTGAGTGCCGTAGATCATGCCATTGGATAGCTGTAAAACAAATGTAGCCATCTGATTAGCTATAGCCCCGATGTAGCCATCCATTTTGATTAGCAGATATTTTGCAACTTCAACTTGGTCTGTTGAGTGCGGAACCGCCATGAAGACCGCGCCGACGTGGAAGCGCGCGGCTCCTGCGCCCTCGGGGCCTAAGAAGAAGCAGACGGTGGCGGCGAAGCAGAAGCACGTGCGGGAGTTGGCGAAGGCAGGGCGATGGGCTGAGGTGCGTGGCGGTTGGCAGCGAGGCGGAGAAAAACCCATAAAACTAAGCGAGAATGTGTTACTGCAGATTGAGCGTCTGTATGGGAAGAAAATGGTGGCCAAGGCCAAGATCTGTATGCAATCAGAGCATCTACTGGTCTTCGAGCTCTGCCATAATTGTGTTCACTAACATAAAGTGGTTTAGACGCGGAGAAACATGGCGTCACGAAGACACCACAGGAGATTGCTCGTGAGATCTTGCTCAAGAATGGCTACACTCCAGTAGCCCCCCAAGCAGCAGTGAAACCTGCGCGTGTATCGAGGGCTAAGCCAAGATCAGAGCCCAGAGCTCGCGTGGACACGCCAGTGGTTGACCTCACAGAGCACGCAGAGCCCACCAAGTCACCCGAGACATTGACAAAGGAGCAGCAAGAACTTATTGAACGGAGAAGGCGGGACGCCCTGGAACGCCGCAGACGTGCTCAGAAACCTGCTCAGCCTCCACTTGCCAGTCCATTTCACCCGGTTGAGAACGTGCGCCGCCATTTGATGCCGTCAGTTGTTCCTATGCCGGAGCTTCCGCATCGGCACTGCTATCCTCCCCAAGAGGCCACGAGAATGAGCTCAAACAGACAGCCCGACCAGCCATCCAGCACAACGCATCGAGTCGTTACCCCTGACAACCTTCCAACGGCGAATCCTGTAGTCGAGGCAGAGCAGGCGCGGCCAGAGTACTTTTGGGATGACTTGGAGGCCGCAGCAGAGATTGTTCAGTGGGAAAATGAGCACATGGCTGAAGTGGCGCTAGAGCAGCCTTCAACTGGCGTTGCCCCGAAGAGTTGTCGAGGGGAGTTAGGCGCTCCACGCGGACAGGAACCACCGAAAGCCCCTCAAGTCCCATCGATTTCACAGGAACTGGCCGCTGCAGCAGAAATCATTCAATGGGAAAATGAGCACGAACACCACCCTGAGGTTCCAGGTAACCGATTATCTTCCTCGTCTTCCTCAATAGTCTGGTAGCTAGGAAACTAACGTCTTCTGTTTGCAGAGATTCACTGCGACGATCCTGCCAATACTTTAGGTGTCGATAACTCGGCCAGCGATCAAAGCGCTCCACAATTCCAGCTGCTACCGATTGATACTAGCGAAGTGGTCGAGCAACCAGTCTCCAGAGCGCGAATCAAAGCAAGTCAAAAGCAAATGGCGAAGCCCAACGCAAGACACAAACGCCCGCTGGAAGCAACATCGCTACCAGGTTTGCTTCATTCCGCGCGCGGATCATCTTCGTACTTCTACACAACTCACATGCTATCCTATCTTACCTAACTTGCTAACCTACTCTACCTGATTATGTTTACTAGCGATGCCCGGTAGCAATGCTGCTTCCAACAACACGGCACATGCCCTTGGTCCTCCTGCGTTGTCTCCACCTCGTGCGCCGTCTCCACCTCGCAACCAACGCGACCCAACGGCCGAATTCATGTACGTCAACCATGAGCAGATCGAGACCTTGTGAAGACTGACAAATCAATGCCCCCGGCGTCTTTTTCTTCAGTGACAAGCATCTCTTGGACGACAAACTGGAGCTTCCGGTACTCGAGTTTCTTGACGTGATGCTTGCATAAGACAAAGCACACTCATGGTTCGAACCGCGCGCACCGCACACTTGATCTGTTCGCCACCCTCCGCTCAAGGCGATTTTTAGCGATTTTCTGGAGCACGACACGCCTCTCAGTCGTATTTCCGGCAGACAGGGTCAGCATAGACCAAGTGGTTCGCCCACATAACCAAATCGTTTTCCTCGGAAGAAAAGGGAAGGATTAAGCCAATGCTGTTGAAGTTCTTGGCGCTGTCGTATTCCACATTGACGTACTTCTCCATTTGCTCCAAAAGCACGAACCACAAAGAGCGCGTGGGGGCGTCGGCCTCTTCTTGTTTGCGCTGCCGCTCGTTGTTGTAGAGAAAGTTGCCATACAGCCCCGAAAAAATGTGCTCATAGAGCGCCGAGAGCAGCGCTTCGTTGAACTCGAACGCCCAAGGCTGCTGACGCCAAATCTGCCACAGCGCATCTAGCCATTGGATGAACACGGGGGACTGCTCCTCGAGTTCCTGCTGACCTGGTCCTTCGCCTTGGCCATAGCGGTATCTAAACATGTGTCCAAAAGAGCACCACTCCTTTTCAATTAGGCACAGCAGGCCTCGGACTGTCCGGTAGTACGGATCCAACAGGAGCTGAACCATGGCTGTGAGCTGAGGGGTGCGATCCCATCCGTCACTGCAGTGAATCATGACGGAATCGCTCTGGCACAGATATCGGCAAATTTCCTGCGACGTGGAGAGGATGTTCGACAGATGCAGGAACCAAAAGGTGTTTCGTAGCTGGAACAGCCACCCACTACTTTCACGCTCTTGGCCCGGCTGGCATACCGACGCTAGCGAAGCGAACGACGAGCGAACGGCGTGGATGTTCGCGATATCGCAGAAGTGCAGCTCTGAGTTCGGGTAATTCCGCGGGTCTTCCGTTCCTTTGCCTTGCGCTGAGTTCGCCGCAGCTGCCATTTGGCTTCTCGCGTCGAAGAAGTGAAACTTCGCGTCGCCATAAGCACTCGTCGCGTGTTGAAGCGCCGATACCATTTTCTGATCAGCCTCCACGACGTATCCACTTAATCCAGTACAGGGCTGTGCGCATCGGCAGACAAGCGCGCCCGTGTGCGGGTGGCGCCACACTACCGCCGGAATACGACTTGCGCTGCGGTACGCGCTCAGCTCGCGAAGATCATCTTCATCCAGCACAGACGGGATCACAAAAGTCTCCGGGTATGACGGGAACATGGTGTAGTCCGAGTTGTCGTATAGCCGCATCCAGCTATCTTCATCCAGTAACTTAAGCCTCCGATAGTCTTCCTCTGCGTCATAGAACTGGTCATTCGGCGTCTCCAATCCTGTTCCAGTCACGGACTTCACCTCTTCCTTATGCCGCAGCGCCTGATAGTGCAAGTGCGCAAACAGAAAATGAGGTGGAGATCCACCGGTCGAGTACAGTTCCCAAATGCAGCTCAGGAACTCGGAGCACGTGTTCTCGTCTTGGAATGCCAAGGAGGCTCGCAGTAGGTGTTTGCCTTCGATGTTGGCGACGTGAGGCGCTGTCGTCGAGCTCTCAGCGGACAGGATGGAAGCCAGAGGAATCTCCATCGCATCTTTCGTGCTGAGCGCTTGCCAGATGATACGGTAGTTGGTAAGTATTAGCGTACCATCAATGCTGAAGTGCGGCGCAGTCCCCAACACCATTTCTCCAACAAGATGTGTCACCTGCCCGACTCCCCGGACCGCACCTTTCACGGTATGCGTTCCCAAACCCAGCATCCCCATGCCCAATCCTTTCGCGAATCCAAATACACCACCACTTGCCCCGCCTTGGTATGTTTTGTTTACCAGGCCGGCCGCACCCTTGAGGAAGGCACTACCAACGCTTGTAGATGCGCGAAACAGACCTCTGCCCAGCGACCGCGTTGGATGATTGTAATCTCGCGTGAAGCAGTTGTCGGTTTGCACTTTGTGACCAGCAGCACCAAGCGATGCGTACGATCGAGGTGGGGCTACTCTGCCAGAGCCCTCTTCGCTCCACTCGCCGCCATCGCCGTCATCCTCGGACGAAGAGGACAAACCCAGGATATCTTGCTTCGAGCTCTGCTCCTCGCCACTGTCATCGCCCTTGTAAAATATAATATAAGCAGCATGGTCGACTCGCTGCCGCACCACCTCACCAGAAACTGGATAAATATCTCCAATCAACGGCTGAGACTCATCCGCAGGTTGCGTCAGTTGAAAGGTAGGCGTAATGCGGCCTCCACTGTAGCCATAGTTGTCTAGGCGCAACACTGTGGGTGAATTAGCACTGCGTCCACTTCTCGCGGGGCTGTTCATGAAGGCACCAGGAATCTTGTCAATCGTGTCGTAGCTGCCATATCCACAACTACTCACACTCCCGTGCGTAAACCGAAAGGCGTCATTCTCGTAAATCGGGTAGAACGTGGTCGGCGTGCCCGCACTGCTGCCGCCTTCGACGCTACCAGCGCCTCCACCACTTACTGTGATCGCATCTGAGAACGAAAAGTCATCATAGTCCCCCAGATCGGAGAAACTGCTGGATGTCTGCCGGGTGACGCTGGGTGGGCCAATGCTCATCGCGCCATTCGTATCTGTCTCAAAGTCCAGCGCAATGGCGAGTTTAAACCGGTCCTGGTCTTTCTCCTCCACACCTCCAAGCCCTTTGCACTCTTCGTCATCTGTAACTTCCGCATCATCAGCCCCTCTCTTGTCCTCCGCGGCGCTCGTGGCGCGCACTACATGCTCCTTCTCCTTGTCTGCGTCGCTGCGACTCTCCTCCAGGTCCGAGTCGGTTTCCGTCGCCGTGGTGGACGTTGGCGCAGCTGCAGTCGACGCCCTCAAGACCTCAGCATTGTGCTTCATCTGGTGACTGGCACCCGTCGGATAGAACTCGGCAGCGGAGCCGTTGCTGCTGGAGGACGTGGGCGACATGACGTCCATCGACGGCCTCGGGTACAGCACGCTGGCGTAGTCTGCGTCGTCCTGCTCCATCAAGTGCCGCGCACTGGCGGTGCTCAGTCGCTCCTCCACGGCGTCGAAGCCGTCGCGACTGGCGTTCTTCGTCACGTTCACGTACAAGTCGCCGTCTCGCTCGCTGCTGGCCATCTCGCGCTTGAGTCTCTCTAACTTGATATAGTCCGGCAACGCTGCAAGAGGCAATGCAGACAGACACCCAACCTGCAAGTTAGCAACTCTCTATTCTGATTAGCGACAGCCAGCCGGCTGATCATTCTTCTTTGCAGGTACGTACGCACGCGAGGCTTAGACGACACGACGCAGCTACAGTGTCGTAGGGGGGAGGGAGCAAGTGGAGGGCTCTGTGGTCTATATCTAGCTGTCGCGCGCTTGGCTCTTGGTGCTTGGCGGAGGGCGGCCGGGAGCTCTCGAGCGGCGGAACCACGACGCTCCTTCTGTACCAAGTCGTAAGGGGAAAAATGGCCAATAATATGCGACGTTTGCCCCGTTTTGGTTTCGGGATGTGACGTGGATGCGTGATGGGTACACACTGGTACAAGTTGAAGTGAAGTTGAGTGACAAACATTCTTTCATTCCTCTTCCTGCTCCTCTGCGTCGTCGGCCTGCTGCAGCGAGGCCGGCACCTTGCTGAGCACCTCGTGCTGCATGTCGTAGGGCGTGAGCACGAGGCGGCTGCAGCGCAGCGTGTACTTCTGCTCCCAGTCGCCGTCGGGCTCCGGGATGACGAAGTAGTAGGCCATCAGCCGCTTCGGGTCCAGGTACCAGCCCGAGCGCCCCTGGATCGTGCCGGGCATCGCCCCCAGCACGCCGCAGCTCAGCGCGTCCTCGTACAGCGCGAGGCGGAACGCGATCCGCGCGCGATACCCGCGGTACAAAGACTGGATGTGCAGTACGTGCTTGGTCGTTCGGCCCTGGGGGTCATCAATATGCAAACAAACACAAGGAAGAGTGAGGAAGGCATCCGCTTGAGAAGGTCTGCTAATGATATGTCTGTCCGCACCATGGAGGACCGTGGTCGAGGCGATACGGTGCCTGGACTTGGTAACGCCTTCTGCCGTTCTTCCTCTGCAGCGGCAGCTTCCACCATGTCGACCAAGTCGAAGAGCGTTTCAGCCACATCCGTCTCCAGCTCGTCATCTTCATCCACGTCGGGATTCGGATCGAGATCCGCACCGGTACTTACATCAGGAAGGCTGTCTTCAGCGGCATGGTCGCCGTCCTCGCTGTACTCCGCGTCGGTGGTGGCGCCATCGTCGACGGGGTCAAGCGCGACTCGGCTATCGTCAGTTGGATGCTCTTCGTCATTAGTTTCTGCGTTGACTTCCCCTTCAGCAAGAATTTGCTGGTCGTGCGAGGCTTCAGCTCCAGCTCTAGCATCGATCACAGCGATTGTAGCACTCTGGACACTTGATTCTTCGTCTTTAGGAGGCACCTTGGGCTCGACGGCTAGACTATCGAGGAAAGCTTGTCGTGTGGATCGTGTGACTCGAGTCGAGTGCGGACGACGCGGCGAGGTGACCGATACCGGTACATCTTGACTCAACTTGTCAGCCAACGGAGGCGGAAGCATGGGGGGTAACTCCGGTCGAGATGGCGCTTTCTTGAGCTTCTCCTCTCCTTTCTTGAGCTTCTCCTCTCCTAGGTCATTGCCCTGCAAGCGCGGTGTCGTCTGCGTTGCAATTTCAGCGAGAACCTTATCGCACCTCGCTATCAGCTGATTGAATTCGCCTCCCATCGTCATTCGCTGCGCTTCTGAAAAACTGAGCGCTCCTTCAAACGCTACGGACGAGTCCTTAGGTTGTTGAGTGCCATCGTTAATATCAGACTCCACCACGTTTGACGGAGTTTCTGTATCTGTGGGGTTAGTCGGCAAGGTTGAGAGATGCGGGGCTCGTCGCGGCAGCGAATTGGTACGTGGCTGTGCCCTTCTCTTAGGAGAAGTCTCTGTGGGCCCCACCGCGTTAGCCGTGACGTCGTCCTTGGTGGACTTCGGCGATCCGAGCTGCTTTGGAGATTTCACACTACTTTTGAAACCTGCTGACCGTGAGGGACTTCGCTTCTTCCGAGTTGGTGACTCGCTAGTTTCTGTTTGAGCTTCTTGTACACTTGGAGGGGCTTTTCGACTTGAAGAAGACAGTTTAATCGAAGCCTCCATTTGCGCCCTAACGTCGGCCTTCTTGCCCGGTGAGCCATTGCATTCTGGAAGTTTAAACTTCTTGTGCGCGTGAGGCTTTGCCTTTGCATAACCTCCACTGACATCAGCCTTGCGGAACACACGATCTGGGGTAGGAACCCTGGCGCTGAGACCAGTGGTTTCTTGGTTGAGTTGTTGTCGAGGCGTAGTGGCAGCATTCTCTTCCGTCTCAAGCAGTTTGATATCGTGCTGTCGTTCAGAGTAAGAGTTCCCTAGCATCAACGCCTGGATCAACTCCCTCTCACGCTCGCGTTGCGCTTGGAACTTCTTGGTCAGAATTCGTCGATCCTTGATCGCCGCGCACCTCGCCAATCGTTCCTCGCGTTTATTCTCCGCCAAAATGCACTGCTCAATCACCTTCAGATGCTTAAGCGACGCTGTCGACTTTGACAGCTTCTTTTGCTGCGAATCGATCGCCGGGAGGAAGACATTGCCCACAAGGTGCGTATTAAGCTCAGCGCTGCGCTTCAAGTGCTCTCGCGACGCGTTAGCGAGCAGCGCCTTGTACGGATCGTAAGCCATCTAACCTGCCTATCTGGGCCCGGTGTCCACACACAAGTGCATGCACAAACTTCGTCGTATTAGAACACCAAGACAACATTCAGCCAAAATAGACAGGGTATGAAAAATAGACGAGAGCGAAGAATATACCTTGTGTGGAGTGCTCGATGACGATCCACTGCCATGGGATTGAGGCCAAGTCTGGAAATTGTTGATGAAAGTCCGTCTATCAAGCTGCTTTTTACTGTCCGCAGTCTAACCTCATTCCGACGACGCCTTGACACTGCTGCCAAATAGGGTCGCCGGGAGTTCCCGCTCTTCAATGTCAGGTTCCCCACCTGCAGTTTCCTGTTCCCCTTCATCGTCCTCATCTTCATCGTCCAGATCGATCTCCTCCTCATTTGCCACCTCGACGATCTGCTTTTGACGCACATTCCGCTCTGTTTCAGACTCCATCGTCTCGCCCTTCCTCTTCTTTGCTGCGTCCTCATCGCTGGCTGGGGGCACATCGAGTTGCGCCTCCAGTGCAGCCATCGCATCACCAGGGGCAGTCGGAGCTGGCGTTGATGCTGCAACCATGCCGGGGATCTTCGCTGTTTCTTCAGCCTGGGGAGCAATCTCGGACGCAACATAGTTCACCTGCGAGTACTGGGCTACCACGGAGCGCTTGATGCGTAGCATCTCGAGGAATGTGTGCTCGGAGCCGTGAGAAACCTCGAACTCGTGCCACACCTTCCAGAACGACTTCTCGTGTTGCCGAGGATCGCAGAACTGCGATGCGTGCGCGTAGATGGCTCGAGCACGGTCGAATTCTCCCAGCTTAGTTTCCATCTGTGCGAACTTGAGACACAAGTGCGGCACGCACTTGTCTGGCAGCTTGGTGATGCCACGCTGATACACATCTCGCACCTTTGCCACGCCAAAAAACTTCTGCGCCTTCTTGATGTACTTGTCGTAAATTGCTAGCTTGTCATCGTCAGGAACGGCGTCGGACGCGCGCTCATAAATAGTCATCACATTGCGCAGCATGCCGTGCTGCTCCTCAAACTCGGCGAACTTCTCGTAGAATGCACGAACAGACTTCGTCGGGGCAGCTCGAATAGCCTGTTCATAAAGATCGCGAGTGCGCTCCATCTTGGTGCCAGCATACCGCTGAACAAACTTGGCCAGATAGACTTGCCACAACTCCCCGGCGTGAGGAAACTTTGGGAAGAGCGCCAAACCGCGCTCGTAAACGCGGAAGGATTCTTCGAAGTATTTGTTCTCTTCCAGGTACGCGGCAAAGTTTAGTACCATTTGCGGCGTGATCATCTTCAGCTCAAACACCTCGTCATACGCAGCACGCGTTGATTCGAGGTCGCCCAAACTTTCCTCCAGATCAAGGCGCAGTGTCCAAAGTTTGACACTGAGGTGAACATTGTCCTTTGCGGTCAGCGACTGCTGTTTGCGAAGACGAATCGTACGGGACGCCGGGATCGAACAAGCACCCCGCACAATTTCGAGCGCCTCGTCGAAATTCTCGTGACGAAGCTCCAACTCCGCCCATTCGCAATACACAGCTGCAAGTTCCTGTGGATTGCGGTACTCGACCTCCACCGCCTTCTTGAAAATTGCGCGCACGTTGTTCAGGTCGCCATGTTCATCGTAAAACTTCGCGAAATGAATCCAGAGTGTGGGCAATCGGCCGCCCGACTTGACTGGGTCCACTGTTTTCACAGCCTCGGCGTATGTACGGATGACCTTTTGCAGATCGGACTTCACAAGCTCCACGCGCTTTTCCCACTCCTGCACATTGTGGGGGTTCTGTCGGAGCAACACCGAGTTAAGCAACAGAGGGCGCCGCTCCGCTACATCCTCGTACACCTTCAGCAGGCGGTCAACCTGCGCTTGGTGATCCACCTCATCTTCTTCTTCGTCATCCTCCTCGTCGTCTCCACCAGCTGCCAGATCCATCTCGGCCGTGAGCATAGCCTCGATAAACTTCACGTACGCGTCGAAGATCATACTAAAGTCACGCACTGTGACCACTGTGCGAATGCCCTCCTCGTACACATCGCGTGCGGACTCGAACATGCCGAGACGCACAAAGTACGTGGCGAGCGAGCACCACAGCCGTCCCACCTCGTCGCTGAACCTGGTCATGCCGCTTCGCAGGATCGCTTCCACGTCCAGCGACTTGGCCACCTTGGTCGGGTGTTGCGACACCATATCGCACAGCTGCATCCACATACTGTGCGGCGTGCGGTCCGAGCTGCTCTGCTTGTCCTCAGCGGCCTCGATGAGCTTCACCAGCTGCACACTCGCCTCGTCGTAGTGCTCCACAGACACCAAATAGTCCACGAACTCGCCTCGTTTCGACGGCTCTAGCATCAGGTATCTCCTGTACACGCGCACGGCCGTGCGAGGTACGCCGATCTGCTTGACAAAGGCCAAGTACGGCGTCCAGATGCGGTGGTGCTGGGTAATGGGCAGCGCCCGCAGCGCGCGGTCGAACACGTGGCGCCGCGCGGTCACCACGCGCATCTCCCGCAACACATTGAGGTAGTCCAGCCACAGCCTCGGCATCGTGGACAGCTGCGCAAGCGCGCGCTCGTACAGCGCCACGAGCTGCGTGAAGGCGGGCGAGTCCACGCGCTTCCCGCGCGCGTCGCTCTCGTACACGTTGTCCAGGTACAGTTTCCAGAGCTTGTAACTGCGCGGGAGGGCGCGCAACCCGCGCTCGTAGACGGCGTAGCGCGTGGCGCTGGGGGCGTCGGACAGCGCGCGGATATAACTCGTCCATGTCTGCACGGCGTATGGCTGGCGCGTCGCCTCCTCCTCGAACTCGAATAGGGCTCCGTCGGACTGTGAGTGTGCGCGTGCAAAGATAGGTAGTGAGCGTGGGGTTAAGAGGAGCGGGGAGGGGTGTGAGGTCCTTACCATGGTCACGTCGGAGGCAGTCGGCGGCAGCGTCGCCATCATATCGGAGCTTTTGGCTTGGGTGGGGGACACGAGTGGCGCGTAACCTGCGTAACCGGGTTATTGTAGTGTGGGGCACACTAGATGTACGTAAGAAGTACACAATATTGGCGCTTTGAATGACTTGTCTTTTGTATGGGGAAACTTGAAGTGCAATTTTTGTCGACGCCCTTGTATGCGTCGTTGTATGGCTAAAGTTACACCATGTCCAAGTACGGCCCAGAATATCACTCTCGCCATTTGGTCACGAATAGCGATCGCGACGGTGACGACGAAACCCCTCCACCACATTTCGTGCGCCTCTCCGCCGTCAAGCTCAATTACGGCGACTGCAGCGCCGCAGATCGCAGCCTTCTGCTCGACTCGCGCAGTCCGAGCGCTATGGCAACCGCAGCCGGAAATTTCCGCAAAGTTCACCTCAATAACGACGCCGAAAATGAGCGGCTGCGGCGCGAAGGCAAGTACACCGACAACTACGTGACAACGTCCAAGTACACGATCATGAGCTTCGTGCCCAAGATGCTCTTTGAGTTTTTCAGGGTTATCGCCAACTGCTATTTCCTGGTGATATCAATTCTCCAAGTGGCGACGACGTGGTCGCCGACCAACAAGTACACGACGGCCGGCCCTTTGGTGATCGTGCTGCTGGTCTCCATGATCAAGCAGGGCATCGAGGACAAAAAGCGCCACGATGCCGACAATGTACAGAACTCGAGACATTGCAAGGTGCTGGGTCGTCACGGGGAAATCGTGACCAAGGAGTGGCAGGAGGTGCTGGTCGGCGACGTTTTACGTCTCGGCGACGGCGACGAAGCCCCCGCAGACGTGTTCATTCTCGCAACCTCTGAAGAGGAAGGTCGCTGCTTCGTCGAGACGTGCAACCTAGACGGTGAAACAAACTTGAAGCGACGATCCGCTATTGAGCAGGTGACGCAGCACATCGGCTACAGGAAACTGAACGACCCGGCGCTGCCAGAAGCCGAGCACAGCAAGCAAATGATGCAGTTCAGTGGCACGATGGAGTACGAACAGCCCAACAACCGGCTGTACAATTTCACGGGCAGGATTGAATTCGGGCCTAACAATGAGGCCGCCCCCATTGGGCCGTCCAACACTATTCTGCGTGGCTGCAGCGTTCGCGGCTGTGCTTACATTTACGGCGTCGTCATCTTTACTGGCTCCGAGACGAAGTTGATGCAGAATGCCCGCGCAACGCCGTCGAAGCAGAGCAACGTGTACAAAGTGGTCAACCGCTGCATTCTGCTGATCTTTATCACGCAATTCGTGCTGTGCATCATCAGCACCATTTGCAATACGATCTGGATGGATAAGTACGAGGAAAATCTGTGGTACTTTAGCTCGGCCATTACACGGACGTCGTCTGGATCCAACCTGGTGAGCTTCTTCACCTTCCTCATCCTGTACAACAACCTCGTTCCCATCTCGTTGTACGTCTCCCTCGACATGGTCAAAGTTGTCCAGGCGAAGAACATCTCTAGTGACCCGGAAATGTGTCACGAAGGAACCTACGCCAATGCGCGGACGTCCGATTTGAATGAAGAGCTGGGCCAGGTACATCACATCTTCAGCGACAAGACGGGTACTCTCACGTGCAACATCATGGAGTTTCGCAAGTGCTTCATTGCTGGTGTGTCCTATGGTTTCGGCACAACCGAAATCGGCCGTGCAGTGGCAGAGCTGGCGAAGAAAAATGCAGCTGCAAAGGGCGAGTCAAGCAGTTCAATCGACAAAGGGGGCGACGACAAACACCATGATCCTCGAGACGCGCAAGTGGAGTTTAACCCCTTCATTCATTTCGACGACCCGCGCTTAGTAAATGCACTAGCTGCGAATGCTCCAGAGGCCGCAGCAATTGACGAGTTCCTCACCGTGCTTTCCGTTTGCCACACGGTGATCCCCGAGACGAACGCGAAAACAGGTCAAATTGACTATCGTGCCTCCTCTCCAGATGAAGAAGCGCTGGTAAAAGCTGCCAAGTGCTTGGGATACAACTTCATCACCCCAGCCCCGCTCCTGGAAGTGAAGGTGACTACGAAGAGGGGAACCTCGGCCGTGCGCAAGTACACAATCCTCAACGTGAACGAGTTCAACAGCACGAGAAAGCGGATGTCGGTGACGCTCCGAACCGAAGACGGTCGCTACTTTTTGTATTGCAAGGGCGCGGACAATGTCATGATGCCTCGGAGCAAGATTGACGAACACACGGCAAAAATGGACGAGGAGCTGAAGCGGTTTGCTAGTGAAGGCCTTCGGACCTTGGTCATATGCAGTAAAGAGCTGACAGAGGAAGAGTACTTGGCATGGGACGTCAAGTACCAGGAAGCTGTGACGTCTCTAACGAATCGTGATGAACTTCTGGACGAAGTCGCCGAGTTGATCGAAACGGAGATGAAAATTGTTGGTGCAACTGCAATCGAAGACAAACTGCAAAAAGGTGTTCCGACTGCGATAGCGAACCTTGCCCAAGCTGGGATTAAGATCTGGATGCTTACAGGCGATAAAGAAGAAACCGCGATCAACATCGGACACGCGTGCCAGTTGATCAACGATGGCATGCGGCTTCTCATTGTCAACTGTGAAGATCTCGATGATTTGGGCAGACAAGTTGACAAGATCTACAAGCTCGATGACGTACAGTCTCATATCAACGCCAACAAGGTGTCCGCTCATCTCGCGCTTGTTTGCGACGGGAAAGCCATGGTGCATGTTTTCCCACCGAAGAACACCTCGTCGGAGCGAGCTTTACATGCAGCAAAGGTGCTATCTCAAATGATTTTGGAAATCTCCAGCGTTTGCCAAGCTGTTATCGCGTGCCGTGTGTCTCCTGCCCAGAAGGCAGACATCGTCAACCTCATTCGGTACAACTCGCCGCAAAAGCCGATCACGTTGGCCATTGGAGATGGAGCAAATGATGTGAACATGATTCAGTCGGCCCATGTGGGGGTTGGCGTGTCAGGCCAGGAAGGCGTCCAAGCTGTGAACGCCAGCGACTATGCGATCGCGCAGTTCCGCTTCCTGGAGAGGCTTCTCCTAGTCCACGGTCGCTACAACTACCAGCGGATCTCCAAAGTCATTCTGTATTCCTTCTACAAAAACGTCGCTCTTGTCATTGCGCTCTTCCTCTTTAACTTTTACAACGGGCAGTCCGGCACGAGTGTGTTCGAGAGTTTCATCATGGCGGGGTGGAACTTCTTCCTGGCGTTGCCGATCATTGCGATTGGCGTTTTTGACGAGGATGTCGCGCCCGAACAAGTCCTCCGCAACCCAGTGCTGTATGTGCCTGGGCAACGGAACGAAGGGATCAACATGAAGCGCTTCTCGACGTGGCTATTCAACGCTATCATCCAGGCGTTCATTTGTTTTATGTTGGCCATGTACGGGACGATCAACGTCAGCGGATTCAGCGCGGGGCTCTATCTCCAGGGCAGTGTCATCTACTCTGTGCTACTGATGTCCGCCAACCTGAAAGTCATCCTGGAGACCTTGTCGTGGACGAAATTCAATCGGCTCGTGCTCGCGTTCAGTCTGTGGCTATTCTTTTCCTTCCTCCTCGTGTTCCCCTTCATGGGGTCGCTAGGACGGGATCTGTACGGAGTCTCGCTTCGATTGCTTTCAAGGTTTGTATTAAATTATCGGATACTTTGCTTCGAGGGAAGGTGGTGACTGGTTAGTTGTGGATACTGTGTGATTGCAGCGGTGTATACTGGTTGTATCTCCTGTTGGTGCCGCTCACTGCCAACCTGATCGACATTTGCATCAAGTAGTACGTTTTGAAGACCCATGATTGATTTTGTGGACGCTCACAGCTTAACTTTGTGTGTGTGTGTTTTGTGGTGTTGTGTAGTATTCAGAACATTTACTTCCCCACACTCGCGAACGTCCTAAGGGAGAAATGTGTGCTATCAGCGAACTCGGCTCAAGTGGCCTGCGACCCCCTTGGTGAGCAGAAATCTGCGTCGCTTACAGTCCCATTCTATGAGCTGTGTAAGAAAGAAAACGCTTACAAAGTCGCCTGCTCGGAGACTGGCGACTGACGTTTGCCGCCAGGCCCCGAGCAGTGACCGACAAGCCATGATCAATATCAAGAAATGCAGATTATTCACACATGTCCGTGTTGTTGTCTCTGCCTTTGCTTCTCCATGTAGACAAAGGCTTCGTGTTCAGCTCCGCTGAGACGGACGGGGGCGACAAGGACGACCGCGATTCACGGGAGCTCGCGTCGCTCAAGGTCCTCGAATTCCACCGGGAAGCTGTAGCATCCTTCACCAAAGAGAGACCCGCGTCCTTCAGCACTTCAGGCGGAATTGTTCCTGGGCCGTCCACCACTTCTAGTGCCCATCTTAGCGGCCACTTCAGCAGCGGCCATCTCAGTGCTCGCCACTCGCAACGCGGCACCTGAAGCAAAGAGACCACGGCACCCACGCTGGAAGTACTGGCATCCGACAGCTCTGCACGCCATACAATATCTTCCTAGCGAGCTCCAGTCGAACCGAGTGACTCTGCTATCTACACGCCACACGCATGTGTTTCGACTCGGTATCTTACCGACGTGTCCAAGAGTGAACTTGGCGGACAGATCGAAAGCTGGTGATACCATTTACTTCACACCAACCTGAACACTACGGTGTCCACAAGTGTGAATCGCAGATCAACTCGGTAATTTACACCTTGTTGCTGTCGGTGCATTTGGTTTCCAGGGTTGGAGTGCTGCAAGTGTGTAGACCAGCGGATGCAATCGATGATGCATGGGTGCGGGCGTGAGTTGCTCGGGCATGAACTCCGGATACTGCTCTGTTGCAGCGTGCCTTCGTGCCATTAGCGCCCCCAGCATTTCAGAGCACAGTTGCAGCGCTAGCGTCGCGTTGCCGGCATTGCAAACGCCCCCGCATCCAGTCGCTTGACATGCATGGCGATCTTCGTGCACTGACGTCAGCGCTCAGCGCTACGTTGTCAATGTTCCGACCCTGCGTTGAAGGTGTCCTGTCCTATCCACCGATTTCATTCCGGCGCGACGACAGGACATTGCCACGTCGCGTTTGACGCGCAATTCGGTGCGCGTGCACCGACGACGCCGCCGCAAGTCCGCCCTTCGTAAGCAGGCGGGTCAGCGCATGCACGCAGGCTTTGCTGGTCTAAAGGAACTGCACGAATGGTTGGAGGTGGTCGCTCAAATTGATAGGATTGATAGTTGAGTTATGTACAGCGCTACAGCGACGAGGAATTCACGGCGATCGGTGCGCAGCATGAGCCGCGCACCTCTGGCGAAGGCGCCTGCGTCGTCGCTGAGAGAAGTAGGAACAAACACGAATATGTGCACAATACAGGAGTTGTGGGGTCCGCGCGAGCTTAAATATGGACGTCCGAGTAGGTCTCGGCGGCCACGGGCGCCTCCGCCTTGGACAGGTGGTCGGCGCCGCTGCTGCCAGTGGGGGACTGGGTCGACGCCGTGGACTTGGTGGCGCCAATGGCGTCGTTCTTGTCCAGGCCGAACGAGTCGCGCGACTCGAACATGCTGGCGGGGGTCTGCGCGGCGTACAGCAGCTTGGGCGGCAGCGGCGTCTCGAGCTCCGTGGCGCTCTGGGCCACGATCTTCTCCAGCTCCTTGGAGTTACGCAGCTGCAGCTGCGCGAACTCGAGAAAGAGCTTCTTGAGCTCCACGGCCTTCTGGCCGCGGAAGCGCTCCACCTCGCGCATCACGCGCGCGTGCACGCGCTCGAACTCGTCCTTGGCCGCGACGAGGGCGTTGCTGAGCCTGGTGGCGGACGGCGAGTCCGGGCCGTCGCCGTTCACGGCCTTGCGGTGCGCCGCGAGCTGCGCCTGGTACAGGTAGCGGCGGTCCTCGCGCACGTCCAGCGCGTTCTGCACGGCCTTGACCCAGCGGGCGATGTCGTCCACGCTGGCGGAGAAGGCCTCGAGCTCGGCGTCCATCTGGCGCGCGCGCGTGTCCAGCATGGCCAGCAGCGCGCTGTAGTAGGACGTGGGCATCTCGGCGTTCTCCTCCTCGGCGTCGGCCACCCAGTTGAGGCACTCGATGAGGTCGCAGTGGGCCCCGGCCGCCAGTTTGTTCTGGTGGCTGGCGGCGCGCACCTTAGTCTTGAGCGACTGGATCTGCGCGTACAGCTTGGCCACGTACTTGGCCACCTTGGTGAACTCGGGGTCTTCGATCACGCCACTGGTCTCGCCGTCCTCGGCGTTGCCGCGCGAGCCGAAGATGTTGAGCGTGTCGTTCTCCACCATGCGCTGGTAGGTCTTGCCCCACCAGTTGTTGAGCATCTGTGTGCGCTGCACGACGGACGACATGGACGTGGCGTTGACCGAGTTGGCGCGCTGGGCCTCGGCCTTGAGCGCCGTGAGCTCCACGATGGAGCACTCGAGGAAGCTGCGGAAGAAGTTGGAGTTGCGCAGTTCGTCGTGGTTCACCACCTTGCGCAGGAAGCGCTCGAGGCCCGCGCGCCGGTGCTCGAGGAACTCGGGCCCCTGCAGCAGGCCCACGACCTTGGCCGGCAGCGGCGGGATCACGTAGCCCGCGCACTGCTTGGAGAGCTGGTGGTGCAGCCACAGGAAGTCCGAGTAGCGGCGCTCCACCACCACGTCCTCGGCCGACGTGACCTTGTACACGTAGTACGAGTTGACGCCCTCGCCGACCTTGCCGGCGGCGCCCACGGTGATGTCGGCCGCGCGGCTGCTGGTGCTCAGGTCCGACTCGCTCATGCTCGCTCGAGGGGAATTGGAGGGGCTGCTGCTGGGAGAGGAGACTGGAGGAACGGCTGCTGCTGCTCTCGCGGCGGATTCGGTAATGAAAGAGCGAGCAGCTGGGCGACGGCGACGGGGTCAGAAACGGACGGCGGCCCGGACGACGCGAAAGGCCGCGCCGCACAAGTTGTGCGGCACAACAACCAGACAATCAACGACGCGACGGACGGACGGCGCGGGGACTTTTGCTGCTGGATCTCCGACGAGAGATCGCCTCGGCAGATTTTGCCATGGCGCTGCTGTGGATGCAGCATTATCGTCGTGGATTCTTGCCATCAGTTGTGATGGTCTTCATTCATTAAACCGGCGTTTGCATTCGTTTATTTGGACTGCTTGTTTACAAGCGTTTTTTGCGGTGATGAAGGATACCGTCAGCGCCATTCAAGTACATGACATGAGGCTAACCGAGCCGCTCGCACTTCACTACAGTACGATACGCGCGCGAAGAGGAAACTGCGGTTGCAGCTTGTGTTGGGCCTGGCACGCGCTCACTACGGCCCTGTCAACGCCGGGCATGGAGGCTCAAGGTACTTGAGGGCCGTTTTGGGCGGTTGTTGCCGTTCGTGTTCATGTGGCGGAGCTCTTGAAATCAGGGCAACAAACAAACAAACACATCCTGCCGAAATTCATTGCCCGCAGCCTGATCCCCCACAGCTGCGTTGATCAATCTAGAACGCGCACTTCTTCTTGTGGCCTTGGTCGGACTCGGAGTGGAGGAGACGCACCTTGGTCGCCTCCGAGCTCCTCGGCCCGCTGTGAGGCAGGCTAGGCTGCTCGTGTGCAACGCGATGCAGCGTGGCGCCACGAACATTGCACACGCGGAGAGGGGAGCTGCTGTCGGAGCTGCCGCCACGCTGCCAGCGGCGCAGCTACCGCGTGCCCTACCCGGTCGGCCTGTCTATTGAGGCCAAGTGGTGGGTTTGCTCGAGCCCTTGACCTGCTTTGCTGACGGCCCGTCTTGTTGAAGCAGGACTCCTGCTTGCTGGGGCGCTGCAAGAGCAGCGCGCTGCGCCGCCCGCCTTTCATTCGGCGACGCCCGTTGCCAGTGGCTTCGAGCCTGTCTTGGTGGCATCCGTTTTCATATCAGGCCGAGCTCCGTTACAGGATCCGTTCCGGCGCCGCCTTCTTCGCCGCTGCTGCAGGCCAAATTCTGCGACCTCAGCCAGCAGCACTTCGCCGGCCAATATCGACGGGGCCTCTCTCCGCGGTCCTGGTCGAGCTTGAGACAGCGGAGAGGATCGGCGCACCGAAACAAGCTCTTGAGTCTTGTAAACAGGTCGCACGAACACTGCAGTTACGAGCTCCGCAAGCTGTAGCAACGGTTTGTCGTAGTGGCGGCAACTTTAAGCACTCGGATCGATACACGGCACGCTACATTATTAGACTTACACGCATCCTACAGACAACAACATACTGCTACCGCTGCCTCGCTCTATTGCACGGACGAGACCTTATGCACAGACTTCCTCCTCGGCGTCGGCGAAGTCGAGCACCCAGTAGTGCCTGTACCGCTTGGACGCGTCGTACTTGTAGCCCGGGCCGACGAACGGGAGGTCGCTGTAGATGAAGGAGTCCGAGTCCTCGGACCATATCGCGACCACCGTCTCGACGGAGCTGTAGCCCGCAGCCACGACCTCGGCCGATGCAGACACATTCAAGCTCTGCGCTGTGGCCCGGTCGGCGAGCTTGGATCCGTCGGAGCCAGTGGTGTCGACGAAGTTGTTCTGGGCCATGTCGTCAGCCAGCACTTGCGCCGCTCTCATGAGCTTCTCGTTGATGCAGACTGCGATGAGGCCCTTTTCGGCGCGCTTGCTGTTGACGGCCTCGAGTAGCTTTGCGCTGAAATCGGCCACCTGCAGCTCACGCTCGGCGGGGGCGCTGGCATTTGCTAGTCCGACGAATGCGAGAGCGAGAAGGGTTTTGGCACTGCTGATCATCATGTTGCTGCATGGTGCGAGACTGCAGCCGTTGGTTGGTGGGCGCTGGGTGAGCTGAGAAGGCAAATTGAAAGTGAGCCGTCATGAGCTCGACGATCAGGGGCTCCACAGGTGTCCGTCCAAGCAGGCCGGACGTATATTTCAGACACCAGTCGGAACGAGATAGGCCATGACCGCACGTGGCATTCGTGTGGCTCTAGGATCGTCGAGCCATATAGAGTTGGTCTTATGCATGGGTCGGTCCACAAAGCCAGCAGCTAGCGCTTCTACCGCGGCGGCTATCGAAGTTGAAGTCGACCTCGTTTGCGAGCCAATGAAAATGGCGAGATGTCAGTGTGGCTTACATGTTAGTTGCAACCCCGAAGGATCTACCCGGTACGCTCCACCGAAGGAGGAACCAAAGCTTCATGGACGCTTGAACGTCAAAATTTGACAACAGCAAAGAGGGTTGCTACAACAGATACTTCAAGGATTGGGTCCATCCAGCCCACCCGCTCCAATACGAAGTGAAGTGAAATATGATTGAAGATATGACCCGAGCCTTCGAGGAGCTTGTCGATAACGTGCTTGCAAAGCGCTGCAGGGAAGGATCATTCCGAGCACCAGAAGCACAAATCGTCAATGTACGGAACATCGAACGCGATACTCTTTGACTTCAACTTCGATAGCCAATCACTGATCAGATACCCGTATGCGCCGCGGTAAGAAGCGCTAGCTGCTGGCTTTGTGGACCGACCCATGCATAAGACCAACTCTATATGGCTCGACGATCCTAGAGCCACACGAATGCCACGTGCGGTCATGGCCTATCTCGTTCCGACTGGTGTCTGAAATATACGTCCGGCCTGCTTGGACGGACACCTGTGGAGCCCCTGACCGTCGAGCTCATGACGGCTCACTTTCAATTTGCCTTCTCAGCTCACCCAGCGCCCACCAACCAACGGCTGCAGTCTCGCACCATGCAGCAACATGATGATCAGCAGTGCCAAAACCCTTCTCGCTCTCGCATTCGTCGGACTAGCAAATGCCAGCGCCCCCGCCGAGCGTGAGCTGCAGGTGGCCGATTTCAGCGCAAAGCTACTCGAGGCCGTCAACAGCAAGCGCGCCGAAAAGGGCCTCATCGCAGTCTGCATCAACGAGAAGCTCATGAGAGCGGCGCAAGTGCTGGCTGACGACATGGCCCAGAACAACTTCGTCGACACCACTGGCTCCGACGGATCCAAGCTCGCCGACCGGGCCACAGCGCAGAGCTTGAATGTGTCTGCATCGGCCGAGGTCGTGGCTGCGGGCTACAGCTCCGTCGAGACGGTGGTCGCGATATGGTCCGAGGACTCGGACTCCTTCATCTACAGCGACCTCCCGTTCGTCGGCCCGGGCTACAAGTACGACGCGTCCAAGCGGTACAGGCACTACTGGGTGCTCGACTTCGCCGACGCCGAGGAGGAAGTCTGTGCATAAGGTCTCGTCCGTGCAATAGAGCGAGGCAGCGGTAGCAGTATGTTGTTGTCTGTAGGATGCGTGTAAGTCTAATAATGTAGCATCGATCCGCAATTCTACATGATACGCTTTTTTTGTGGTCAAAGCAGGGAAATGCCATAATACGTCTTCTCCGATATCTAAGCCAGCAGAACGTTTGCTGGTGCAGGAGCGCAGCATGAATAAGCAAAAGTTGCACATCACTATGCTTTGTACTTGACACTTCCAACAGACTCAGCACAACAAGGCTCAGTCTGCGTTAATCAAGGCCAAGCTCATGAAAGCTACGAACACGAGCACGTTAGATGCAAACAGCCAGCCGAGCTGAGAGCTGTTAATCTACTTGCCGGCAACAGCAGAAAACAAGAGATTAGCTGCGCGCTTTCTCGATCCCCCACGTCCAACGTGTTGGAAATCCCAACACACATCAAACCAACGTACCGCATCAACTCGGTACAGGATGGAGGGGATGGCGAACGCAGTGATCCAGAGGAAGGCCTCGAAGAAACACCCGAAGCTC
Organism: Phytophthora sojae; assembly: GCF_000149755.1. Lineage (NCBI taxonomy): Eukaryota > Oomycota > Peronosporomycetes > Peronosporales > Peronosporaceae > Phytophthora > Phytophthora sojae. Next base: position 4,939,940 of record NW_009258116.1, read on the forward strand.
GTCCACGCACTGCGTAGACACCCCCGCACACACCAAACGACTAAGTTCCTTCCAAATATCCACACCACAGCCGCAATTTGCGCCCACCTGAGGTCGTCTCCTCCCGACAAGGTCGAGAAAATCGCCGCCGTCATCGGCAGCAACACGTACGGGAACACTACCCAATCATACCAAGACGACGCAACACTAAATATCCATACCGCCCAACGCCGCGCACCACAAATTCAGCGCAAGGTATCCGCTGGCCACTCACGAACAAATAGTCCCCATGGCGTCGAGTACGCAGCCGACGCCACGATCACGCCCACGAGCGCCAGCAACAGCAGCGAGCCCGCCACAGTCAGTTGAACCTCTGCAGAAACACAACCATAGCAGTCCGTCAGCAGCAGCAACAGCAACAACATACGCCGCCGCCTCCGCCGCCGCCTTCGAATCTCGCTACTCACTTCGCTTCATGTCAGTAGATCGAGTGAGTAACAGATATGAGGGTACAAAATCGAAGAGATGATTGGTGCAATTACTGACCTATTATGAGGTCTCATTGGTCAATAACAATCTAGAGCCACTCTGGTCTATCTTGCAACGGCCATCCGAAGTCCGCGCCAATTTCGCTCTCGCCCCGCCTAATCCAAGACGACAATGGCCGACGCCTCCGAGCACCTCGAGACCGCTGCTGCTGCTCCGCCCGCGCCCGCCCCCACCACGGCAGTTGACCCCGCGGCCGCCAATGACGCTGCCATGCAGGAGAAGCTCATCAACGAGGAGTACAAGATCTGGAAGAAGAACACGCCGTTCCTGTACGACCTGGTGATGACGCACGCGCTCGAGTGGCCGTCGCTCAGCGTGCAGTGGCTGCCCAACTCGCACACGTAAGACCCATCCGCTCCTTGTTATTTGCAACCTTTTGGTGGTTGTTCGAGTCATTTTGGCCGGGAATTGACAATGTTATGCCGCTCTTTAACGTTTTTTGCAGCTCGGCTGGCGACGACTTCTCCGTGCACAAGCTGCTGCTGGGCACGCACACGTCGGGCGCCGAGCAGAACCACCTGATGGTGGCGGAGGTGCGTCTGCCGCTGGAGGACACGGAGATCGACGCGCGCAAGTACGACGAGGAGAGCCAGGAGCTGGGCGGCTTCGGCGGCGTCTCCGGCAAAGTGGACATCAAGATCCGCATCAACCACGACGGCGAGGTGAACCGCGCGCGCTACATGCCGTCGGATGAGATGATCGTGGCCACCAAGACGCCGCACGCTGAGGTGCACGTGTTTGACATCTCGAAGCGGCCGTCGCAGCCCGAGGAGAACTCGGGCTCGGACCCGGACTTCCGTCTGCTGGGCCACACCAAGGAGGGCTACGGCCTGTGCTGGGACCCGCACGAGGCCTTCCATCTGATCTCGGGCTCGGACGACGCCATCATCTGCGAGTGGGACATCCGCAACGCCGGCAAGACGGTGCAGCCGCTGCACAAGTACAGCGGCCACAGCGATGTGATCGAGGACGTGGCGTGGCACATGCACCACACCAAGATATTTGGCTCTGTTGGCGACGACAAGAAGCTGCTCATGTACGTTGACTGGGTGCGACTTGGTGTGACGTCCGTGCGTGTGCTGATTGACTTTGTTCTGTTGGTTGCAGCTGGGATATGCGCACGGAGAGCTACGACAAGCCCGCGACGACGGTGTACGCCCACACGGCCGAGGTCAACTGCCTTGCCTTCAGCCCGTTCAGCGAGTACCTCGTGGCGACGGGCTCGGCCGACAAGCACGTGAACCTGTGGGACATGCGTAACATGAAGGCGAAGCTGCACTCGTTCGAGGGCCACAACGACGAGGTCTACCAGATCCAGTGGTCTCCTCACAACGAGACCATCCTGGGCTCGTGCTCAGCTGACCGCCGCATGCACGTGTGGGACCTCAGCAAGGTAAGACGCGCGCATTATTATTGATATCCGTACTCGTTCTCTTGCTAACTATTTGCTTTATGAACAACAACAGATCGGTGACGAGCAATCGCCCGAAGACGCTGAGGACGGTCCTCCTGAGCTGCTGTTCATCCACGGCGGCCACACTTCCAAGATCTCGGACTTCTCGTGGAACCCCAACGACGCGTGGGTCGTGGCCTCCGTGGCCGAGGACAACGTCCTGCAGATCTGGCAGATGGCCGAGAACATTTACAACGAGGAAGACGAGGAGACGGAGCAGGCCGAGGTCGCCGAGGAAGACCTCGAGTAATCTGGCCACCTAGGGCCACGCAGCTATTGATACAGCACAGCCGCTAGTATTTAACGCGGCTCGTCACTGATTAATGAATTTACCACTAGACCGAAGCATTGTTCGCTCTACTGCAGTTGTGTAGCCTACAGTCAAAGCAGAAGAGTTCTGCTTCCACGTCGTGGGTAGAACTCAACAATCGACAACCAACTGCCAATCACCGAGTCAATTTAGCCAACGAATAGCCGTGTCCAGCGTATCCCGCAGCCATCCAAACGCCATGTCCCGCTCGCCCCCGTCCGCGGTGACGGACGTCGCTGAGCACGAGCACGAGGACCCCGTTCCGATGGAGGAGGACGAGACGCCCGCCGCCCCCACCGACGCAGAGAACGCTGAAGGCGAGGAAGAGGAGCCCGACACGCGGCTGGAGAGCGACGAGTACAGGGCCTGGAAGAAAAACACGCCGTTCCTGTACGACGTCGTGATAACCCACTCGCTCGACTGGCCGTCGCTTACTGTGCAGTGGCTGTCCTCGACGTACGTTGCTGTTACCTGGTTAAATTGCTGTCATTGCTACAGTTCTCGTAGTGATGATGATCCAATGGGGATTTTTTAATTGGTGTTATGCATTGGACAGCACGACGGAGTCCGACTTCTCCGTGTATGAACTGCTCTTGGGCACGAACACATCGGGGGCTGAGCAGAACCAGCTCTTGAAGGCGAAAGTGGGGTTACCACTTGATAAGAAGCGCGATACACCCAAGTTGAACGAGGATACCCAAGGTGACTGACGAAGGACAAATGTCTGCTACAGTGTAGCTCAGTTGCTAACTGTTCTTGTTGTGGGGTTGATTAGAGCTGGGTGACTACAATAATGCCGCTAAACGCAAGATCAAGACTTCCCTGCGCATTAACCACGACGGAGAGGTGAATCGAGCTCGCTGCATGCCCTCGGACGAGTTTATCGTAGCCACCAAGACGCCCCAAGCTGAGGTGCACGTGTTTGACATTTCCAAACGAAAGTCCGACCCCGAAGATTCGAGCTGTGACCCGGACTTTTGTCTGTTGGGTCATGACAAGGAAGGGTACGGTCTCTGCTGGGATCCGCACGAGGCCTTCCACCTCGTGTCGGGCTCGGACGACGCTATCATCTGCGAGTGGGATATTCGCAACGCCGGCAAGAACGTGCAGCCGCTGCACAAGTACACAGGCCACACCGATGTGATTGAAGACGTGGCGTGGCACAGGCATCACCCCAAGATCTTCGGATCCGTAGGCGACGACAATAACATGCTGCTGTACGTTGTCTGCTTGGGTTGGACCTTGGAGCTATGTACGTACCCGTGCTAAGTGTGTGTTTGTTTTGATCGATCGATACAGTTGGGACACGCGATCGGAGAGCTACGACAAGCCCGCCGCGACCGTCCAGGCCCACTCGGCAGAGGTTAACTGCCTCGCCTTCAGTCCGTCCAGTGAGTACCTCGTGGCGACAGGCTCGTCGGATAAAGTGGTGAATCTGTGGGACCTGCGCAGGCTGAAGACCAAGCTGCACTCTCTGGAAGGCCACGGAGACGAGATCTACCAGCTCCAGTGGTCTCCTCACCACGACGGTGTCCTCGGTTCGTGCTCCGCCGACCGCCGACTGCACATCTGGGACCTCGCCAAGGTAAGCATGGGCTTCAGTTGACTGCCTGCATGAAGAAACACCTAGGCAACTAACTCGTTGCCCGTTGGTGCTTTGCTGTAGATTGGCGAAGAGCAGACCCCCGATGACTCGCAGGACGGCCCTTCGGAGTTGCTGTTCATCCACGCCGGCCACACCTCCAAGGTCTTGGACTTCTCGTGGCACCCGACCGAGCCGTGGGTCGTGGCCTCCGTTGCCGAAGACAACATCCTGCATGTCTGGCAGATGGCCGAGCACATTTACAACGTTGAAGAGGAGACCGAGCGGCAGGAGGTCGCCGAGGACGAGCTCGAGTGATCTCGCTTGATTTCGTCGCAGCCTCACCTAGCAAGCTCGTGGTGATGGATAATAGGCCTTATCAATGCTCACGCAGCCTAGCAGCAGCAACATCAAAAGCCGAATCTTGTCCGTCCACCAAAATGGCTACAAAACCGAAATGCAACCATCATTCCCACCTTACACTTGGTTTTTGTATTGCTGCATAATCGCGACTTGCGACTCGAAACGTATCGACAACTTCAGAAACGGTCACCCGCTGCAGTACCGTGCAGTACGTCACTCCGCGTTTAGCAGTCTCACAAGCACACACCTGCAGCCATGACCAGCGCCAGCGCCGCAGCGCCCAAGCCCGCCGTGCGCGGCGCCATCTTCGACATGGACGGCACGCTGCTGGACACGGAGGAGCTCAGCCGCGTGGCCATCGACGGCGTCGTGCGCCAGTTCGGCAAGGAGTTCACCATGGCCATGCACAAGGCCATCCTGGGCCGCCCCGCCGTCGAGTGGACCAGCATGGCCATCACCGCCGCCGGTCTCACCGAGGCGGACATCACGCCCAACGAGATGTTCGAGCAGTGGGCCGAGCGCATGCGGGACATGTCGGACCGCGTCGAGGAGCTCCCAGGCGGCGTCGAGGTGCTCAGCACCCTGCACGCGCGGGGCGTCCCCATCGCGCTGGCCACGTCCAACAGCCGCAGCGTCGTGGACGCCAAGATCAAGCACCATCCCAAGCTCTTCTCGTACTTCTCCACCATCGTGTGCGGCGACGACCCCGCGGTGAAGCGCGGCAAGCCCGCGCCCGACATTTTCCGCACCGCTAGCCAGCGCCTCTTTGGCCTCAAGGAGGGCGAGGACGGCGACCAGGCGCCGCACTGCATCGTGTTCGAGGACTCGGTGAACGGTTACACGGCTGCGAACGCGGCGGGCATGCACAGCATCGCGATCCCCGACGTGCGCATCCACACGGATGAGGCCCAGAGGGTCGAACTCTTTGGCAAGGCGGACGAGGTCATCACGTCGCTCACGCAGTTCCAAATTGACAACTACGACTGGCTGCTGTAATAGCTATAGAGCTACAGTAGCAAGCTAGATGGAGGTGGTAGGGCCATTACTGCCGATTGCTCTCATCAATACGAACGCTCGGCTTGCATTTCATCGAGACTTTAGCATGAACATCCCATGCCTCCTGTAAAAATAGTGTGTTTTTGCGAATGCCACGACTGGAGATAGCTATAGTGCGTTCCTCATGACGGCGGCTACCCGAGCGAGCGCCAAGCTCCAGAGTGACGAGCTGAAGGACGCGTATCGGGTGTGGCTCAAGGATCTGTACGATGATAAACCCGAGAAGTTGTTGCGAAAGCTCGGCAGTAAGAAGAACACCGGCGGTGGACGAGCGCGACGAGCTCAACGATTGCGACACGCTCAGCAACATACTGCAGCTAGTGCTCTCAAAGACGTCGCGCTGAAAAAGGTGACGGAGATGTTACTGTTTCGCAGACTGTGCAGTTAAGACGCTAATTATCGGTTGTGTAGGCTGAACGAGCTAAACTTCCAGCGTTGTCGTCGCAGCGATACACCCCAGTTGATAAGCAAGTCCTTCACGACTCGCAGAGTCGGCGACACCAAACGCTCGTGGATGAAGCTAATTTCTCTTCGTTTCAGTACGCACAGCATCCCTCATGGCGACCTGGCCTTGCTTTCTTCCAGCAACTTGTGCGCTTCATTCTCCAGAAAGTACCACAAGGACCGAATAGCTCCGACGGTGTTGTTTCAGCTGAATTAGCCGGTTTTCCCATACAAGTGGCCCCAACTCTACTTCGCGTTCCGGTCCGACGCAATCGTTTGGGTGTCGCTCTGTTGTTTTGCCAGGAGCAAAACCAAAATCAGGAGCAAGGACTCGAAGTCGTGGATGAAACAGCGTCATTCGTCTTACATTGTCGGTTGTACTCGAGGGCCTCTGACTGGCAAGAGCATCGAGACACGCTGCTTGATATCGTGTCGAATTCATCAGCTGAAGTTTGTGCAGTGACGAAATGTGCCGAGGACTTTGAGTCTCGAAGCAACGAGATTAGAATTTTACGTTCTCGACAGGAAGTCGGGGAAGCAATGGACGAGCTTTGGGTAAAATACTCAGATGCCGATGACGCGAGCCCGAATGTAGACACGGATTTATTCGCTATCCAAAAGTATATTCCGTTCAAAGGAGCATCAAGCAGTGCATCCGCCACAAACACTGCTCCCCCGGTAGAACGGAAAGCTTGGATAACACGCTGTGCTTCTCGCAAGCGCGATAAAAACTCGTCAACTATTTGGATCATTACAGGTGGAGATTCTACTGACTGTTCTTCAGCAGTCACATATTCAGGTAGTACGGACTGCCAGCTTGTCAAGTGCAACATCGATCAGGCGTGGCCCGAGCCCCGACTTCTGGCTTCGATGTGTGCGATATCATTGGAGAAGGCTGTGCGACTTCGGTTTAATGAACTGGTGCTAGATCTGCTGCAAGATACTACTGGCAATTGGTGGTTACTACAGGTGAAGGCCTTCACACTTGCTTCTGTTCGTCCTGCATCTGCCACACCGTTGCCGTCTAAAGCTACTCCGAGAGGTCTCTCGCGAACTTTATCAGCACCAACTCAGTTTGGAGCCGGCATGGCTCCTACTCCACAGTGGAAAAAATGGCGCTGTGCTGGACGCTACTGCTCCAAGAGCTGTGGAAAAGGCCTGTCAGAGCCTGTGAACCAATTATATGATGAAGACATCGACGACGATAAGGAACCGAGCGGATATCTAACTAAGAAGGTCTTGCGGAGCTGCGAGTTCTACGACGACTTTGTTCGCCAGCAGGATATGAGTTTAGCTGGAGGCTTCACGGAATTCCACTCCGCCTTGTCCTTTCACTTACAGCACCGCCTTCCGAAAAGGGATCGTAGTCAGCTGTACGAGTCTCAACCACTTTGTAGTGCATGCCTCCGGCGATATCATACGCTTCGGCAGCAATGGATAGAGACAGTGGAAGCACCGAAAGCAACACCAACTCCTGTCCGGCATTTGAGGAAGCCTACCCTTTCCGAGGCTTCGAATCACGAGCATACCGACCAAATCATGCTACATCCTCGAAAGCTCCCTTCTCTCAACCGTGACTTTAGAATACCGTCGGTATCGAATCTAACTACCTCAACTTCTGTTTATGAAGCTTCAACTCCCGATGCTCAAGAGAAGAGTCCGAGCAAGCGCACAGAGGACCATGAACCTATCACGAAAACACCAAGTTACGTCAAGGAGATCGCTGCGATGGAAGAAATGCTAGCTGAGCACGCTCCATCTTCCCTTTCGACCAAAGCGACAAGCAAAGCTCAATTTCCTGAAAGCTACCAGGCAGCGACGGCGGCCTCGTTCGGCTCAAAACATGATGATATTTTTCCTGAATGGAATGGGGTTAACCGAATTGAAGCAATGTGGCAAAACTTGACGCTCAAACCTCTTGAACGCCAGCTTAATGACACCATCCTCGAACAACATGAAAATTCTGCTACCACCAAACAGGGGTACAACTCGATTTCACTTCAGCAAGAGCTGGCAAAGGTGGCCGAAAGGAGCGACAGCAATGATGAAAGTGCAGAGCAATCTCCCATTGAACCTCAAGTTGAAAGACGTTCTTCACCTGTCGTAAAAGCTCTGGTAAAGTCGGTGGATCTTCCTCACGCAGTTCATGTTGAGTACTGTCGTCGGGTATTCGAAGATGAAATCTATCGGGAAGGGCTTGTGAATGATGCCATAAGCGCCCTTCGCTCGGGAAATTCAAACGTTTGCTTCGTCGTGGCTGCGCGTAGTGGCAAGAAAGATCTCACTGGAGGAGACGAAGACGAACTGGCTGAGATGGCACTGCGATCACTCTACATTGACGTCAAACAAGCCGTAGCAGCTTCGTCCGAGGAATTCGTGTTCGGCTTGTCGCTCGCTTCCTGGCCGATGCGCCCGAAACTGTGCCGAGAAGCTAGCGGGTGCACCACGGTAAAACTCGGTCCGGCGTAGTGTAAGCTTAAGAACCGCTTTGAAACCAGTGTTAGGGTCGTACAAATGTGTTGAACGTTATTGCGAACGGATGATGGTACGAATGGTGGTACGAAGCTGTTTGTGTTTTGATGCGGAATCTGTCTAGTGTGCTTCGGTGTAGTAGTCAGGGTACTTTGCCACGTGCTCCAGCATCTCGCGCTCTTGCTCCTGTTGTGTTTGTCAAACAATTCCTATGAGTTCCTCTATCCAAAACACCCTCGGCAAACAAGCAAGTTGAATCATACCAGCAGGTGCGGCGTCTTGACATCGTAAACGTCTTCGAACATCGTCTCGAGCGATGGCCGCTCCTTGGTTTCGGCCTGCTGCAGCGCAGCAAGCACGTTTGTCCGCTCGTTGTCTTGCATGTGACGGTCCTGCTCCTCACTCAGCCATCCGCGTTTCTGTAAAGATATCCAAAGGTTTTGTTAGAAGTAGGAACTCCGACACACACAACATCACCAATCACTTACCAGCAGATAGCGCTTGGTGCGCTCAATCGGGTCGCAGGTCTCCTTCCAGTGCTTGATCTCCGCCACCGGACGGTACTGGGTGGAGTCGTCCGACGTCGAGTGGTGGCCTTGGCGATAGGACATGGCCTCAATCAGCACGGGTCGATTCTCCCTCAGAATGAACTCACGCGCACGACGAGTGGCCTCGTGGACAGCGAGGAAGTCATTGCCATCCACGCGCATGATGGGAATGCCGTATCCACTGCCTCGCGACGCGATGCCGTCTCCCCGGAACTGCTCAGCCGTGGGGGTACTGATGGCAAAGCCGTTGTTGCGCACGAAGAAGAGAATGGGGCAGTCCTTCGTAGCCGCAAAATTCAATGCAGCGTGGAAGTCGCCCTCGCTAGCGGCGCCCTCACCGAAGTAGCAGACGGAGATACGGTCCTCTTTGGCCAACTTGAACGCGTACGCAGCACCCGCAGCCTGCACAAATCCAGATGAACTGTCAGTATTAACGTGGCAGATGTGCTTTTGAGAATAACTTACCTGGGGCAGCTGCGTGGCCAAGGGGGACGAGATGGTCTGGTGGTTGAGGTTCTTGGAGCCGTAGTGCACGGGCATCTGCCGGCCCTTGCCGTGTCCGTCCTTGTTGCTGAAGCACTGGTCGGCGAAGTTCTGCAGCGTGAAGCCGCGCCACATGAGCACTCCGGGCTCACGGTACTGCGCGAAGACCATGTCACTGAGCCGCAGCGCCGACGCACTGCCGAACGAGATGGCTTCCTCGCCGTACGACGTCATGTAGAAGGAGATGCGGCCCTGGCGCTGCGCGTCGTAGAAAATGTTGTCCATGGTCTGCACCAAAGAACATCGTTACCGTCAGCCCCCTAAAGGTTAGCGTGGACTTCTCTCTAAAACTTCGAGCAATTCGTACGTTGAGGCGGATCATTTGGCTGTAGATCTGCGTGCAGAGGCTCTGGCTCAGCTGCGGGTCCGTGGCTCCCTCCACGACGTCTCCATCTTCGTTTAGGACTGCAGCAGTAAGCAGCAAAGTTGCGTTAGAATTGGGGCAACTACGCAGAGTTGCGTCCTCTGACGTACTGCGGAAGCACGGGATCGGGTCGTCGTCCCGAGGGTCGCGGAAGACCACGTCGGGCACGAAGGGCATCTCCGTGCCCGGGAAATAGCCGAGCGAGGATGAGAGGCGGCGCGAGCTGCTCTTGGCGCTGGTGGCCACGCGGCGGGCGAGCGAGAACATGGCGGAGAGGAGGAAGCTTGGCAAATGGCAGCTTGGTAGTGGTGCTGGTGTTGAACTTTGAGCCTCAGCTCGAAGCAGCCGTTTCGCCTTCATCTAATCATTTGGTTTTGATGCAGCAACATAAGGGATATGACGTTTGGTAGTGGCAGAGGTTGCCTGGGTGTTGCTGCTGGGCTTTGAGCTCATAAAGAACACGCATGATAAATAAATACTTGCGATGCTAATTGTCCGTCGATGCGTTTATCCTTCCTGATGGTTCTAGGCAAGAAACCCCCCAGGAACTGGCAGAGGCTGGCACTTCAATAAGATTCTCATACCGTCACAACTTCAAGACAAATACAGCAATTCATGCCGGACTTTGCACTCGAGCTTGATGCTAGATGAATATTAATATGCTTGAGCCTGCTTAGATAGAGTGTGCAATGCATCAGGGCACTCGCAGTACTCGCTGCTGCAGCAGCAGCAACCTGTGCTTGAAGCTCGACCCTCACACGTCGCAGACTCGTAGTTATTAACCAATCAAATCCATTATCATTCTCCAATATCGTCCAATCCGATTCTGCTCCGGGTTGATTGGCCACTGGCACCAAAGCGCTTGGGCTCTGCTGCCTCTGCACTCACCGTCGAAGTTGCCCCGAGTTGCCGCACCCCCGTCACCAGCTCCACGCTCGCACGACCAGCACGATGGCCAAGAGTCTGCGCTCCAAGATCAAGCGAAAGTTCCGCACGGAGCTGCGCAAGCGCATCGGCGTGCCGCACCAGGCCGTGCAGGAGGCCAAGATCCAGGAGAACCTCAAGAAGGCCATCGCCGCGCAGGGCACGGGCAAGTCGGTAGCCAGTCTCAAGAAGCTCATGGGCGCCTCGGTGCCCGTGGCCAGCAGCGAGATCACGGGCGTGGTCAAGGAGCAGACGCCCGCCGAGGCCGAGGCCGCGCTGCTGAACCAGGAGGCCGACGCCAACATGGCCGACGCCGCCAAGAAGGCCAAGAAGGACAAGAAGAAGCCCAAGAAGCGGAAGTCCAAGTTCGTGCACTTCCACCAGCTGCGCAAGAAGGGCGTGTAAGCCCCCGGAACAGCCTGGAGAACGAAGCGACCGAATGGCGGCCGATGGACAGCGCTAGTGTGGACTAGGAGGCTTCGTGTCCTGACCGCTGTTACTCTGTAATCTGCTATTATCCAGTTTATTTTAATGACTGTTATGCAAGAAGCGTGGTGTGTGTGTGGTTCTTACTTTCTTGTCAGTCGTCCCAGTCGGAAGCTTCTGTCGCTGCCTGGAAATCGACCTGCTTGTCGTATTGGTAGCCCTCCTGGTCGGGACGGATGATGTTCTGCTCGAAGACCAGGTCCATCTTCTGCTTCACTTGCTTGAGCTGCGTCTCGGAGACGCGGTTGTAGTCGGCTTGTGGTAGCTTTGCTGGGGCTGGCGAAGCGACCTCTGCTGGTGTGCGCTGGTGATCGACTAACTTTCGCACCAAGCGGACAAGCTGCAACGAGAAGATGTAAGTCGTCTTGAGTGAGCTACGACAGTAGACTCGCTCTACTGTACCTGCGTCGACGAAACCTTGCTGCCTCCTATAACCTCATCGTGCTGCTTGATGATGTCGTGGACGAGTCCTTCGATACGATATTCCTAGTGGCATCGTGAAAGTATTCATGCAGACAAAAATTACAACACAAACGATGGATTTGTTGTTGTGGTATGGTGCCTGCTTACACTTAACCTGCCCGAGCTTAGCGACAGTTCCGCTTTTAAGTCAATTTCATGGTGGTAGAGCTGCCTTCCCGCGTTGCTCTGGTAGACGTACTCCACAATAATTCCCGGGGGCTCGTATCGCAGCGCCAGTCGCCGAGGCTCGACTCCACGGACAGCACCCATTGTGACGAGTCGCTCACAGCGATGGCGAAAGATGCCGCCTTCAACCGCTAAATTTAGTGGTCATCTACTCGACTACCTTGACGATGTATCCATCTCAACTGGAAATCATTTGTCGTCGACAGGGACCATGACGCGCTTGCTTCCGCAGCAAGAGGACCTGGCAGCAGCTCCATCTTTCCACTCCACGTTCTCCTTCCACACTCTCGTGTCCCCTTCGTACTGTTCACTCTTCCAAATGGGGACCGTGGCCTTGAGTGTATCAATCGCAAAGGCGCAAGCTTCCAGCGCTTCTCGTCGATGCGGCGAGCTCACAGCCACGATGACACTGGCCTCCGCCACCTCCACAACGCCCAGCCGATGGAACAGAGCGACCCCCACAACCTCAGGCCACTTCTCGCGGATCGTGACGCAGATCTTGCGCAGCTCCGACACCGCCATCGGCGTGTAACCCTCATACTCCAGCCGCACCACCTTCTTCCCTGCAACATCAACATCATCAGCTCTTGCCATCACGATAGTATTGTACAGTGCAATGCAATGCAATGCAATGACCCTTGTAACAAACCTTGGAAGTTGTCGCGCGTAGTGCCCACGAACGTCGAGATGGCGCCAGCACTCGGGTGCATCACCAGCTCCACAGCTCTCTGGTTGTCCAGCGGCGCATACCCGACCTCCACAAAGTCGCCGCGTCCTGGCTCCTCACTGGAATGGGACGTCACCGTCTTCGAGTCCGCCATAACGCAACGACACAATGTAGCCATATCTCTGATAACGTACCCATTTCGTGTGCGTTTTCATTCGTCAAAATTACCGTTGTTGTTTCATCCAATCACATCTCCCCAATCACGAGCAGCTCACATCAACGGGAGCTCCGCGACCAGCGCACCATGGCGACGCCCGATGCCGAGCGCTGGCTGTACCTGGACGCCGCCACAGGCCAGCAGAAGGGCCCCGTGGCCGCGCCGATCCTCAAGCGACTGCTGCGCAAGGGCATCGTGCAGCCGCAGCAGCTGGCGTGGACCCAGAGCCTCTCGGAGTGGACGGCGCTGGCCGACGTCGAGCCGTTCGCCGCCTACTGCCGCGTCTGGGCGGCCGCGTGGTTCTACATGGCGGAGAACGTGGCAGAACCGAGCCAACCAGCGACCAGGACGGGCCCCTTGACCACGCAGCAGCTTGTGGCGCTCTTCGTGGACGGAGGAGTGGACGGCATGACGCTCGTCTGGAGCCAGGAGCTGGACGGATGGAAGCCCATCGGTCAGTCGTCAATGCAATTCAATTTTGTTGTAGAATGTTGTAGTAAATATGGGGTTTTATGTGGTGTTTTACAGGTGAGGTGCCGTCGCTGAAGGAGTTTTTGCAGGAAGCCAATGACGACATGGATCGGGAGGCGGAGCTGCAAGAGCAGACCACGGAGGTTCCTGCTGAGCATCAAGTTTTTGAGAAAGAGTACGTGGATGTGGGTCATTTTGTGGGGATTTATGAAGAAGATATTTATTTGTCTGCGTTTTTGTGTTTCCTAAGGGCTACGGAGGCGTTGGTCGCGGAGGATGGCAAACAGTATGTGTTTGACGCTGAGTCGAAGACGTACGTGACGCCCGAGGACAAGATTGAGGAAGAGCTGGCGTCGCTTCAGGAAGCTGCGATGGCGGAAAGCGAGAAGACACAAGGAGAAGATTCACCAGTTGGCAAAGAGAATAGTGCGATAAGTGAGAATGGTGATGAAAGTGCTGGCAAGAACGAAGTGCCGTCCGCGAGGCCGGCGGCAACGGAAGCGAAGCCTGCAGACCAGACAGAGGTAGATGCAGACGCTGCTAAGAAGCGAAAGAAGAAGAAAAAGAAGAAGAGCGACAAGTGGAAGAAGAGCAAAGTGAATACGTGGGTCTACGTAAACGGCCTGCCGCTAGACATCACGGTGCAGGAAGTTCACGACCACTTTGCCAAGTGCGGCGTGATCCAGTCCGATATTGCAACCGGCGAGCCTCGTATCAAGATGTACCAGAACAAGGAAAGCGGCGGACTCAACGTAAGACTCGGTCCTGTTGGCATAATCTTTTCTTGTGGTTGCAATGCTGACGCGTCGATCTATTGTGCAATGTTTGCCAACAGGGCGATTGTTCAGTTTGCTACATGAAGGAGGCCTCAGTAGAGCTCGCCGTTCAACTTCTTGACAAGTCACAGATCCGACCAGAGTAAGCGCCTCAGCCTGTGATTGTTTTGTATCTCCCCGTTGCTGACGTGTGTTGCTGAATGCCGATATTCTGTAGGTGGCCTATCGATGTATCACCCGCTGAGTTTAAACAAAAAGGACAAGATTTTGTGAAGCGGAAGAAACCAAAGATTGACACCCGCGCCAAGATCAAAATGTTTGAAAAAGAAAAGGTATGCAAGTGTAATGGGACTGATGTGAATACTGCATTCAAACGTGGTTGCTCTAACTTTTCTTTGTTTTTTTTGCTAGGCATTATCTTGGAATGAAGGCGAAGTCAGCGAGCCTGCTGGCTTGCGTATTGTGGTGATCAAGCACATGTTTACCCCTGCGGAAATCGAAGGTGCGCTTCGTATCCATCTCTATCAATCACCACTGTAATACACGACTAAAAGAGTGTGTTCCCTTTACAGATGAAGAGTATGAAAAGGAATTGCAGGAAGACATCCACGACGAGTGCTCGAAGATCGGAGAGGTTTCGAAAATAACTCTGTTCGCTAAGCACGTGGATGGCGTCGTTGTGATCAAGTTCGCTTCAAGTGGCAGCGCTGCTCGGTGCGTAGAGGTCATGAACGGACGATTCTTCGCTGGTCGCAAGCTCGAGTGCGGATTCTGGGACGGCACGGACTACACTCATCGTGAAAGCAAGACGGAGGAGAAAGAACGCGCTGAGAAGTTCCAAGAGTGGCTGGAAGAGGGATCTTCCTCGTCTGAGAGCGAAGCCGAGGAGGAAGAGAAAAAGACGGAAGAGAGCGCACAAGGTAGTACAGGCCAGGAAGTCCACGCTGGACGTGAGTTGCCTCCTCTTGGGGAGGACAGTGACGATAGTGATGTGGAAAGCAACGGTGAGGACGACGCCAGCTCCGTGGTGCCTGGTAACGAGGTGCATGCTGGTCGAGTTATGCCCGATCTTGACGATCTCGGTGATGAGGATGGGGACAAGTAATACCATCGATCTTTTCTGGTTGTTGTTTCAACGGATCCGCGGCAGTTCGTAATGTGAGATTGTTCCCCGTTGCATTCTCGCGCTCGAGTTCTGATCTTGAACCGGAAAGCCTATCAAGTCGCTGCCAACAGCTATTTTCAATGCGATAGGCCTGGTCAGTTTCCTCGGTAAGTTTGGATGTGTTTTATATGTACATTGCTTTGAGTGAGCAGGTCACCGACGCAGCCTCATTTACCGGACAAGTCTATAATGTGAGTGATTAAGCTTCTTGCCCTTATCGCTGAGGCTGCTGTCGATGAGCTTTTCTTGGCTGTACATATGTGTGCTTTTCCTCGTTCTTTCTTTAGTGGCAGCGATATAGCTTGCTGAAAGCTTTGACAAGGTGTGCACTGCTATCTTTGATCGTTTGGTTGCATTCCCTCGCCATTGCTGCTAATAGCCTGTAGTTGAATCTTTTTGTAGCTCGTTGGACTTGGCCTTGCGGCAGACAACTTGGTGGGAGCTAGCCTCTTTTCTCTCTATAATTGTTGTTGCGGCCTGCTGCTCTCGGCAGGTGCTACCAGCTCCTTTCTTCGTCCCTTGTTTGTCCAGCACTTGTAGCCAAACAGCTTCGTGAACCTCGACAGCATGCCTGACATCATGGATGGATGGACGCAAAAGCCCTGGAGCGTGACGGAAGAAATGTGGAAGCGGAAGGCCAAGGGTCTGGAAGACCAGTACCAACGTCTGCTATCCGACCACCAGGACTTGCGTCTGGAAAAGGCCAAGATGATGGGCGAGCTGCGAGTTCTTCAGCGCTACAAGGAGACTGCCGAAGACACCATCACCCGTGAAGTCGCCAGTCGAAAGTACGTCAGTGTACTAACTGCAGTCTGTATTAGAAATTGGTTGCTAACTTACGCTTCATCGCCAGGATTGAGCACAAAGACAAAGTGTCGGCCACTACGAAGCTGGAACAGTACATCAAAAAGTATGAGCGCGAATGTGAACGAGCATTTGCGCTAGAACGCGAGAACGCCTTCCTCATGGAACAGGTCTCCAACATTAAAGGGGAAACCGAGAAGCGCTTGGATTTGCTGAAGGAGTTGGAGGACTCGCAAAAGCGCAACGCTCGACAGAAGGAAAAGCTTCGAGAGTGAGTTGGCGGCAAGGTATTGATTCTTGCGAGTGTATTGCTAACTATTTCTGCGTGGTGTCTGTAGGATGGAAGTTGTGGGCATCGAGCACGAGAACACCATCCTTGAGCTGAAGGAAAAGAACCAGAAGCTCAAGCGGAAGCTGTCTGCTGCTGAGGAAGATGCCGCTGACAAAGCAGAAGAGGCGAAGAATCTTGCTGTCCGACTAGCGGTTCGCCCCCATTATTTTGTTGCTTTCCTCAATTCTCTGGTGGTGTTGGCTAATTATCTAAATAATTCGTTTGTTTGGGCATCTTAAGGCTGTTGAATCTGCGTGGGAAGCAGCTCGTGGCCAAAACAAGACTGCTTTGCACGAGCTCAAAAAGAAGTACGTTATTTAGTTAACCACGGTTGTATTTGCCGTACTGATATGATAGGTTGTCAATCTGACTATAGGAAGTCGCTTTCAAAGGAACTTGAAAATGTGAAATCTGAAACCAAGGTACGCAACGAATACTGTAGCATTGCTCGAGTAAACCTGCTGGCTCATTTCACCTCTTTATTCTTTTTGTTGCCTTACAGCAAGCAAGCTATCGCATCCACGCTTTGGATGTGGAAGTTGAGAATGCTCAGAGTAAGCTGCGACAAAAGGACCGCACAATTGAGGAGCTTCGTGAGAAGAACGCACTGCTCAAGAAAGAGATCACGCGTCTCAGTGCACACATGGAGGACCTCTCTGCTAGTCTCGCTGCTACTCGTGAAGTCATCGAAGAAAAGGACTCCGAGATCGAGTGCAAGACTGAGCAGCTCCGCAACAAGAAGACCGAAGTCAAGACACTCGAACGTATCGACGACTCATCGAAGGAGCGTATTGAAGACCTCGTGTGCCAAGTGAGCGAGCTACAGCAGCAGCTGCTTGACACGCAGAAGGAGTATCTCCGCAAGGTGAAGAAGGACGAGCTCACGCGAGAGAAGCAGCGCGCGCGTGACCGAGCTGAAATCTCCAAGGAGCTGGAGACGATGCACAAGCCGCGCCGGTGCAAGAACTGCAACGAGACGTTCACCAACAAGTCCAACACGTCTCTCTCGTGCTCGTTCCACCCGGGCCGCTTCGTGGCGCGCAAGTACCCCCTCGAAGGCTACCAGTGGAGTTGCTGCCAGAAGCGCGAGCTATCTTCAAGACCCTGCAAATTCGCTGGCCGACACATCGAGTCCAAGTTGCTGGACTGAACTTACTGACCCTCAGACGGATGCGATGAAGGTGCGCAAAATAACAACAATAAACTCATCGGTCGTTAGCTATTCCTTCTTTTGCGTCGGTTCACAGTTCAGGTTCGGTGAGTATGCGCGTTAATGTCAAGGTGCACGGATTGCAGTTCGTGGTCCCCTGTGGTGAAGGTTCGCAGACCTGTCTATGGCTCGGACTAGCTGTTGCGCAGCGATATGCACTAGCAGCACCCCACGGACGCTGTCGTACTCGTGAAGACGCACACATTAAGCAGGGATTTTTCCTGCCTGCTGCTATCGTCAAGTCGAATGGCCAAGTGCTTCGTCCCGAAAAGCGAATCGCCGAGACTTGCAAGGACAACGAGACGTTAACGGTCCAGCTCCAGGTAAGCTCATTCATGAGGCTTTTGAGAGAGACTTTCTCACTCTAATCGTTCAACGTGTTTGAATACCAGCAAGAAGTGCCGGTGAACGAGATCGGAACGCCTCAATTCACAGCGTGGACTGCGAGTGCGTTCTTTCCGTCGCAGAAGCGTGTTGATATCCCCGATCATGCCTCGGATGCTAAGGCGGACTCAAAGTCGACCGCAGTCTCTAGTGGATCAGCAAAACAGTCGCAGCAGCAACAAGCAGCTACGACTGAAGACCAGGTCGGTGATGCGGAGGCCAAGGGAGACTCGGCCGCGGAGGAGCTGAAGCAATACGCCCACGCCGAGATGCTGCAGCAAGTCAACTCGGGCCAGTTCTTGACCGACATGGAGGTTGAGGCCGCCTTCCTCTACGACTGGAGCCGCATCCGTGCCGAGGATATTGAAAAGGACCCTCGCGAGCGCGACCTCCTTCAAGAACTGCTGCTGTCTCGGTTCTCGGAGCTGAACGCTGGGTACATGCACTACGCAACAGGCAGCAGCGAGCTCACCTACGGCATGAACGGTGCCGAGTTTTCACACTTCTTACACGAATGCGAGCTCATCAGATTCCACGACGCCAACGACCAGAAAGTCGTGGAGAAGGTGGTCTCCCAGACGTTGCGCCACGACGGACTGGTTGCAATGAGTGATCGAGGCACGCTGTCTCGGGTCGGGTTCCTGCATGTCTTGCTGCGGGTGGTGCAGGCTGTGTCAACCTCCAAGGCCCCACTCAGCGAGACTTTCGACAGCGTACTCAAAGCGCAGATCTTGCCTACCATCACTCGACTTACCAGTGGCCCATTCCGAGACCACTCGCACCATGATGTACGTTGTGTTGCTTCATCCTTATACGTAGCTGCGATAGGGTTTCTAATGTGCGTGCGATGCAAAACTGTTAGAAAATGGTGGCGATCTTCCAGGAAGCCAAGCCGAAGCTCCTCAAGCTGTACGCCAAGTACGCTCAAGATCATGCGCCGAAGCCGTCGATCCGAAAGAAAACCGACAACCCCGAGGCGGAAGATGGATCAGCCACAGCTCCGTCGACGAGTCCACCGGTATCGTCCACCTGGCCGCTGTTGCTGTCTGCGGTGGGGTTGAAGAGCATGTTGTACGACTGCGGCATCTTCTGCTCTGGCACACCGGAGGAGCAGGAAGTGATGTTCGATCGCGCAGTGGACCAGAGCTTCTCCGGCATGTGCGAGGTGGAGCGAGCCGAGGACAGGATGCTCGTCTTCAGCGAGTTCCTCGAGGTCACTGCTCGGGTTGCATTGGCCGTGCTGGAGAACGAAAACGAGCTGCCTCCACGAGACGCGATCAAGCTCGCGCTGGAGGCGGTGCGGAGTCTGCCGCTCAAACAGGAAGCGCCCAAAGCGCGCAAGTAGGCTGCAGCAATCATGTGCATGTCTATTGAACCTCCCCACCATAGTGCAAAGTGTTCATGCAAGATGCCTCATCTTGCCTAGCTGACCCGGAATAAGATGCAGGTATCCTACAACTTCAAGATCACTTGATATCAGGTCGGCAAGCTTGGTGCAACCAGGATGTGCAGCTCCAATAACTGCACTGCTGGCAGCAGTCTGCTGCGCAGCGGAGCTCCAACTTGGAGTTTAAGAACACGGCAACAACACTGCAGATCAACTTAAAAAAACAACTAAATATTTTCCTTCCTCCGTCACTATGAACCGCGAAAGCAAAGCTCTTCAGCCGGACCTTGACTCCGTGGTCCTAATACCCTAAGACTGACGCCACAGCCACAATTTTGCACAGAACTCACTGCTTGAACGAGAAGTTCAAGCACTCGTACCAGCACCTCGAGTCGGCCAGCGAGTCGCAGTTCACCTTGAGCTTGTTGCCATTGGCAAGCGTGAACACCATGCCGCACTCCAGGTCGCGCGTCGAGCCCACGTCCACGACCGTGCCGAGGCGCTCGAGCTGGTTGTCGACATCGTTGGCAACTCCCAGCGTCGAGCCGTCGATCACGTAGAATCGACGCAGACGAGAGCCCTTATTCACCTCCGTCAACCACCCGCCGAACACTGGCCGTAGTTTCTTGCGACGCCGGCTGTTCAGGTACTTCTTTAGGTTGAATGTCTCTGCGTGCCGGCACGCGCTGCTGATGACGGAGCGCCACCGCTTGGCTGTCTCGTACGACTCGGCGTGGACCTTCCAGACGCGCCCGCTGATCAGCCGAATCAACAGCCCGTTCGCGTGGCCCTCCCATTCCTCCACCGAATGTGCCTTATCGCAAAGCACGGTCTCCGAGTTTGTGTCCTTCGCGTACGCCAACTCCACACCATGGAGCGTGAAGTACAGGCGCTTCCAGCCCTTAAATAATCCAGCCTGCTTATAGAGCCACCCTGCGTAGTTCGACAGTGCTGTTTGAACATAGCAGCTCTTGACAGATGTCTTGGGCTGCGCCGTCTTGCCGTTCGCGCTGGCAGCGGCGGATATCGCGCCGTACCAAAGCATCTGCTCATCGTACGAATCAGCGTAGCACACCATCGATGTATCTGTGCTGAGCTGGATCGCAAGTCCATTCGCGTGGCAGTCCGCAAACGACACGGCCTTGATATATCCAGAATACTTGCGGTCAGCCGGTCCATGCTCATGATCACGGCACTCAATGTAGCCGTCGATACGCACAACGAAGAAGCACCGCTTCCACGCCTTGTTCTTCTCCTGCTTGAACAAATATCCTTCGTGCTGCTCCGATGCCGTCAGCGTGTACGACGTCTTGGACTGCGTGTTAATAGTCTGGTTGCGCTCGATGGTCTTCTCCATGAACTCCAGCCACTGTTCATACTCGGTCTCACTGGGGCAGCGAATCTGCAACGTACCGCCATCACCAAACTCAAGCAAGATCCCATATCGCAGATCCTCCATCCGCTTCACCGCACTCAGCAGACCAAATCCCTTCGGCGACTGGCCTACGCCCTTGCTGTACTTAAACTCGGTCCCGGACAGCACTGCGTAGTACCGCTTCCACGTCTTGAACGCGCCATGTCGGATAAACACCCAACCAGCGTGAGGGACGAACGCCGCATTCGATGCGCGGCGGTTGTCGAAGCAGGACGGGAGCCGGTCGTCGTTCTTGCTGCTGTTGTTGTTGTTGTTGCTAGGAGCCGTAGTGAACGAGTCCGGAGGGGACCTTCCACGCCGAGAGGACGACAGATACGGGTCGCTCACGCGGGGCTCCTTCTCCGGCGCCAAGTTGCTGTATCCTCGGTTGCGGTGGCCCGCCTGCTTGAGTCCAGAGCCCTGTTCTCCTGCCAGATACGCCACGTAGTTCCCTGTACTTATGGGGAGTCCCATCACGGCGTCGTCCTCTCCGACATCGCCGACCACAGCCACGGGCTGACTCTGCTGAGACCTCAGCTCTTCCTCGTCCTCCTTGGCACGCTGAGAGATGGGCATTTGGGGCATCGTCGCGACCGTCGCGCGTCTGTTCAGCAGGTTGAAGGTGCCGGGGTCCGAGCGAATGGGGCGACTGCCGCTCACGATGGCCTCGTAGTTCCTCGTGTCCACGGGGAGTCCCACGACCGTGCGGTCGTCCACTGCCTCAGCTGCCTCCTCCTTCTCGTGCTCCTGCTCCTGCTGCTCTTCCCGGTCGGCGGCCACCGTCTGCGCGAGCTTCTTGTCCCTCTCCAGCTGCTGCTGGTTGTCAACGTGCTGCTGGTACACTGTACCCATGGCGAGCGTTTGTCGGCGATACCCGCCGTCGCCGCCGCTCGAGACGGACGAGGCGCCCGAGCCCGCGCGCCGCCTGCGCGCCAGGTTGTCGATCAGCGCCTGGTAGTTGCGCGTGTTCACGGCGAGCCCGAGCGGCGCCGCGTCGTCGCTGAGGTCCTCGTCGTCCATCAGCGCCTCGGCCTGCTCCACGGCGAGCGGGGACCCGGCGAGCGCCGCCTTGCCCGCGGCGTGGTACGCGCCCGCGGCGTCGGGTCGTATGGGCGCCACGCGCTGCGTGACCATCGCGAAGCTGAGCTCTTGGGGGTTGTATGCGGCGGTCGGGAGTGTTGGTCCTTGCTGCGCCGGGTATTATTAGGCAAGTGCGGGGTGCAGTACTGTACTGTATGCGGCCGATCGCCAATCACGCGCACCCTTCCACGCTGCAGCCCGCGTTTCCAGGAATGAAAGAGTGAGTGTTGGACAGAAGGCGGCTGGCAATTTCTCAGCGACCTGCGGGGATTGATCCCCCTGCGGCCCGGCTCTGGCCGCGATACTGAAGTGAGAGGGAGCGCCACCTGTGAAACCCAGTGATTCGAGATCTGGACCGGGAGTGCGCAATGCGCGCCGGTCCACAGTGGCGAGTCCTCAGCCTCCGGCGGGGCGAGTCGAGCGTGAAGCTTCTGCGCAGGCAGTGAAGGTGCTGCAGCGTTGGAGGCAGCTTTGGGTGCAGCAATATCAATCGCCGAGCTGGAGTTGAGCTGACATGAGATTCCAGTCGCCGCTGTAACTTGCTCTCGGCTCTGCCGGGTAAGGCGCGATGGGTACACATCGCTCGATTCCCGCCGCCCTCGGCTCGCGGCAGGATTCTTTAGGGGGTGGCAGCGCCGATGACGTTCTGCTGATCTCCGGAGCGGAGACGCCTGCCTTGACGCTAGAGCTGAGGGGCTGGTACAGTAGTGCAATGGTAGCTGCTAGACGAGCACGTACGCGTCCTGTAGCAGGTGTCGCCAGGCTTCTCGAAGTAGCCATGACATGATGGCTACCTAACGGAGACCTGGTGGCCGAGAGCACATGTCGGCGCGAAAGCGAGCCACCTGGACGCCGATGACAAGGTGTTCGTGCGGATCTGAGCGCACACGTTGCGTGGCCGGCGGCCTATCACGCCATTGCAGTTGCAAGCATTGCGCGAAGCAGCTGCAACGAGATGCAGGTGGCCGGCAACATGTGTGCGTGTGCTAACAGTCACCTTAGCATGCCGGCCGGGACCAGCATGTTCATCTTCACTTCACTTTGGCATTGGACCTACAGATTCGATCCATCCGCCGCTGCTGCGAGGACAACCGCACAACCGGCGCAATGGTGGACACGTTGAAGTGCTAATCGCTGTTCATTCTCAAAAAATCCTGAGCACGAACACATCGTTTCGTGTTCCTGCTGGCACCTCACTATCACGCGCAAATTTTGCTACATACACCTCCGACACTAGGCTGGCTGTGAGCCTAATCCCCGCCTCCCTTCTTCACCCGCGCTTGACTGTGGCCGCTTGACTGTGGCCGCCGTGGAACTTACCTCGCCGGTTGGTTCTGGGCTTCGCGACCATGAGCTTTACAGAGCCCTCGCAAGTACGCCGACTTCTTGCAGCCTTCCTCGCGACACAAGTGCTTTCCACCATGCACCGAGCAGCGCCCTCGCACCCGCGCTTTCTTGGTGCATCCGTCCACTAGACATTCCTTCGTGGCGTGGCGGCAGCAGAAGCCCCGAGTGCCTTTGCGTGCCAAATTCCCACAACCATCTTCCTTACACCGTTTGCGGTTTGCATGATTCTCGCAGAACCCGTCCGACAGCACAGGCATCTTGCAGCGTCTGACCGTGCATACATATTCCTCGGACTCGACAATAGGCGAGCGGGACACCTTCCGAGTTGCAACTTTACTGTTAGCTCTTTTGTCGTGCTCCACGACGCCCATTTCAACTTTCTCCCGCTTCAAGTTCGCCACGCTCTCCTCGGCTTCACGTACACGCTTGTGGCCTGCGTTGCGAAAGAGATTGGGTAAATCGGACGAGTTCCAGGCGTCATTGTTGGAAGGCTCGGAGGGCTTCTTCGTCGTCTGCAACTTCGGACGCTTCTTGGTTGTTTGGATCGAAGGCTCCTTGGTCTTGGGAGCAGCACTATCGGAGACTGCGACAGACTTGTTGAGCTCCGACTTCGTGCGCTTGGTCGCTACCAGTTCGGCTTTGGTGCTCGTACACTTGTCGTCCCCAATATTCGTCCCTAGTCTGCCGCCTCCATGGGCCTGGCATAAACCTTGGGTGTACGAGTAGTTCGTGCAATCTTCCTTCTGGCACTGGTCTCGACCTCCGTGCCCTGGACACAAACCTCGCTTGTACGCTGCCCTGTAGCACCCTCCCACCTTGCATTTCTTCTGCCCGTTGCAGAGCATCGGGATTCCGTCCGAAGTGCCATCAGTACGCAATGCACTTGTAGTGTCTTTCACAGGTCTTTTCTCTTCGGCTCGCGCTTCCTTCTTGGTATCACAGCGGTCACTTGGCTGCGTAGCCGTGTTTATCTGTCCCCCAGGAACTTCGGATCTTGTTTCACTTTTTGAGAGTGGTGAAGTGCCATTCGTGCCGCTCGTAGGCTTGATGGTAATGTTGGTGCTGGTCTTGTTGTTCAAGACGAGTACGCGCCCTTGAGTCTTCGGCATACTTTTAACTTTGGTGGGTGGCGCACGCTTCACTTCAGCGTATTCTTTCTTCGCATCAGGCTTAGCATCACCGACTTGTTTCTGTCGTGTAGCACCGTTAGCGCGTGGAGAGGGATCCCTTTTGCGATGTTCTCCACCATTTGGAGGACGGTCGGCGTGGTGGGGAGTAGCAGGTTTCAAACCCGAGCAATCGGGAGGAAGCGATCGCTCTTTTGAGCGCTTTAAGAAATCCTCAGTCAATTTATTGCTCATTCGAGCTGGACGACGTGTAGATTTTGTCTGCTTGCGGTTTCCCTCGACGTCACCTCTGCCTGTCGACGTGCTGCTCAAGTGCTTTCTCGGATTCTCCTTTAAGCACTTAGCGGATCGCGATAGCTGGACCCGGTCGAGCTTTTTCTTGGCTGCCAGCTTCCATTTGCCATCTTCACCCTTAACGAGCCAGCGCCCAACCATGGTGGAGAACGCACTTTCAATTTCAGAGTTAGCTGTTGCGCCACGACGCCTTTCATGCGTTTTCTTCTCCATCCCTGGTTCTCACTGAATGCTGCACCCCCTTTGTGCGACAAGGCGCTAAGGGTGACATCCTTTATCGAAAACATATCTTCGTGCGATAATACACTAAACGCTGAAATCGTATTAGTCACTTGAATTGAAAATTGGGCACTAGCTAACACTCTACTCGACAGCGACACTAGTCTGAGAGCTGGTGAGTTTTTGATTTTGCTGCTGCTGTCGCTGACGCAGCTGCTGTTCCTGTCGGGTCAGTGACAGGATACGCAAACGCTGCAGCTCTTCCTCAAGCATGAAGCTTTGCTTGCGCTCATCGATGTAGCGTGATTCAAGTTGCCCGCAGCGGTGACGCAGTTCGTCGTTCTCTTCCGACAAACACTCAATTTCCAAAGTGCGGTGGCGCGCCTCACGTTCCGCTGCATTGAGCAACGAATGCAGAGATTCGTTGGACTGGGTCAGCTTGTCCACCTGCATGTACAGCTCTCGCTGTGTCGACAAAAAGAAAAACAAGCAGTAATAATGGTTAGTGGATGATGCTGCTACAGCCCGCGTACACAACATTTTAGCGCACCAATTCTTCTTCTCGAGTCTCCCCGTTGCTGCTGAATTCAAGGTACGCAAACCCATAAAGAAATGTCAGATACTCAAAATATGTATACACAGCAGCGTCAACAGATCGAAAGGATGCAGAAACGTACAGTCCTGCTCGTTGACGCTTGAGCTCATTGATCTGCGATGGGATCGTCATGAGTTGCTGCTGTTGCTCCTGAAGCACGCTGATAATCTGCTTCAGATCGTGCTGCTGTCGGATAAGCGATGCAATCGTCTGCTGCTGCTGCAGAAATTGAGCGGCCGAGATGGTGACCGAAGTTTGCGGGAGGGTGACGACACTACCGGTAGTTTCTCCAACTTGCATGAGCTGTGTAGGCGGCGTGACGGGCCTTACAGCATTCGGAGCGATTGTGACAGTACTTGCAGCGATAGCACCAGTTACAGCGCTTGGGGCAACTGTGACGGTACTATGAGCGATAGTACCAGTAGATCTACTGTCGGGAATAGCTACACTTCCCATCGAGGTGGCCATGCTCGTGCTCGCCGTTACCACAGTCGCAGCAGATGCCGCCATCGCGGTCGTTAGGGCAACGTTGGCCAGTGCATCCGCGCCCTCCACTGCTGGCAGAGCCTGGAGTTTAGCATACGCCGCAGCTTCTTGCTGCTGTTGTTGATTTCCACTAGGGTCCACCATGTCAGTGGATTCGATAAACTCGCGGTCCGGACTCTCACTGCGTCGCCGTGATCGCCGAATGGCTGCAGTTTGTCGCAGTCGAGGCATGGATCGAGTGACACGCTTCGGTTTGGGGCGACGCTCCATGCTGTCGAAGCTGCGGCTGAGCTGGCCCAGCTGAGGGGCACTTTCAACTGAGCTCCCTCCGATCGACGTCGTGGTCACGAAGCGATGGTCGTACAACTAAATAAACGACAAACACAAGAAAGTTAGAAGCGACCTCTCCTCCGTATCGTACAGCACCTCTGGTCGTACGTCGTCGGCGTTCTTTCTCGATGTGGGGGAGTCCGACGCAAGTTCAATAATGGTGAAGCGGCCTCTGCGCTTAACCCTTTGAAAAAATCAAGGGCGAGCAAAGCCACACGGAGGTCATATGAGCCAAAAAATCTGCAAGGAGCGTTCCGCGCGTTGACGCGAAGCGACCACACAAGTCAGCGAGGAAACGCACCGGCGAGCGCGCTGCGTGCTTTTCTTGGGCGACGAGTACTTCCTCGACGGCGAGCCGGGCGCCGCACTACCAGTAATGATAGTGCTAGCAGCCCTGGGCGTCGACACCTCGCAGATCGTGTCCACAACAACCGAGGAAGGTTCCGTCTGCACGTATTCCATGTCAGTATCATGGCACCCTTCGACGGCGCCCCCTCTACCATACAGCGGACAAATACAATAGGCACAATGCTACGTACTTGGGGGACGATTGTGAGCGTCGTCTCTATCGGTGCAGGAGGCACCGAGACAGCTTCGGGCGGCTGCGTGTGGGTCTCGGGCGGCTCCTCCATCTTCAGCGGCGGGGGCTGCACAGCTCCGATCGAGGCGGGCTTCTCCAGCTCGTCAAGGTGCAGGTCAACGCCCTGCACCGGTTGGGGCGCGATCGTGGCGACCTCGCTGCAGCTTCCGTTGGACGCGGGCGCGTCGCTCACGACAGCGGCGGGGAAGTCCGCGACCGACACTTCGTCGTCCTGGAACGTGGGCGACGACAGCCGCGGCGAGTAGGGCGAGCCGGGGATGATCTCGGTGATGGTAAAGCGGCCCTTTTGTTCCACCCGCGTGCGCCGCGACTCCATCGCTGCTGCCTGCCTGCCTGCCTGCCCTGGGCCTGCTTGCCTGGCCACTTCGTTCAGATTCCCAACTGCTCGAGGTCCAAGGTGACGCTAGCCGGAGCAGAAACGGGTCGGATAGGTACACTGTACCGAATCATGCTGTTCGCCCGCCGATGGTACACTGTACCTCGATGCAAAGTGTTGCTTGCAACTGCTTGCAACTGCAAAGAGCTGGAAGACCTGTATTCGTCAACCGCAAATACTTCACAAGGGGGATAACGTTAAGAAAAATGGACCGGATGCTGTAGAGCGCGGGTGAGACCTGAGTGACGAACACCTTGCAGAGTTTCCCAGGAGTCGTCTGCACAACTTATTTCGAAGTTCACCTTTCGGGTAGCTTCACGCATCCCGTAACCGCGCGTCTCGAATCGCGATGCAGTCGAGCGCGAATCCTGGCCACCACTCAAACTCGATAGGTGCCAGTGGAGCAAAGTACGGCCGCTGGTGTTGATTGTAGATCCAGACCCGATCACGTTTTGTGTCGACAATAACTCCTTCACGACACCCAGCGTCAATAAATCTCGTCACCTGCGCTTGCAAGTCTTTGATGCTGTCCGTCCCCAGCATGAGTTCGACGACAACAATCGGCACACAGGGTTTGTAAGCCTTCTCTTGGTCTGCATCAGAGAGGCGGGGCCAAGTCGCCGCGTCGATATAGGACATGTCCGGGATGAACTGCGTGTGATAACTAAACGCATATAGAGTTTGCGACTGGTCGAATTGATAGCCTGTGCGGTCATACCCAACTTTGCCTCCAGCAGCTCGTCTTCCATTGCTGGGCTTGGGCAATCGCGTTTCCTTTCTCCTCCTCCGAGCTAAGTGCAATCTCTCGCACAAGGAGAAATGGGTACTCATGCTCGAGGAAGAACCGGTCTTCTTCCACCTCATTCAGATCTAGAGGCTGTGTAATCTTGTACTTCCCAGGGCTAGCAGGAACGCGATCTCCACCTGGTAGCACCCTCCGCTCGGACCCAGCGTACCAATTCGACGGTACAGTGTACCGTAACGGTACAAGTGAATTGGTCTCCTGATCAACGGGCAGTCTTGACGCCGAATGTCCGAGGACAAGTCCGACGCCGTTGTTGCTGTTGCTGCGGCGACCACGATCGTGGCGGAGGCACCCGCCGCTCCGCCGGCTGCTGGCTCGCAGCGCAAGTTCGGGCCAAAGTGGGAGATCAAGTATGCGGTGGCCGTCACGGAACGCGACGCGCTGACGCAGCTGCCCACGAAGGCCGTGTGCCTGCTGTGCCAGGCCTTCGAGCGGGAGGAGATCGTCGGTGCCAAGCGGAAGAAGACCAATCGTGTCCGCACCTTCACGGAGCCGTGGCGACCCGACAACATGAAGCGTCACATGGAGCAGCAGCACCCGCAGCGTTGGGAGGAGTACCAGAACCTCGGGGACGGCGAGAAGCGCGCGTACTTCTCCAGCGGCCGGGCGGCCCGCGAAGATCTGATGATGCCAGTGGCTAGCGGAGACGTGGCTGTGGCCCCGATGGTCAGTGATCCGAACCCGAGCGTCGAGGCTCATGCAGCCGCTGCTCAGTCTCGCACGTACCTTATTGACAGAGACATCGTGGAGGAGCTTATTGCTGGCGTCCTGTTTCAGACCACAAACAACGAGTATCGCAATGCGTGGAATGTGCCGGTGATGTTCTCACTACTGGAAGGAGCAGATGCAGGGTCTGGAGAAATTGACATGAACGAGTCGCGTTATGTGGCGCGGGTGGACTCGCTTCTGAAGTTTAACATGTGCTTGAAATACGTGGGTATGGGGATAGCGCTCAACCAAGTTGTGCCGCTTTTTCAGAAGACGGCGGAGGAAACAGGAATGGATAAGAGTCTCGGAGGATCGAGCTTTACGGAGCAGCAGTTGGCGTGCTTGTGTCGTGTGGCTTGTGCCGTCAACTTGCAGACACTGAAGGACTCGCTACGCGCAGTGTGGGCGTTTGCGATTGCAATTGAAAAGGGGAAAAATGCTGGCTCGCCGTATTTGGACGTTCACGTACGGTTTGAACGCAATGGACAACTCCACGATTTTCACTTGGTCTCGGTCCCTGTTCGAGAGGACTCATCTCAGATCATCGCTCACCAGTGCGACGCGATTATCAAATGTTTCGATGTTGTGGCGCCAGGGTGGAGGACGCAACTGATAGGCGTCTCTACCAGCGAGCCGTTAGCAAAAATGCCTTCGAGCGCACGAGCTCTGATGGGTAGTTTGTCCCGCGAGTGCGTGGCCCCCTTTTATTCTGAGTGGGAAGTCGTGCAGCAGCTCGAGCGAACAATTCAGGAAACGTTCGATGGCCTCTGCAATGAGCGCTTCGTGGCTGCTCTGACGGTGTTGACTGGGCACTTTCGACGACAGCGCGCTCTTATTCGTGAAATGAATGGAGAAATGTGCCCAAAATTTGAGGAAGGCAGGTGGCGATCGATAGCGAAGGTATTGAAATGGTTTGCGGAACATCGTGCGCGTTTAACCAAGTTTGTCCAAGACGCTCAGTTACCAGGGGCTCCTGGGAAAGAATGGTGGGTCACAATCTTGGCTGCGAGCAGTGTTGTGGACCGTGTAAATGTGGCTTTGAATTCATTGTGCGAGCCGGCTACTGCGCTGAGTTTCTCCCGACGCGAGTGTCTGGGTAAGCTTGTGACAGATGTCGCTTTGATGAGCGGCGCATTAGGGCCATTATCTGCTCCACAGCGACTTTCGATGGCTCAAAGTAATAATTTCGAAGTGGGTGACTTTGCGCTGAGTCGAGAGGCAACCTTCTCATTTCTGAAAGAGCAAGGCAGCTTCGCGATAGAAGCGGTAGATGAACTGGAGGAAAACTTTTCAACGTGCTGTCAAGCTGCTGTGGAGACTACTGCCATTTTCGTGCTTTCTCTTATTAGTAAAGTGCACCAAATGGCTCCCCATTGTAGCCAGAACGGTAGCCTCACGTCAAACTCCAGTGCTAGCCTCCCCCCGTTCCTCCCAGCGACGTTGTGTAAGTCACGGAGTCAAGACTTTGTGGTCCAGTTGCAGATTCAAAGTGTGCGTCTGCAGCAGCATTTTTCGGCGGATCAGATTGAGCAGATTGAAGACCAACACCGTGTTCTGCGAACGGCCTACCGACTAGACGAGAGCGTGAGCCAGCAGATTAGTGTGCTGTCCAAAGCCAGTTCTTTCAGAGAGGCATGGAGCGATGGCCGTTTCGGAGGCAACGATTGCCGCCTTCTTCGCAAGTTTTGTGGGGCAATTGCGTGTGCTGCTACAGACCCCATCGTGGTGAAAAGTTCGACCGAGTTTTCCCTGATCAATTGGCGAAGGAGCCCCTTTGGCCTCTCGCTTGTGGACTTTTTGCTGGAAGCTGCGTTACATGCCCGGCAGTATAGTGATCTCTCGCGCTTGCGTGAGTGATGAGGACATAATGAGTAATACTGAAGTATGCTTGAGGTGGCTTCGAGCACGTAAGCGAACCAGTTAAGTAAATGGACAGCAAGTTCGTGCGGATGATGGCACGCAATCGATACAAATCGCAGCTCGGGTTGATTGTTTGCCATCATTACTAGCTAGTGCAGACGATAAGAAGTGTGATCACGGTGGCAAGGAAAGTAAGCGAGCATATCGTAGCGAATACTGGGAACTTGTGCCTTCGGTCGGTCACCTTGACAAGCTGCTCCGGCGGCTCTGCTCCGTTGGTGGGCACTCGAGGGTCAACTTCGAAGAGCACGCCAACGTGCGGCTCCTGTCAGTTGGCATGCAGCAACTCATCAAACGCCACTCCAAACCAATTGTTATTAGCTGTAAGCGCGTCGTACCCAGTAGTCAGGTAGAATATCTGCATCGATCGCTGTCGGGTCGTCTTCACGATGCGTCTGACTCCAGCCTAACGACTTGGCCACTTCAACATGGTCATCTTTTCGACGGACCAGTGGCTTCTGATGAGTAAATCCTGCAGTCTCCGTCGCAAGCAGCACGCACCCAACCAATACTAGCAACGACGCTTGCATGCATCGCCTTCCCATTGTCCTCTCCACGTGTTTTGCAGCGCTAAAGCAGCATCAGCAGCAAACAGCAACAAACAAACACCCGTAACGACCGATACATGGCTACACTCTTGTCCCATATGCCGAAAAGCGCCACCTTTTGGTCCAATGGATGCCTTTGGCGCGCTTTTGCTCCACAGCCGTTGGCGACCAACGGTCTCATTCCGCATTGTGACGTCAGGAGTAACAACGGACTCGAGAGTGATGGTCGCCAGTGCCTTCCCGGACGACGCCGCGGCCCAGCGCGCCATGCCCGACCTGGCAGCGATGGAGGCGATCGAGGAGCAGGCGCGCAAGGAGCGCGAGGCCTCCGCTGCCAAGCGAGCCCCCACCCCGGCGGAGACCGCCGAGGACACAGGCGAGAAGATCGCCAAGCTGGACTCGCTGCTGGAGAAGGCCAGTCTGTACTCGAGCTTCCTGTTCTCCAACATGGAGAGCGCTGCCACCGTCAACGACACCGTTGTGGCGCAGGATGCGGAGGACGATGAGGCGGAAGAGCAGACCGCTAAGGGTAAGCGCAAGCGCGGCAAGAAGGCGTCGGCTAACGCCAACAAGAAAACCAAGAAAGGCGTGGACAAGCTGCGCGAGGTGCAGGGCGACACGTCTCTAGACACGCGCCAGCAGCCTAAGAAGGTGGCGTTCAAGCAACCCAAGCTCATGGTTGGCGGCACGCTGCGCGACTATCAGCTGGAGGGCATCCGATGGCTCTGCAATTTGTTTGAGAACGGCCTGAACGGCATTCTGGCAGACGAGATGGGTCTGGGTAAGACCATCCAGGTGATCGGTCTTCTGGCTCACCTCAAGGCGCTCGGAGTGCGAGGACCGCACCTTATCGTGGCGCCGCTGTCGACGCTCATGAACTGGGCCACCGAGTTCCGCAAGTGGGCTCCTAGCATGCCGGTGATTATTTATCACGGCACCAGGGCTGAACGTAGCAAAATGAGGAAGAACGAGCTCAACCGAAAGAAGAAAAACGACGCTGACTTCCCGGTCATCATTTCGTCGTATGAGATGATGCTCCAAGATTCCAGGGCTTTTGCGAGCTCGGGCTTCGTGTGGAAGTACATGGTGATCGACGAAGGTCACCGACTGAAGAACATGGACTGCTTGCTGGTACGTGAGCTTAAGCGTGGTCGATCGGAGAACCGCCTGCTGCTGACCGGCACCCCGCTGCAGAACAATTTGACCGAGCTGTGGTCTCTGCTCAACTTTATCTTGCCGGATGTATTTGACGACCTTGAACTTTTCGAGAGCTGGTTCTCATTCACACCTGACGCTATTGCCACGGCTGCTGCGGCGAATGAGTCCGTGGCTGCGCAAGATGTCCTGCACGGCGAAAAGAAGGTCGAAGTGATCACAAAACTACACGAAATTCTTCGACCGTTCCTGCTTCGTCGCTTGAAGGTGGACGTGGTGGAGGAGATGGTTTCGAAGACAGAGATTTTCGTTTACTGTGCCATGACCTTGAGGCAGCGCGAGTACTATCAGATGATTCGCGATGGTACGCTCGCAGAGGCTATGGAGCAAAAGTACGGTAAGTATCAAGCCCAGAACGCGTTCAAGACGACCACCTTGAGAAACAAAATGGTTCAATGCCGCAAGTGCTGCCTACACCCTTACTTGTTCGACGAGCCGTTGACGGCAAGCGGTGGTGTTATCACGGATGAAAATCTCGTCCAAACATCCGGCAAACTGCGTGTATTGGACCAGATGCTGCCAGCACTCAAGCGCAAGGGACACAAGGTGCTTCTCTTCAGTCAAATGACACGGATGCTGGATATCTTGGAGGACTATTTCATCATGCGAGATTACAGCTACTGCCGTCTCGATGGCAGTACAAAGCTGATGGATCGTGTCGACCAGATGGAGAAATTCAACAAGGTGTCTGCAGGGGCGAAGTCTGCGTCGGATGAGGACAACGTTTTCATTTTCATGCTGTCAACGCGCGCTGGTGGTCTCGGTATCAATCTAATTGCAGCTGATACGGTTATCTTCTACGACTCGGATTGGAACCCTCAGCAGGACAATCAGGCGATGGATCGTTGCCACAGAATCGGCCAGAAAAACGAAATCATCGTGTACCGTCTTGTGACTGAGAACTCTTTTGAGGACCGCATGACCCAGCGCGCGTTCGAGAAGCGTAAGCTTGAGCGCGTCGTCATCCAGCGAGGTGGATTCAAAGAGAGGGAGACTCCAGCAGAAAACGCTAAGCTCACAAATAGCGAGTTGGAGCTTCTTCTGAAGGATGACGTGGAGATTCGCACGGGTGTTGAAAGCGGGGGTATTAGTGAGAAGGAGCTTCAGCAGATTTTGGATCGCGAAATGGTCGTCAACAGTTTCGTGAAGCACACGAGGGAGGAAAACGAGGCAAAGCTTGCGTCGGGGAAAAACGTGATTCCATTCAAGGGCAAAGGTTATGAAGTGGTTGAGAACGCGCCTTCGTCCATGGAGAGCTTTGCATAGAACTTGGTTAGCGATGCCTGCCACCATGTCAATACTATTGTCCAGCCTTATTTTTTCTTGCACAAGTGAAGCGTTGGTGAGTTTATTGCGAATCAGAGTTCCTCGTGCATGTTTAACACCATTCAAGATGGCCTGACTCACTGCCACTGCCACGGTGCAGTGATCTGGCCCAACTTCCTAGCTCCGGTAAAGTCTAGCCGATGATGGGCGTGGTGATAGATTCTTGTTTGAGAAAATACTAAGTTAGTACTGTACAAATTGTGCACCAAGTAAACCCTCTATCGGATGAAAACCCTGCCGCTGTATCTTCGTCTGTACCCTGCCTTCCTGGGTTGCAGTGCACTTGTAAAATGCCCTTGATACTGACAGGCTTGTACATTTTCCATGCGAGGTCTCACATCAACGATGGTCGTGTTTCGGCAGGGAGGCGCTGGCTTCTGTCAATGGTACCATGCTACCGATGTACGTATCACTCGGTGTTGCTGCGTATGACCGTACACTGGAGAATCACAGTATGCATGCTGCACCACAGCTCCAGAGCCGCGAGCTGTACCACGAAATGTCGCTCATGTTCCTGCTGACGGCCATTCCTCAGCTCCTAGCAGCGCTGCTGCTGCTCTACTACGCGTGTACCTTCTCACAAGCATCTAGTGCTTTCGTGCATCGCATGCTGGTAGATTCGTGCTTGCATGAGGGCGTCGTAGGTCTCATGCTTGCTTCGCTCCTGTTCTCGGCATTCCACCTTGCACTAAGTGTATGCTGCTGCTTTCCCGCTTTCTGGTAGGAGACTCTCGGTTCCATCGCGTTGATTCACTACACTAACTGAGCTTCACCTGCGTGTTGCAGTCCTGTTGACCCGATACGCTGCCAGCTCAGTCGAATCGTGGCGTGCCCAGAATCGGTAGCATACCTCCGGCACTACAACTTGTACCCTCGACTAGCCCACACCTGCGCAACTTCCACAATGCTGTTCGCATTGTCCACCATCGAGACTGCACACATCATCAAGGACCAGCATGCGCGCGTACGCCGTGCCAACTTCGTCACCTTCTCCAGACACGAACCCGTCTACGAGGCGTCCGCCGCAGTCGTCTTCTGAAGTCTACAGCAACCTAGACCTGCATCAACTGCAGAGACAATAACCTCGACAAACCAAGTCCACCACAATATTTTCTTGTCCAAGCTTCATTTGATACCTTACTACGCCTGTACCTGCAGACAATCAATCAATTACCTCACCAACTGCGCCCACGGATCTTCAAGGAACGACGGCTGAAAGAACACTCGTCCAGGTCCGTCCTCGGTCCGATACTGCTGCACTTGACGTGGTCGCATCTCCTCTCTCTGCTGGTGGTCATTGCTGTGCTGGGAAGGTTCAGGTCCTCCATTGCCTCGCTCCAGCTGCTTCCACGGGTCCTCCAGGAACGACGGCATGAAGAATCTCGAGCCGTCGCGTACGTCGTCACTGGGGCCTCTCTTGCGCTTGTACTGGGGCTGGTTATAGTTGCGGTTCTGCCTGAACTGTTGGTTTTGCTGCTGCTGCTGGAAGCCGCCGCGCCCGCGTCCTCCTCGCCCTCGACCTCTTCCGCGGCCTCCACGGCCACCACGGAACCCTCCGCGACCTCCTTGGTGCTGCTGGTAGGGAGCTGGAGGCTGCGTCTGCGGCTGCTGCTGGAACTTGGGCTGGCGCTGCTGCATCTGACGCATCATGGCCTGCAGCTGCGGAGGCATTGGCGGCGGCAGACCTGAAGCGGGGCCGGTCCCAGGCGGCGGCGGAGGTGGCGGCATCGGAGTCATCCTTGGCCAATACGATACTGTAGCCATGTCCGTCATTTCACGTGGTGTACACGAAATCGGCGTCTTAGAAAAAAAATTACGCGCTAACTTTGTCACATGCGTACCAATTTGAAGTCACTATTCGAACATAAAGGTTCTCTGTTTAACA
Organism: Phytophthora sojae; assembly: GCF_000149755.1. NCBI lineage: Eukaryota > Oomycota > Peronosporomycetes > Peronosporales > Peronosporaceae > Phytophthora > Phytophthora sojae. Next base: position 4,975,349 of record NW_009258116.1, read on the forward strand.
CAGGTAGTAGATAAACCAAGCTAAAATACGGATCCCCTCACCTAAAACATAAGATTATATCAACGGATTAGACAGAGTAAAACCTCTCTTGGGTGAAAAGTTGCAGGGTAGCTTCCACACGCCAGTCTTATTCGTGGTGATCGCAGCCAGCAGAGTGAAGCGGGTCAAGACGGACCAGCCCCGCCCCGAGTGAGTACTAGCCAACGGTCTGGAGAGGAGAGCAGCCCCCGCTTGCCAGCCCAGTCCCCAGCCAGCACCCCTCGCACTCCCTCAAGCGCAGGCGACAGACTTCTGAAGGCGTGTGTCTGTCTCTCTGTGCCTGTTAGTGAACACTCCGCCATGAGCCACTACGGCCCGTCGTCCAACGGCAACGGCGGCGCGTACCCGCGCGGCGGTCCGCCGCCATTCCGAGGGCCCCCACAGCAGCCCGCCAACTTCCCGCGCGGCGGGCCGCCCCCCTTCTGTCCGCCGTTTGCTGCGCGCGGACCGACGCCCCCGTTCGCGTTCCGAGGGCCCCCTCCAGCCTTCCGGGGGCCTCCGCCCGGACTGCGGCCGCCTATGGGGCTCAACATCCCGCCGCCGATGGCGTTCCAAGCTCCACCGTCGCCTGCCAATGCCGGACCCATGCTGCCGCCTGGATGGAGCGAACACAGGACCCCACAGGGAGCCACGTACTACTACAACGCCGCCACGGGGGTCAGCACGTACGACGTGCCGACTGCAGCGGAGCCCAGCACGCCCAAGTGGGTGGAGTACAAGGACGACGCCACGGGCGCCTTCTACTACTTTAACACAGTGACGAAGACGACGGTGTGGGACCAGCCCGAGGAGTTCCGCATGCAGAAGGCCAGGGAACAAGTGGCCAAGATGACGAGCGACGCGTTGCACGCCGCGTCGGCGGCGTCGCCTATGGCGGCGCAGGTGCCGCATCATTATCAGAGCCAGAATCTGGTCCAGGCGCCCGAGCACGGCAGCTCCGCGTCGACGGAGAAGGAGGACGAGGACGATGAAGAGGAAGTAAAGCGACAGGAGGCGCAGGAACAGGCGCGCAGGAAGCGCAAGGAGGAGCAGGAACGGGAACAGGCCGCACAGTTCACGGACATGCCGCGCGCAGAGCGGCTGGCCGCGTTCAAGCAGTTTCTGGAGGACAAGCAGATCACGCCGACGCTCAAGTGGGGCGACGCCCAGCGGACAATCAGCAAGGACGCGTCGATGCACAACGACCCGCGCTGGAAGTTCGCGTTGAACACGGTTGGAGAGAAGAAGCAGGCGTACGCCGAGTATTGCACGCAGGCGAAGAACCGCGCGACTATTGAAAAGCGTCGACTGGTGAAGAAGTCGAGGGAGGAGTTTATCGAGCTGCTCGGACTCTTCGAGTCGACTTTGGCTCCAGCTTCGCGCCGCCGGCCGGTCTCGTGGGATGAAGTGACGGAGAGCAACAATTTCTACGCACTGCGCAAGGATGCGCGATGGTGCGCTATTGAAGAGACTCGCGAGAAGCAGCAGCTTTTCGCTACGTTCATGCAGGATCTGGAGCGTAACCAGAAGGCTCGCCTGGCAAAGCGGCGGGAAGTGCTCCAGACTGCGTTCATGGATTTGGTGCGGAAGCGTGTCGAAGCCAAGGAGTTGGAGTTGAACGGTGGTCGTTCTGGCAAGCGTCTGGATAGTGATACCAAGCGTCGAGTCCTGGATTTGCTGGAGGAAGTGGAGCTCCCTGACAGTGGAGGCAAGATTGGCGAAGAAGCGCTCCGGGTCGTGGATAAGCATGACGTTTATGATTGGGTGGAGGGATTCCTGCGTGAACAACGCGAGCTGGAGCATGCGAAGCGCAAGCGTGAACGTGCCGAGCGTGCTGAGCGAGAAGAGAAGTTGGGGCGTGAGCTCAATGAGCAATTAAAAGAATTGGCCGCTAGCGGAAAACTTACTGTGGGAAGCACGTGGAATGAATTTTCGGCTGAGCACCTAAAGCATGCTAGCGAGCAGCAGGCTAAAGAATCCAAGAGCGAAGCAGAAGGCGATGCTGATGAGGACGAAGATGACGTCGAACATGAAGACGGAGATAGCGAACATTTGCACTGGAAGAACCAGCGCCGTATATTCGACAAGTTCGTGCGTAGGCTTCGTCGAGACCTGGAGCCTGCAGCCACAGCGATGCGCGAGCACCTGGATCACAGTGGGGAACCACCGTTACGAGTGACTGAAGCGACGACGTATGTAGTTTTTGTGGATGCACTTGAAAGTGGTGTCGGCGTTGCTTTGGATAACAATGCCCCCGAAGAGGGTGAAGAAGAGGTTGTGGAAGAGATGGATGTTGTGACGGCGTCTGGCGAGTCTGAAAAGGATGGCGGTGAGACGGCTGATGGCGAGGGTGCGGACACTAAAAAGCTGACAGCCGAAGAGGCTAATACTGTGTTGGAGGCTGTAGTGAAGGCGCAGCGCGCGAAGCAGGGCGATGCCACACCCATCGAGTTTCCTGCGTTCGTGCGTCAGGTGTACGACATGTGGGTCGCAATGGCTAAGGAGGACAGCAGCCGGGAAGAGGAGAAGAAGACCAAGCATCGCAAACGGAGTCGCAAGGAAAGTCGCGATCTAGCTCCCGAAGACGAAGATGACGAGGACCGACCACGCCGTTCGCGCCGTCGGCCCTCTGCTGCAGACGAGCTCGAAGACGATAAAACTCACAGGAAGCGCCGCCACAGAGGATCTCGGAAGCGTCGTCGCAGTCATGGCTCGCCGTCCGTCTCACGCTCCAGATCTCGCTCTCGCTCCGAGTCTCGGCGCGAATCAAGGCGCAGTCGCCCGAACCGCAGTCGCAGCCGTAGTCGCAACCGTTCGCGCTCGCGCTCTCGAGACCGTGTTGGCACGTTGCCTCCTAGCTTAGCCGCTGTCAACGTGAAGCCTGTGGTCGAAATGGTGTCGACGGAACCGTACTCACCTATCCGAAACCCGACCAAGGTGTTGACTGAGGCAGAAGAAGCCGCGAAGGCGGAGGAGATCATTCGTCAGGCTCGGTTAAAGCTGCAAGGGAAGAGTAAGAGCAATTCCGACGACAGTGAACTCGAAGAGGGCGAGGAGCTGGAGGAGGGTGAAGAGGCCGAGGACTAAATAGATAACTAGACAAGGTGTCCGCGTTAAGCTAAGTCAATGCAGCATCGTGGTTGAAAGGAGCCGCACCCACGAGACTTTGAGATTCGTAGGCCAGCACTGAATTTACACGCAAGGAATGGGATTTACTCGACATCAATACACGGCATGCCTTCTTGACCTCTCGACACACCTCTTTCTTGTTCTTCAGGCGATCGTCGCTCAACGTTGCAGAATTTTGGTGAGCGCCTCCTGTTCTTGGAGGAACGTCGTGATGAATGCCGGGGGGAAGCGCATGGTCGACATCAAGAAGACAAGCTGTCGTGCAGCCTCGAGATACTGAGGCTGATGACGCTGCTTATTGTTTTCCTCGTGGAGCACCTTCAGTAGCATCTCTTCGATGAGGCTGTAACATCAAAGACGCACATCAATAAACATACAACGCAACCAAGGAATGTGCTAGTAAGCAAAAACTTACGTGGCGTCGACGCGCCGTGGTGTCCCTGCGATCGGCACACGATGGTGCACCCACTGCCAAAGCTGGGCTCTTGAGATTTCGGCAGTTGCTGAATCCTCAATGCATCCATTCACGACGACTGTACCATGGTCATACAGCCAGTGAATGACATACAAAAGTGCCACTCGTACATTCATCTCCACCGATTTCAACGTCACATCTCCGCGTGGCAGTGTAAGCAGTTTTTCGGTCAGTAGCGCCTCGTCGAAGGTAAGTGGAGAGCGATCAGCCTCGTTGATCTTTCCGCGAGTCTCCGTGAACACTTTGGCCACCGGCTCAACAAGCGCCAGGTCGTACACAAGTGCTCCGTCAGACCCGGCTAGAGCTTCCATGCCCTTGCCCGATGTAGCCTTTTCAACTGCCTCTGCTTGTGACATCCCCGACGGCAACTCCGACAAAACAAACGGCACCATGCCGGTAGTGGCCGGGGCGTGACGACGTTTGCACGTGAGAATCAGCAAGTCCATGTAGTATCTGCATAAAAGAACAGTGTTAACCAGAAGGATCCTACAACTTTCCAGGAAGTATTGTAAACGTACCTGAGAAAGTCAGACTTCATCGACACATACTGTTGACGATCGGGCAGCGAAAATTCGGGTTTCAGGCGAAAATTGACCACGATAGACGCCGTGTAGTCCCACATGCCACAGTTCAAACCGGAGGAGTGGTGACGGAGCTCATATAGAATCTCGTCCATCTCAAACGCTGCAAAAATGTTCTCGATCAGCACCGTCGCCTTGATACATCCCTGTAGCATAACAGAACAGAGGTCTTCGTTCAACTTCGGACGATTCAACCACAACACATTACTAACCAGCGAGCGACTTACGTGTGGAAGGCCGAGCTTCTTTTCAGTGTACTCGAAGGTTTTCCTCCACAGTGTAGCTTCTGTGTATCCTTCCAGCTACATCGCGCACGAGGTCAAGTTCATAAGACTATGCTGGGATTTTTGCGCTAAACAGAAAGTTAAGCTCACCTTTGGAAGATACAGAAATGGACCCCTTTCAGTCTTCAAAAGATGCTTGCCGCTGCAGAACACGATCGACACTTCAGTACACTTTTGCGAAAGTATTGCAAATCGAAACCCAAACTTACTTGTGGAACAAATGCATCGCAAAGTCAAACAGTGCGCCTGGTACAACACGCCCATTCACCAGCATGTGCTGCAAATGCCAAGCCCGTCAGTAAGACTGCAACATTACCCGCGACAACAATCCAACATGCAAGTGACACACCGATTCATCCATGTTCCATGCTCGTGGACGGATGACAAGAAGTGCTGGGTTCTCCACGATCCGTTGGCCCGAAACCTCCAGTAGCCCTCGAGCAGCTTGCAGCACATTGAAGTGCCCCTGGATCGTGTTGTTCCACGTGGGGCAATGCCCGTCGTCGAAGTCCACTTGCACACCCTGCACCGCAGAACAAACACATCGTGAATTAAACATGCAACCACTGGAAATATGACCTCCGCTTCAGCCCGTTCGTACCTGAGCCCCCGAGTTCAATGCACACAGCAAGAACTCACGGTTCGCAGGAGACACGTCTCCAATATCCACGCGTCGATCTTCCAGCGCGCGCGGCTGGGGGTCAACTCTCCACGTCGGATCTTCACGGATCGCCCGCGTCTCCTCCAAGAAGTGCGGCATCGCGCCTTGCTGCTCCGTCGCCAGGCGACGGGCTTGGCGCCGCGCGTGCAGCTGAAGATGCAATATTACCAGTCAAGGCTATAATAGTTATACTGCTACTACTGCGATGCTTACCTGATCCACTTGCGGCTGGAACACAGCAGCCAACTCCGCCACAAACTCGAGCGCGACAGGCGAGAGCACCGCGTCGTAGACGTGCTGGGGGCATGAGGCGTCTCTGGGCGACACAAACACGCCCACAGATCCGCCTGTAGGAGGCGCAGATGTCGTCGAAGCGCCGATCTGCGCGCGCAAACGGTTGATGCGCTCCATGGGCCCTTTAGTGCGGCGGAGGAGGTCTTGGAATGGAGAGGTCCCAGATACAGGTCGACTTGTTGCGTTCAACTTCATCTTGGGTGAGATGCGGGGCATCCCATTGGCTGAAATACGTTTTGACCAATGAGAATATTGGACAGTCGCTCCATCAATTGCAGCCGATCATAGAGATGGACGTCCGAGTGCGCCTGGTATTCGCGGACGAGCTGGGGCGCCACGTGCTGCGCCGACGCGGGTTCTCGTCGTGCTGGTATCTCGTGCCAACGGACGCGAAGCTCGTGGGGGACTTGGCGCACGCGCTGCTGCGGGAGTTTGAGCTGCGCCGGAGATGTCCCAAGGGGCTGGAGCTGCGGCTGCAAGAGCTGCCACTGCTGGCCACGCAGAGCATCCGCCTCGTGCGGGACGACGACACCATTGTCGTCCAATGTCCGCCTCTGGAGGACGATGTTAGTGACAGTGAGAAGGCGTCGTCCTCCGAGAGCGAGGAAGAGACGGCGAAGCTCAAATCCACGCAACGGAAGCGGAAACTGAAGCTGAAGCAGCAGAAGAAGCCCGAGAGAAAAATCAAGAAGGCTCGTCACGCTCCGAAGGACACTAAGGAACAAATTAGTGCAGAGAGCAAGCCGCGGGAGAACGGTGCGGGGAAAGGTGCTGCTGCTGCCGCAAAAAAGGTGGAAAGCTCGAGTTCGAGCTCCAGCTCAAGCTCCAGCAGTGAGAGCTCCAACTCAAGCTCTAGTGAGAGTGAGAGTAGCAGTGAGTCGGAAGATGAGGATGCCGCACAACAAAACCGAAAAGTTGTGGCAACGCCTGCCACCGCCCGTCGTGCTAAACCAAAGGAAGCAGCGTCAGCCAAGAGCTCGACATCGTATGGAGTCGTCGGCAATACAGATGCACCAGCGCAGACCGCGAAGGAACCGCGTAGAAGACGGCGTCGGTTGAGACAACGGAACGGAAGACGCCAAAGAAACGGCGACCAAGCTAATGCGGCGGCAAGCCAAGCCTCGTCGTCCGGTAGCAACGCTACGACTTCGCAGGTGCACGGACGAACGGTAGGTCAGTCGAAGGAAGCATCAGCGACACGCGTGAGTGGTAGCAATACAGGGCTTCGCGCTTATCCTCGCGCGATGGCGCATGTCCTCTTTGATGAAGTGACTGGGGACCAGGTGGCAGTTCAGCACGACGACAACTTACTTAACGAAGGCACTCGGACTGCAGCACCGGACCTGTCGAAGTATGGTCCATCACCTGCGGAGAATCGCCGGCCTTCGCAAGACAGCCAAGTTCGGTCTTCCGCTTCACCCGATTGGCTGCGTAATGAAGAGAGTAACGGTAATGCCGATGCACCGAAGCAAAAGCGGAAAGGCAAATATGAAGAAATGTGGAAGCGGCCATACGAAATTGTGGCGACTGTACTCGATAGCACTACCGGACAATCAGACTCGTCGGCCGAGGTACGTTCGCAGTCTTGGGCGATGCATGGATAAAACGTGGTGCTAACTATTCTTTCGGTGTGAACAGGGTCTAACCAAGTCGTTGGATTCGTATCCAACTGCGGCAGCTGGTTCATGTGGTTTCAAGCCGAAGGATGTTCTTGCTTACAAGACGTTGACGCTGTGCCTTGAGACGTGGCAGCCTGTTCTTAGCGATTGGCAGTGTGGACAAGTGCAGTCTGTCGATGCAACGGGTAACAGCGTCGAGCTATCGAGGTGGACTCTTGAGACCAGTGGCGATTCTGTGAGCTTCAACAAGGCACCAGGCGAGGAACAGTGCAGTGTCCAGACGAGTGAGATCAGTGAGCTACGGTTCTTGAGTGGGCCCAGCTATTCGTCACTACAGCAAACAGATAGACACACATAGCGAACTGAATGCACAGTGGTTCTTAGACGCGTTGGAGCAGTGTACTCTGCTCTACCACCATATGTACATCAATATAAAATTGGTAAGTTGCAGACTGCAACTTGCTTTGGGCAACTTGTGTAAATATCCGAGTGCATTCGAAGAGCACTCAGAGACGCGCAAAACGCCACACTGCCTAGAAATGCACGACTCCGTCCTTCTCCTCGTACTCGTCCGCGCTCTCCTCCTTCTCCTCCTCGTCCTTCTCCTCGTCCTCTTGGTCCTCACGTTGTGCCGCCGCCTTCTTCTCCCAACACCTCGCTCTCGCCTTCTGGCGGACTTGTTTGAGGCACTCCGCACAGCAGGAGGGCGGGTGTCGTGGTTGGTAGCTGCTCGTCAAGCGTTGGTAGTTGTGGCTGGGCATCTGCTGAATTTGGCTGCCGCTCGGGGGGCGCAACGGAAGGCGCGGTGGCTGGTTGGTGCTCAGCGGGCGTGGCGACAGTCGATCCTTGCGCGAGTTGGTACTCGGTGACCGTACCGGTGGGGCTGGTGTTGAGGTCGGGCAACCGGCGCTCGCGAGCACTGCAATAAGGGCTTTATTGCCCATCCCGAACATCTTCGGGGAGCCGCCGCTGGGGCGTGGGGACACTCCGTTGCCACTCGCGGCTAGCGGGATGGAGATGGCGGGTGGGGCTTGAGGTGGCGAAGGAGGTCGAGCTTCGACTGAACTGGGAGGGGCGAAGCGCGGGGAAGTGGGTCGGAGCGCCGACACGAGGGCCCTGCGGCCAGCGTCGCCGAGACGGGCTCGAGGTGACGCATCTCCGGAGGATGGCGCATGTTGGGGAGCTGGCATCGCTCCCCCTGCCGAGGAAGTTTGGCGAATGGCACACCTAGACCATGAAAATCTGAGAGCATTTTGTTGCCGCACCGCCAGCGTCGACAGATATCCTGCTCCTGTTTGTCAAGTTGAAGCGCGCCGCAACGGCCAGTGACTGGCGTCCTCTATGCGTCGCGGTGGACCACGGCGCCCGCGGCGGACGACGGTGCGCGCCCGCATTCCGGCCTTTTGCCACGGGCACACCGCCGGGTTCGGCAGTAGAGGTCGGAAATTTCTTGCTTGGTTTTTCAAGAGTACCGCGGCCGAGCGTGGACCGCGGTGGACGCGCAGTACCGTGGCGGCTGTTTTACTAAAAAGGTCGGAAATTTGTACGGTACTCATTTATCTATGTTTTTGTATGGTAAAAACAATACTAAATGAAATAGAACGAAATAGAGCAAAATACCAAATGAAATGAAAACACGATTAGAAATTTAAACAATTTTATAATTGATTACATAAATTTGAAAATTTTATTATTATAAAATTTTATTTTTTAGAAGTTTTTTATAATGAATTAAAAAAAGAGTTACGAAAGCAAATTTTGATGGGATAATTTTTAAATTAATTGTTTTTAAAAAAGGGACAAAATGTTTATTAATTTTTCAGGAAATAGCTTTTTTAACTAAAAATGATACAATTTTAATTTCAGCAAAACAATTACTGAATTAGACATAGCTACACCAGTAACACCACCCATTACAAATAATACAATAAATCCTAAAAATCAATTTTAAAAAATTCATACACGTAATTACGCCCCCTTTTTACGTAAAAAAACTGCCGGCCAGCTTATTAGTGATGCAGCTTAAAAAGCCACGGCGACTGTATTTTCGGAAGGCCTGCGCTTCGCCCCGGTGGGCTTTTAGAATTTCCCAAGTATAGATCAAATAGAGTAATTATACAGTAATTATAAAAAGTATACACTGACAAAATGTATATTTGTGTTAACTAAGAAGTTATGTCTTGGAAAATCTCTCGGTACACAATGTTCTTTGTATGCACGCTTCCATCTACGCCGATAGCTTCTGGGTCGACCGCAATTTTGATCGCTTTTCTTGATGTTACCCTGGAGAGCGCCACATAAAGCTGACCGTGGGCGAACACGGGAGTTTCGGGTAGATTCCCACATAGTGAATTGACTGTCCTTGAGCCTTGTTAATCGTCATAGCAAAGGCTGGTACCACAGGAAACTGCTTACGTCGTAGCTTGAACGGGAACTCTTTGTCGTCATCCTCAGAGTAGAATTTTTATACGTGGGACAAAGACTTTCTTACCCTTGAAAGGGCCCGTCATGATGATTGCCTCGATACTCTTGATGATTGCCTCGATACTCCTCTCTCGCAGCGAAATAACCCGAAGACGTGTTCCATTACACAGGCCTGAGTTGCTGTTCAGGTTTCTAATTATAATGATCGGCGTCCCAACCTTCAAAACTAATCTATGCGGCGAAATACCAGAGAAGTTAAGCGAGTTCAGGAATTCGGGCTCAAAAATGTTCGCGTCCGCAACCCCCTCAAGACTGTCAACAGACAGATATTCCCTCGTCGCTCCCGCTAGACGCTCCGCTACCATGTCATTAATACGTCTAACGCTTGCGTTGTTCGGGGCTAAAATTGCGTGCTCCATGAAGTACTCGTCCCGTAAATCATGAACATCAATTCCCGGGTACACGGCATCAATCAGTGCGTTAACATTGCGCTTCCGGCGGTCATCGTTGGTTTCGGTCGGGTCAACACGGCTAGTATTCTCAATGAGAGGGAGAAGCTTGAAGTTAGAAAACTCTTCCATGTCTTCGGCCTCGCCAGGTTCCCCTGCACTCGCCTGTTCTGAGCGCCGGTCGTCGGGGATAATGCACATGTCACTTGGAAGACAAATATCATTCTCGCTGATCTCTGTGTTGACGGGATACCTACCCTCGCCTATCTGAAGCAAGAACTTTGAAAATTCAGCCAACGCTTCAGCGCTTTCTGGGTAAGGGACAGTGCGCACGCGCATATTCTCGGTAAGACGTACTTGACGCAAATGCCCCAGAGCGGAGAGGATTTAAAACACGCTTTTAATGTTTCCGCTCGTGCAGCATCCTTCAGGACAGGTAGAATTTGACGGTGATCACCACTGACTACCATAATTTTTCCTCCGAAAGGCTCCTGATCGTGTGTCATGATGTCTCAGAAAGATCTATTGGCGGTCTCAAAGCACGCACGATGCATCATCGGAGCTTCATCCCAGATTATCAAACTCGCGCTTCGTATAAGCCCTGCTTTCTGGCTTTGCCAGGAAAGTTGCAAGTCGAGAATTCCATGGGCTTGAGCGGGATACGGAACGTTGAATGAGCTGTGTGACCTCCTGTCAAAAGTGTCGCTGCAATACCACTGGAAGCAACAGCTATGGCAACCTTTCGTTGCAGTTGGACATGCGCTAGTATTTACTTTAGTAAGAAGACTTTCCAGTACCACCCAGTCCATCCACGAAGAATAGTTTGTCTCCGCACATCGGGCTTCATGGCATGGATAACTTGCTCTGATTGTCATTGAGGCGGTCTTCCAGTGCAGCCACATGCTCCAGTTCGTTTTGGGGATATGCATTGATCTCTTGTTGGACAATGTTCACAGATGCCGACCCTGCTTCTAAGCTAGGAAGGCCATACAGTTCCAGCGTCTTTCCATTTGAATCCAGATATTGCGCCATTTTTTTTAAACGTTTTATACCCCGCCACCCGCATTCGTACTCCATCTTCGCGTTGTACGCCATTACGGTAGTCGTTGATTACTATTTCACGAACAAAACGGTCTGACATGTCTTGCTTAAAACGGTTCCAGAGATCGGCAGGGTGCCCAGGCATCGAATATACCAGTATAATCCCGAAACGTTGCGTAAGCGCATCCGGCATCTTAAACGTTGCGGCCTCTGTCAGACAATCTCTACACCCTCCATCGTCCTCTAAATACCCAGCTGCAAGTGCAGCTTCCTGGAACGTAGGGTATTCTGCACCGTGCACCAGGCGGAGATCCACAAATGACTTCGGCGATCGACGATAACATAGTAGAAGACACAGGTAAAAACGATCAGGATCTTGAGGGGACACATGAATGAATCGACCCAATGAGGCCACATAGTTTTTGTAGGGCACCCAAATCTTGTTGTTCTTGTCCCACCCGTATTGCTTAGGGACGTCTTTATACAGCAGACCAGCAGTTTCGACTGGGTTTCGCTCGCAGAGCCTGAAAAATGCCGTAAGCATGGAACAATCACCTCGGCGAACCAAGTTGTGAAGTTGCAGCGTGGTGACATGTTCCTGATACGCGGCCAGGCTCATACCTACTAGATGAAGTGGAAGGCTCACCACAGAGTGTGTAGAAGCTTGGATCGGATGTCCAAACAGTCGCATGCATGCCTCCACAGGAGAAATGTAACGTCTCAACAGGTACTGCAAAATTTGATTAGCGTCGATGTCCTCGCCGTCGATTGTAATCGCCAACATGTCCGATGTAGACGTATTTGTAGATGTACTTCACGGCTTTGTTGGTGGAACACACTTCTAAGTTGATGTGGCAGTTGTACTTTTGGGAAAGAAACGCATTGTAATCCACTGATTGATTGTTACGTTGTCCCATAGTTTTCCTTTGTGACATAGAATTCACTCGGGGCGACGTCGACGTCTGTATGCCGGGTACTTATCAGGCGCCACAACAGTTTCTTCCGAAAGCGACTTGGGAAACTTCTTCGAACACTTGCCGTTCTTCATGCAGGGAAAATTGGGATGTTCTCGCCCGCAAGGACCGTGTAGCATACTGGACATGACCGTCTCGTAAAGTTCCGCGTGCGTCTCCTTATTAGGAAGTCCCGCGGACACGGACCGATCGACTTCTTCCGCACACGTCGGCCTATCTTCTGGACGCAAAATCACCAGGATATGGGCATGAGGTAGTCCCCGCTTTTGATAATCGACCACTTGGACCCTGGCAGCTTGAATACCCAGAATTCCCTCGTCGAGATCTTTGTCTAGAGGTTTTAGCTTCTGCACAAACACACGGGCCACCAATTCAGGTCGATCTGGCGCTTTCTGTCCTGATTTCAAATTCTCTTTGATTTTAGGCCAGCTAGGGTTGCAGGTCATGGTGATGAATAGGTTAGGAGCACCGGTCTCTCGTACAATTACCATTGCATCCGAGAAGCGCTGGTACATGTAGCGGGGTCCTCCAGTGAACTTGGGAGGTATAATAACCCGACGACCGAGGTTACCAGCTTCTGGGTCGGTCCCAGTAGCGGTTGTTACATCCGTCTGGCAGTTGTTGCGCCTAGATGCACCCTGTGCAACTACTTCATCAGCCGCTAACCGATGGATCTCTACCGATTCGCTCCGTAACGCGTCTGTGATACCCTGAAGCGTCTTCAACCGGTACTCAAGCTGGTTCTTCTCAATATAGCGTAGTCTTTCTTGCTCCGCCTTAGCCCACTGGTCCACACAGTACTGTTGGGTTAAGCCCCCCTGAAGAACCAGAGAATCGCTCGACGTTCTGTCGTAAAGCAGATACGCCTCAAATTCCCGTAGGGACATTGTCAGCCCCCCTTGGAATTAACCGGGTTGCCGACGTACGGAAGATCATAAGTCCATCCGCTCTCCCCGTACGGAAAGAGAAGTGGGTATTGAAGAGGGGCATACATTTCGCTGGGCTCGTAGATGCGTCTGAACCCTCCCTATCGTGAACATCCCGAGAGGTTTTCTCCTCCTCAATCCCATTCTTTCCGTGGGCAAGCAAGCTCGTGCTCCTGCGTTCTCGTGTCTGGTCCTCCTCGGCCCTCGACACTACGTGCCCGGAAGCACTACTGTCCTACTGCGTAAGCCCTCAGGTTATGAGCCAGGGGCTTTACAGACTACCCTCGTGAAGCTCTGAATGACTATGGCCTCGCCGAGTTCGTCGACTGCGGCGTCAAGTGGCCAAGCAACTGGTTCAAGTACGACTGGTGTTTCTATGGTGGCATCTACGGCCACTACTACGGTGCTCTCTAGCCTACAATGACTACTGCCATGAGTACTGTGACTGCCGGTGGTGTAGCTGGACTCGCTGGTGCGGTGGCTGGCCTCCCTGGTATTGGTGATGTACCAGGAGTCGCAGCAAGTGCTGGAGGTGTTTATGGAGCAGACGTCGCTGGTGGTACACCAAGTGCAGGCATGGCGCCTGGCGTCGGAGTTCCGACTGTGCCTAACCTAAATGCAACTGGAGGTGGCTACAATTCCGGTGGCTTCAACTTTGGTGTATTTCCGCCTGGAGTTCGATTTGGCTACCCTCGCGCAGAAATACCAGAAAAAAGGATAATGTGCCGCGAGTGAAGGGAAGTTTTGATCCTTATGCTGTTCAACTACGGACCTTCTTGACTCGCATGGAGTGTTGGAGTGTTGTGGATGGCACCCTCGACCTGAACGGTCCAGTGCAAACACTGAGCTTTGCAGCGAAAGATAATGCCGCGCGAGATGCTATTTTTCTGGTGTGCCCGCGCAGCAGGTTACACGAGAGTTACCCGAAGGGTTATGAAGTGGGTACACACTGTCTGCCCTAACTCAGTAGGATAATCTGTACACGGTTTCAGAGCCACGGATTATGCATATGACTAGGGTTCACTATGCTAGATAGTGATCCGGATACATTTACACCGTAGGCGGCTTGGCCGCGCTAAAGGGAAATACATTCAGTTTGAGATTTACATAGCTAAGGGTTAAGGGTTGACTCTTGGAGTCCGTAGGGTGTACGGACTCGTACGTTCTAGTATTAGAACGGGCTATCTTAAGCTGAGACTCTGTGAGTCTGTTACGTCTTCCTCTGACGCTAAAGCTACGGCAGCCCCGCTGCATGACTTGTTCTGCCACCGCTTTCGCTCAGAGGTAGCAAAACCCTTACCAGCACTTTCATCATCAGAAGAATCACCACGATCGGGGCAGTTAGACCGCAAGTGCCCAACTTCACCACAGTGAAAGCAGGTCCGAGTTTCTTCCCTATCACTCTTCTTCGCACTTGTTTTGCTACCTTGCTTCCCTTTCTTCAGATTCTTCTTTCCGCGACCATTTCTCTTACGCTTGCCTCGGCCTTGGTTGTCATTTTGCTGCTTCGGCTGTGCAGTCTTCTTACCGCACGCAGCGACACCAACCGGGTTCTGCTCTTCAGCACCGATCTTCTCTTCCAGCGCCGATTCAGCCCGTAGGGCATTCATTACTTGGGTTGCCGTGGGAACAGGGCGATCTGCTCCACCATCACGGCGCACAACATAGTGTTTCGACAGTTACCGCACTACGTCACTAAGGGTACGCGCCACGTGACCCAAAAGCGTATCCGAATAATCATCATCTGCCACGCATTTGCCGTAATGAAGAAGCTGTCGACGCAGCGACTCCATCTCGCGCAACCACTGACCCACGCTTTTCTCCGATGTATACACATTAGAGTAAAACTCAGCACGTAATTAGAGTACTCCCGCTTCGTCGGCTTATCAACGAAGCGATTCCACACGACCTGTGCCGTGGCTTCTTGGCAAATCATTTCAGCGTCCTTTCACTGTGGTGAAGTTGGGCACTTGCGGTCTAACTGCCCCGATCGTGGTGATTCTTCTGATGATGAAAGTGCTGGTAAGGGTTTTGCTACCTCTGAGCGAAAGCGGTGGCAGAACAAGTCATGCAGCGGGGCTGCCGTAGCTTTAGCGTCAGAGGAAGACGTAACAGACTCACAGAGTCTCAGCTTAAGATAGCCCGTTCTAATACTAGAACGTACGAGTCCGTACACCCTACGGACTCCAAGAGTCAACCCTTAACCCTTAGCTATGTAAATCTCAAACTGAATGTATTTCCCTTTAGCGCGGCCAAGCCGCCTACGGTGTAAATGTATCCGGATCACTATCTAGCATAGTGAACCCTAGTCATATGCATAATCCGTGGCTCTGAAACCGTGTACAGATTATCCTACTGAGTTAGGGCAGACAGTGTGTACCCACTTCATAACCCTTCGGGTAACTCTCGTGTAACCCCGTTACACCCTCCCCCATCAAACCGTTGACACGGGTGTCCACGCTTAACGGTCAACCTTCGGGTCTTGTTCCGTCAAGCCCCCTTCTCCATCGAGTCAATCCACATCGCGTGGACTTCTCTGAGAACTTCTCGGCGCAATGCGCCCTCACATGACTTCAAGTTATAAAGCCTGTTGGTCTATCGACCGCAGACAGCCTCTCGCGAGATCCGCCTCGGAGCCTCGCTCCTCTCGTGCTGCTGCTCTGCGTGCCCCCGCACCTTTGCGAACGCCAGCGCCCGCGTGCACATCCTCGACGCCTTCCAGGCTCTCGGTGTCCGAGTACTTCGCGGCCCGGTAAGAACGTGCTAGTGCTGCTGCGTAGGCGAGGGCCAGGCCCTACTGGGAGCTCGAGGTCTCCATAACAGTCTACTCGTGGTAGTGATACTAAAGGTAAGCAAGTCTATTTACAGTCTGTTCGATATATTGTCTAAGGTCAGTCTGGAATTGTATTCAAGCGCGCGCGATCCCATAGTGCGCCGTGCGAGGCGGTGCTGCCGGCTACCACTAAGTATCGAGACGCGCGTTCGTCACTCCTGGACCAACCACCTCCATGAATGCATCGGCAGCGGTAGCAACGGCTTCAACTAGCGCTCCACAGCAGCGCATGCGTCGTTCAGGCGCTTACCAGGTAGGGGATAAACGGCAGATGGAGGCGATGCGATAGAGGGGCTAGAAGGAAGCTGCAGACCAACGTGTATTGACTGAATTTATTGTGATGGTACCTACAGAATAGACCAGTCCGGCAGCGATGGATATGACGGATGCTACAGAGAAAACCAGACCGAACCAAGTGGATACAGCGGAATGTACAGAACAAGGCTTTGTGCTGATTTGAATACGACGGATGCTACAGGGTAAGGCGGCCGTGAAACGGAGTCTACTGAACAAGGGACTTCTAGCAAACGCTTCGACGTACACGGCGCGAAGCCTGGGGTGACCACCGAGAGCGTTTGGCCCGCATGCTGCTGTATATTTAGGATGTAGCAGAGTTTATCGATAATACATTCGTATATTACATCTTATGGATACTGTGCGTGCGACGGACATGAGCGAACGCCACATCGCGATAAAGTGATCACCAGCGCTAGTTAGCAAGACGATGGCGAGGATTCGTAAGGAGCGAATAGATGCATACACGAAGTCTATCGGAGGTCTAGTGACGCTAGGAAATAATTGCCCAGTTCCTCCTCACTCCGTTAGTTAGGAACTGGGCAATTTTTTCAGTTAGTTAGGAACTGGGCAATTTTTTCCCCTAGCGCCTGGGCCTCACCCGCCGCGTGGCATGAAGGACGGATGACTGGTGCTGTTAACGCTCCTCGGTTCGGACTCATACCGAGCTTGACAGGTATTGCAGTTCTAAAGGTACTAACATGTGTGTTACGTTTGTTTCGCCCAATGAGCACACACCATTTTTATCAGATGGTGGATACATTGTTCATCTTTTGTCCACTTTCGCAGGTATTTTGTGCTGGAAGTGCACGATTGCTGTACCGTCACCCTGTAAAGGGTTGCAATAGCATACCTCCAGCATTTTTGACGTATACTTTAATCAAGTTATCTTATTCTGTATAATCACTACAGAATAAGGTTGGGGCTAGAAGGGAAACGTTGCTATCTTCACCACCCTCCGTTTTACTAAAAGATAGCCTTCTGGACTTCACCTGAACTAAGATTTAGTTATAACCACATAAAAACAGCGCCCCAAACTGCGCCCCAATACCTGCCTCAGACCCTCTGGAGGTTAGACGGTGACTAGTCTTTACAAATGCTAAAATTAACCTTTGTAAAGACTAGTCACCTATAGCCTTTGTAAGGACTAGTCACCTATAGTTAGATAGTTAGCCCTATCTTAGGGGTTGAATTGCTGTAGTGACTGTAGTATATGCGAGTCGTATTGTAAGGCAATTGCCTCTCGCGGGGTTAATCGAGTGACGCGAGCGGACATTCTTAGCGCTGGTATTGAACATGTTGATAAATTGCCTATACTCCCGCAAAAAACTAAATGTATACACTTGTACTTTCATGATCGCAAACAGTTTTCAGCTACTAGTGCTATTATCATATTGTACCACATCCACCGATGTGGAATCTGTATACTATGCAGTGTGACCCACGTCGGTTAGAGTGCTATCGATAAATTAGCTTGAAAGTACTAGTTTGGATCTGTCATCATTTGACTAGGCTCGCAATCGGAAATATCTAAGAACTATAAATTGGGCTAGACACCCACATGCAGCTATACTGTTGGGTAGCGGACACATGCATATTGTGATACACAAATGTAAGAATGTCGCTAGCTACATTATCACAGCAAAGGTGTTGATAGCAAGCCGTTTCTGCTATAAGACTCCCACTTTACAGCAACGTTATATGCGTAATGCAACGTTAACTTTGCATACTATTTTCTGATGCGCAATTGACTTTAAACGTAACAATGCCTGTGCAACACTACGAAATATATCATAGCATTGATATGCGGTGATTAATATGCAATGTTTTGGCTTTGGCAGTGCCGAATCACGCTATATAACCTACGTCACACATGTACTAAACTAGTACTAACTTGCTCATATGAACTTGTTATGGTAAGTACTTTCGTTAGGGCATAATAGCACTACATGAACACAACATACCTCACCTGAAAAATGAAAATAAAATGAAGTAATTGGATCCACTGAACCGATTTGATTGTGAATAATATCATACTGCCAGAACTATTTGATTCTATCTTGTCATTCGTGGATGGTTACAACAAAACAGCCTAAACATCCCCTTGGCTTTGGTGCGGTTATACGGGTGTGGATTACTTTCAATGCCAAAACGGTGGAAGTTCAATGCATCTAAAAACAAGGTGGAGGTTCAAGGCATTTAGAAATGAAGGCGTGTGCCATGTGGTGTATGCAACGTGCATATGCTAGAGTGACCCCTAGTCGGTGAGAGCTTCAA
Organism: Phytophthora sojae; assembly: GCF_000149755.1. Taxonomy (NCBI): domain Eukaryota; phylum Oomycota; class Peronosporomycetes; order Peronosporales; family Peronosporaceae; genus Phytophthora; species Phytophthora sojae. The sequence continues at coordinate 4,993,628 of NW_009258116.1, forward strand.
TCTAGAAGATCTTTCCTGTGATGTTAAGACCCAGTGCGGCAGACGAACTCAGCAGCTCTGCGAGTTGATCGAGTTCGAACTGCAGTTCGCGACCATCTTGAAAGCGAACCGTCCAGCGGAAAAACCCTGTGGGGCCCGAGCAATCCTGCCAGTCTATGATTTGGCCGGGCATATAGCGATTCGTCACCTGGCCATCAGTGCCTGTGACGGGCAACTGCTTCATCAAGTTCCAGTTCATTGGCATTGCAGGCCGCTTCTCAAGATCGACCATGAGTTTATCCTTGTCGAAATAGCTCGCGCCTTCCTTCGAGAGGCAGTTGCGAGGCTTGCGCTGACCTCCTGGTGTGGTAGGTGGGCCGTAGCAGCCTTGAGGTCGTACTCGTCCCTAATTGAGAGGGTCGCAATGATGTGGCTGCACAGCCAGCCCGACGACCAGAACCCCTTGCAATCGCATTCGTAGCGTTTGCGAATCTTGTCGATCTAAGAGAGACAGATCTCCTGTTAAGACAAACGGTGTCCGAGAAATTCGCGTCGCACCGCCAGAAGCACAGCTCGCAGCGCGCAAGCCCCACCTCCCCTCGAGCATCAACCCGCCAGATCATGGATCCTAGGGAACTCTTTGGTGAAGAGGGTGAGGTGGACGAGTCCATACTGGATTCTCCGAACCGAGGATGTGCGTCACCAGCCACGCGACGCTCCCCAAGCCGCCGCGACGCTTCGCCCACGCCGTCGACACGCCGTGAAGAAGGCTCCCCGGCCCCAGTTGGCTCTCCGAGCCGTCGCGATCAAGAGCGCTCCGCGCGTACGTCTCCTGCGCACTCGCCGAGCCGTCCACCTACAGAGCGCGCTGCGCCGTCGAGGGAGGAGCCGCGGCCACCGCTGCGAACTCCAAACCCGTTCCCTGAGCGCTCCTTCGGTCTCTACGAGCTGCGCGCGCTCACTGATCCACGGTATTCACCGCCTCGTGGCGAGGACGTGCCCCTGGGCCCCGTCATCTCCAACCCTTTGGACGAAGCTCAGTCCGAGCATGTTGCGGCGCAGATGGATCCCATGCGCTCCCAGCGCCCTGAGCTGCGGCCTCTGCTGAACCCCAGCGCTGCTGATTACGGCGTCCGGCCTCGCGACCCCGCTGAGGCGTGTTGCCTGGCGTTCCAGCAGTTCCTCGCGCTCCACGCCATTGGGCCCGCGGTCCGTACTCCGGAGGTGTTCGCACTGCATACGTCTCTGCGAGAGCGACTCCTTACTCCACAGTCGACGATTGTCGCGGAGTATCGCGAGTGGTTGCGGCTGCAGATGCAGAAGTCCGTGCCCGCCATGCGGACGTACCCGGTGGTACTTGGCCCGGGGGAATATACGACGCTCAGTTCGAGTCCTGGGCCGAGCACAGCCGGAAGCTCAGCTCCATGGAAGCTCTCAGAGTCAGCTTCAGCGAAGTGGATGTTCGCATTGAACGCAAGCTCCGCGTCGACTTTGCGAAGGTCCGAGCCAAACGCAGCGTTGTGGCAATCGCCCAGTCGCAGACCCAGTTTAGCGCTGCGCGCTTCGCTCCTTCGAGCACTCCAGCCGCTCCTTCCCGCGAGCGAGTGAGCGCGGTAGCTCAGGGTCAGCCTCGGAGCAATGTGGCTGACCCAGCAGCTCCCCAGCTTATTGCCGGGAAGCGCGGGACGGCCGGCGTGCCGGCCTTGAGCCCTCGGGGCGCTGGTGATCAAGCTGATCAAAAGCGTCCACGACGTCTGAGCAATCTTGGCGGATGGGCACCTCAAACTCCCATGAGTTCTCGGAGGGAGGGTACCCTCGCCATTTCACCAGATACTGGTTTTGACCCCGGCACCGCCCCTTCGCCAGGAGGCGCTCCACATGGTAATGCAGATTCCCATGCTCATCGAGCAGAGCCGGTGGAGGACGCGTCAACCCGTCTCGCAACGTCTGACGAGTTGCACGAGACTCAGCAACAGGCTGGTCGCCTTCGGGATCACGTCCACGACATTGACGCGCGTCTGGCTCGTTGTGCGACTGGTCTCGACAGGCTCGCTGAGCGGGTGGAGTGGCTTGGTGTGCCTCGGGCGGTCTGGGACCGGCTTGGGACCTTGGAGGACGACTTCGTTCGCCTGAACGGGTGGATGAACTACTTTCGCGATCGCGAAAAGCGACACGCTCGAGAGTTTACGGAGTTACAACGTAACCAGGCTGTGCTTCAGGGTCAGCTCGACCTTCTGGCCCGCATGCAGGCCCCGCCTGCTGCGCTTCCTGCGCCTGTGGCTCCTGCTGTGCACGCGGCACTCCCGCTTGTGGCCGCGGTGCCCGCGTTGATGGTCGCGTCTTCGACGCCTGCGACTGCGTCCTCGACGACCGCGACCTCCGCGCCTGTGACCTCGTCACCCTCGGTGCCTCCATCTGCACCTGCATCGGGTCCTGGTACGGCTTGAGCGAGCCCACATAGAAGGCGGGGTGCGTCCGCATCTTCTTCCGAAGATTGAGCGTGTACGCAAGGCCCTTCTTGGCCACAACCCGAGGGGCAAGATGATAAGAAGCTCCCGTAGAAAATCATGTTCGCTGAACGCACTAAGGTGCTGTACTACCACGATGCAGACTCACTCAGCGCTGACATTATGCTTGGTCTCAAGAAATTCGTGGAGTTCATGGAAAGGTTCTGCCAAGCCTGGTGGGAGTTGCTGCACCGGATCACAATCAACCTTGATCGGGATGATGCGTCCAGGACACTCTACAAGCTTCGCCGCAAGCGCACGGGTTCACTGATTCGCAGGTACAAAACCCAGCTCAAGAGCCTGCGGCAGATCAAGGATTTCCCTGAAACGCTCTTTCAAGAACCGGGGATCTGGTCGCTGCCTCAACGTGTCTGCAACTGGATCAGGGGGGACCCACGTTGTGTCGGTTGAGACGGCGAACCCAAACCGCTGCCTCAGCAACTCATTGAGCTGGACGACCGCGAGCCTACCCGCACTTTGTGGGCAACTGCGGCCAACGAGGTTGAGGGTACTCGGTACGTTTCAGCGGACCTTCGTGATAACCACACGATTGAGTTTCCACAGCGCGCTCGCAACTGGATCGCCCCTGGTCGCGCGGACAACGAGCCCAGCGAAGACGAAGAAGACGATGGTGAGGCGAACCAATTCGACGGCGAGGATGACAAAGAGGATGACGGTGAAGAAGACGTTGAAGGGCGAAAGCGAAGAGTGAATCGCTGGACGCACTTCTCCCTTCCGAACCCTGGACGCAGCTTTTGCATTTCTCCATCTGCATGTTGTAGCGTAGCCACGTATTGTCCAGGAATATATACTCAAATCTCCTCCGGCCTTCGTTTTTCGCAACACCTGCGTTTAGCCATTCAGGCTTGAAACCGGTTTTCAATCATGGTCCTCAGTTGACATTCTTCATTAATCCTTCCGCCGAAGTCACACTAGCGCGTAGCAGGCTGGCACCACTTTAGTTCTTCCACAGTATTAATTCACGTAAGTAATTCTGAGGCGAGGCGGGTGAACGCCCGATTGCCCACGTGTATAGTTGAACTCGCCCTGGAGGTGGACTCCCGAATGGGGACTACCCTAGTCGAAGGTAATGCTGAGGCGAGACGGGTGAACGCCTGTTGCCGCCCAGGTGTACAGTGGCCCGAAAAGTGTTTAGCCTTGTCCCCTCGAAACAACCCTGGACGAGCACTTGGTGTCGTCCCGGGTGGCGTGTGTTTCTTGTGGAATCCCTTTGGGTGTCGTTTGTCTTCGAACGTGAGACTTGCACTTGATGAGTTGTGGGAAACAGGATAATATCGCTAGGACCAGGAAGCAGAGCCAACGCACACTTCAGAACACAGCCCCCACAGCCTGGATCCGGAGAGATAGCCTTAACAATACAGAGTTATACACAAATATACAATACACACAACCGTCACTTATTCTTTGCTTGGCCCTTGGACGGTGGGCCCTACACACCAGTCAACAAAGAGGGTAGATCCAGGACACTGGCAAGCCCAAGACCCTCAATCAATCGCGCACCACCCTTAATCAAGAGGGAAAGAAGCCGAATCAATACAAAGCACAGTCATTCCTATCACTCAGGAGCCTATCAACAAATCACTGGGTGGTGACTACCTCAACCGCCCTAGGAGTATCTTAATATGAAATGGCAGTGCTGTCCAGGACAAACATCCCAATTAGAATATGAAATAAAGCTTATCAACCCTGGCCGTGCGACAACACAGGTACTTGCTTTAACTTGATTTGATACTTATTTTGAGAGCTCCACACACGACCCTTACGCTGTTAGCCGAGGTACCCTGAATGCAGGGGAACAACCGAAGACACAAGGCTCCTCTGAGTCTGAACCAGCTCGGCCCCCAACCGAAGACACTTGCGCTGTAGCAGGAAAAACGAACTATGTTTGGTCGTATCTTTGTAGGCTATCGCTAATCGTAACATGCAGTCCTGGAAGTTTTGTCTTGGTTTCAGTATGGGTTGTTGTCGGCTCGAGTCGAAAAGATCCAGCGAGGATCGGCAGCACAGCAGGGAGGGAGTCCAAGGTTCCATGTGCCGAGCAGATTATGGACGGTCGGCTTGGTCGGTCGTTATTGACTTGCGTTTGTATGGTCGGATCTTGGGAGCTCAGAGAGTAGTCTGTTCAGAATACACGTTGTCGATTCAGGGTACACGGGCATCGGTCAGGCAGCTTGAGCACTGACGAGTTTGGTCAGGCACCTCTTCCACTCTTGGGGCATGATTGGCTCGAGCTTGGTCCGGGGCTCATGGGCTGGCACACTTTTGGCTTGGTCCAGTCTGAACACACCTTGGTCACCCTGATTCAGGATACCGACTGCATATCCAGGTTGTACATAACACTTGAACCCTGCATCCGACCCGAATCAGGCAGTCAGCGTGGGGCTCGGGCTGAGATCCAGAGCCGCATCGTGTCAACCGCCCCTCTAGTCCTGGTCCTTCACCGAGGTCCATCACTTTCCGAGTTGACGGGTCATGAATAGACTCCACGACCACGTTGACAGTCTCGGGTGGGGTCTCGATCCTGGATCGTCACCTTTTGAGTGATCGCTTCACTCATTCGCGACAAATCGGCAGTCGCACGGCCAGCGTGGCTGTAACAACTCAAGCAGGCAAGACCACCCAAACAGGAAGCCTAACGCTATGATCGCCACGACCGCGGAAAAACTTTTTTTCATTCTCTCACCGGCTACTTTCCATTTAGTGGGGATACATTGCATTCTAGCCAGCTACATTGCATTTCCGATGGATTTATTTCATTCTGTACATTATTTGGTGTCAAGTTTCGTTTTAGGTCGAAAATTTAGGAAGCTCATTTGCATCTGATTGGATAAAAACGAACCTCAAAAACGGTTGCGAACCTCCAACAACTTCCTTGGAGGTCGAGCTCAGTTATTAGATCGATGATAGGCAAGCAAGTAAGGATCTCCTGGAGTGAAGACGGCGTGGATGGGGGCAAAAGCTCTATGGATATTTTTCTGGGCTGGATTAATTCATCTGGTGCCATGCCATAAAGATAATACTCTAGCCTCGACGAAGCTCGTTTCCGCAGTCTCCGATCAGCAAGGTAGTGCCTCGAATTGATGTAGTAGAAGTAGGATAGCAGCATCTCATCCTGGTCTTCAAACTCGCTTGCCGCACCCAGTGCATCGCGCTCTTTTTTCCAAATTAACCTTCGCAACAAATGCTTGCTCAACTTGGCCACCTCCTGCTGCCTGAACGATATCCTGAGCATCACGTCTAACAGGGTGTCTAAGGCGACAATTCCAGCACGGCCAAAGGACCCAAGCTCAGCACGAGCAGGTCTACCACTGCACGATAACTCCACCGCCAACACAGGCAGCTGCTGCAACCCCAAAACAGACGCCAACGTCAATCGCAGCAACTCTGCGCTCAGCTCTGGCAGTTGCTTGGCCAGCGCGGCAGCAGCTCCAGGCGCAGCACGCGCAGCGGCTCCAGGCTCGGCACGGGTAGCGACGTCAGGCTCAACACAGGAATCGACTCCACTCCAGCACGGGCAGCTGCACTAGGATCAACAGGGGCAGCAGCTCCAGGTTCAGCACGGGCAGCAGCACCTGGTCAACAGGGGCGGATCAGCGCTGGTCCAGCAGAGGAAGCCATCAGGGGCTGCAGTGGTAGCCGCTGGGGAAGCCTACAAGTTAAATAAGACAAAATAGACAACAACAGTTAGCTTAGCGAGTGTGGTGTTATCCCCAAGCAGCAGTACACGGCATACTTATCTGCGATCTCGAAGCCGCTCGAGGTCCAGTCGTGGCGCGAAACTCAAGTGCCATCTCGCGGGGGTCTCAAGCGCCGTATTTTCCCGATGGACATGATTGGTAGATATTCCGGAGCTAAGAACGGAGCTAAATCGAAACTTGACACCCACTACTTGACATGGCTGTTGCATGCATATCATATATTTTTCAGTTCAGGGCTTGCAGGTTTAACTGTTCGGTGCCGTACCGAAAAATAGGTGTGCTGCATCGACGCAAGTTTCTGGAACTGTAACATTTACAGTGTCGTCGTACTCGGCCACTACACTGCATCGCTGCAAAGTCCAACCTGAGGGTGAGGGCACATTGGCCGGAGTAGGAGCTACGGAAGTGGCGTATGCTAGAGATCGGCTTAGGTAAGGAACATTCTTAGGCAATCGCAACCTCGGGCAGGTCCGTAGGCCTGTCCCCTCCGTAAACCCGAACACGTACACATGCACGACGAGGACCCTTCACTTGTGCATACCCGCACTCCAGGTCCACCGTCCACTCGGTCGAGACGTCAACAATAGACACCCCGCATCCCGCGTCGTCGCTAACCACGCATCCGAGCCACGCTAGACGCACATCAACCCGTCTTCGCTCTCACTGTACTACTCGAGCCGTACCTCTCAATTACTCTCACGTTCCGCCGACGTCCCACACAGTAAAGGGCTCTCGCCCCAGAACAGAACGCTTAAGACCTCGCTTGGTGCTGGGTAAGGACGAATCCCTACGCGTAGTAGATTAGCTCCTTGGCTTAGACCGATCCTGTGCAAACTACAACTGAGAGGAGGGCGCACGACCGCGCACCCAGGTCTCTCACTTATCCTAGCCTAACTATAGCTACACCTACTTTCGCTATAGCGTCGGCCACCACCAGGGGTCTCCTGCTCGCTGGAAACCTTCCCTCGGCGACTCTCCGTAGTCACACTCCCCGCCGCTCGTTCCGCATCTTCCACGTCGCCGTCCTTGTTCGCATACTCAGGTCCTCATGTCCTTCACCGTGTCCTCCCTCTTGCCGTAAGCACGCCATCACCTGCGTACTGACGCCTCACTTCACTTGGCCGGTGACACCAGCCCTGGGGTCCTGCCACAGCACCCAGTCCGCCACCGAACGCATTTCGATCTTGGTCTGCTGCACACCCAGCAGGCCCAGCTTCAACTGCCCTCTTCACCGTCACTGCCCGTGAGATCGAATCGTCACTCTCACGGGGGTATCCGCCACTGCGCACTGCATCGTCGCCAGGAGCACGCGCCGTCCACAACAGCATTTCTGGCCTTTAAAGGTCGGACAAAGTTCGCGGCAGGTTTAAGTACAGAAGCCGCTATCATATGTTTTTCACCTAGGTGGTTTAAGTACAGAAGACGTTATTACATATTATTCACCTAGGTGTGAAGCTTACCTTGCGAGGTTGGTCTGGCATGGCACAAAGCAATTTGCCATGCCACGCGCACATCGACGCCGCTTCCACAACGATGATGGATATATTTTAGTAAATCGTTTTTTGGTATTTTATTTTTCGTTACAGTTATTTATTTAATTTCAGTTATCGTTACACATCCACCGCGCGCACGCACAGTTACTTCGCTCTGAATGGATTTTACATAGACACAAACACGTTCGACGCTACAGAGTGTATGAATGTGCGTGCATGGAGCTAGAAAATTATAATGTATACAAATATGTACGATTTGTTCAGAATAAATTATAGTGTGCGCGTCTGTCTCTCCATCACGACATCGATCGCGATGCGCCAAACCGCTTTCCGCTCGTTGAGCTATCATTCACTCTCGGTTTTTCCGGCAACCTCTCTAGACCTACAACCAACTCTCGGCTCATCAACACGCGCTTCTTCGTCAACTTCTGGCTCCGTCCTCGTCTTGGAATCCGACAGCACCTGGCATCGAGAGGAGGATCGCTACGTCACCCCGCTGTGTGTGGACCGCTAGTGCGATGGTCTCCACTAAGGGATCTACGAAGAATAGGTCACGAACGAGCGGCAGTGAGGAATTTATGGGAGTCGTAACGCGTCGTCGTTCCCGAGCAACTCGCCGGCGTCAACGTAGTGAAGAGACCAACTCGACCGCGGCTAGCCCCGGTAGTCCCGACTTGGATGAACCTTCATCGCACGATGGCAGCAGCGAGGAGTACCAGTACGAAGGCAGTGACAATGACTAGGACCCAGACGATTCGGACCAAGACGTGTTGTCGGAGATTTCTGAAAGCGAGAAGGCCGTCCTAACAGTACGACAAAGCCAGGGACTGACTATTGATGGGACGCTCGAACACCCAGCACGCTTTGAGTCTCTAGCCGAGGCTCGAGGGGTTTTCGATGGGCTCGAAAACGCACGATTCGCGCTGTCAAACAACAACAGTGTCACCAAACGTCTCTGGTGTACTTCACATGTCGATTGTACAGCTGAGGCACGTATCACTCTTGATCCCGACAGCAAGTTTCGGTTGTCGCGTAGTGGTATGCATACTGTAGTTGTGGCACCGATTGAGACACAGCGGACGGCAATTCACACACCATTACTTCCGGAAATCGCCGGTTTGCTGCTGAGAGGCCAAGGTCCCAAAAAGTGTTTGAACACCCTACGCATAAAATATGGTCTCTCCGAAGAAGTTATCGCCTTGCTGCCATCAGCTTCCCAAGTCCAAAAACAGAGCACACCGACTGCGAAGACGGGGGGATTTCGACCTTACCACCTACGCTGATATCATGGTTTAGGCGACGCCAAGACTCTGCACAACCCCAGCAGCATTTTGTGGTCCCTGGAGGAGATCAACACCATCAGAAAAAAGTTCAAGTGTGACTGCAAAGATTTCTACCAGACGGTATGGCTTTGTGCTCATGTACTAACATGCCTTCACCTCGTCGACACTCTTGATTTGGCGGTGATGCTTCGAGGGCTTCCAGCTCGCAGGCCTCCCGGTAGACCGCGCAAGAAGAGCAAATGTCTCCAGCGAGATGGTGTGAGAGCATCCCAATACTCCGTCGATGCCCTGGTGAAACGGCTTGTGGACAAGCCAGCAAGTGTTATCAACTGGAGCGTGCTAATTGACAAGACAGTGGCTGAGGCGGATGGCGAGGAGTCTCAGCGGACCTATGTTGGTAAGATTAAACCTCCCTTCACTAGGTGGAAAGCGGTTCTGGGAGATCGCGTACGAGGATCAAGACGAGGTGACTGTCCTGGTGGTTGAAGCTCTTGCAAGGACGATCGACTTTTCCTTCCAGATGGGGCACAAGATTGTCCCCAACTAGTGCATACCTTCGATACAACAGCGGTAGCGTGAAGATCCAGCAAAATAGTAATTGGACGGCATAAGGCTAGACGTAGTGAGCACTTCGGGTGCTACGAACTAAGGACCGAGAAACCCGGACATTTGCTATACATTTTTCAATAAATGTAATATAACCCCTCAATGAATGCAACAACACCATCAAAATGGAAACTAGCCAATATAAAATGAAAAACAGTCTTTTTGACCATAAATGAAAAGTAGCCGATGAAAGAATAAAAAAACGCGCCCCACGACCGCTACGAATGACAAGTATTCAAGGTGGTTAGAAGATGTGGCTAGAAGATGTGGTCACGCTACCTTGCGACCCCATAAGTTTAGAACCCTTTCAAAACCTAACGTAAATAGAGGATCTCTTCACCCCCGAAAAAAAATTTCAGGGTAAAAATGACTAGACATGCGAAAGCGCAACAATTGCTAAGAATTTATATAATGCGCCAGGATTCTCGTAAAGGTATCGCTCATGAAGCCGCCTAGGCTCATAGCGCTTCTTATCACTTGCTAGGCAAAAGAGGTGGTGAGTTCGGGCGTATACCGCGGGCTCGTATCCTAGAGATCTAGCGATACGACCACGGAGATGCAGGTGCGCGTCTCAGGTAGCCGACTAAACTGCAGCAAATTCAAAATTCTAAGAGGCGGTGGTAGTTAAACTTCCAGCGATCGAGGTTGCGGTCCGATTCCTCTTCGATTGTCGTGATATGCCCCCAAAAGTCAGCGAAGCACTCCAATGTTGCTGGTAGTCGACGACTACCCAATCAACGACCAGTAGGGAAACACATGGTGTATCAGCTATCTATAGCACTTCCTAAAGTTATATTTGAGTTTTGTATTTAAGCATCTTCTTTGCAATTTTAAACAGCATCTCTCGAAGCAGATCAGATGTACACTCCCCATTTGCTTCGCTCCCCCCTGCTAGTTCTGCTTACATGTCACCTACCTTCGCTGCAGTGACTGGAAGAGGGGGCGACAAATGTCGGCTCCACACCCCTGTGTCGTCTTGTCCTCTTTTAGCGCGGTATCTAGTGATATATACGGTATTCCCCCTCCTTCAGATGAAAAGAAACGTTTTAAGTTGAAAGTAGATAATTGAAAAATTGGGTGAACGGATACATTTCATTCTTATCAGCGAGGTGCATGTTGTAAGATGATACCCGCACGTCTCTAGCACACTTAGACCTTGGTCGTACGGTGATACCAATCTACCTCTGTTAAGAACGCTCCTTATCATTGGGGAAGAAGTCCCCCTTATAATCATGCGACTCCGATTTAGGGAGTTTTTACGTCTCTCATATACACTCCGCTTTACTTTTTACATTAATTCTGAGAATGCGTTAGGGTCCCAATTTAGAATCGCTCACATGGGGACCAAAAAATGAAAAAAAAACCTCGGTTAAGCGACATTTGATGGCTAATAGAAGGTGGTATAGGATAGGATCATCTCGAACTGAACCGACGTCACTATCCAACAATGCCATAAAATCAGAGGGTCGAAGTTATGAGACAGCAAATTCGAATGGAGAACATCAAAAATAGACTTAAACGTGACATTTTACCCTTATTTGGACCCGCTAGGGCCCTTTATTATGCATATTTGCGTGCTAAACTTTATGTCGTCGTTAAAAGGGTCGCTCTGCGGCCGCTGGTAAGAAGCGAAGCTTATTAAGGGTAAGAATTATGCAATCCCCTTATTAGGACTACGGTCCTTATTAGGCGACAATTGACGTCAAATTATCTGCTTTCAGAGGGGAAAAGGTTTGATAGGAAACAATCACTCAGCTGGATTTCGGCAGTTCCGCCCGCGCCTCCTCCCGAAGAGTCGTCCCATACTTTTACCCTTTGGTTACCATAAAAATACATTAGGTCCTATTGTGCAAAAGACGGTTCAAAAGATTGTGTACCCATCGGACGCCATAGTGGAACCAATATATTGTCGGGGCTCTTACCGTGTTTTGAAACGACCGCAACATTGATATTTCGGTCCTTTCTGGCTACAGGGCGTGATTTTTAACAAATCACAATTGAGAAAAGCTGGCAGACAGCGTTGTGTCTCCTGAGGTGCCCGCAAGATCTTCGAAAGAGGGGGCGGCCCCGCTCCAACAACCTAGACAAGTGTCATCTCCATGCGCGCGCCATTGGTGTGAGGGTTGTGCAGCCGTATAACAAGCCAACATGCAGACAGCGCATCATGCTAGCACGAGCGGAGGTGAAAGTATCATTCATACGTTGTTAACGGTAGCCTGGTACACCTGTGGTTCGAATGCTGGTACACTTGTATTTTACTAAAGTGTAATAGCAGAATGTGCACTGCACACTGGCACAACGAAAAGTGAGTGAGGGGTTAACGACATGGTTTCAATGTTTCAATTTCGTGGTCTGTTCATTTTCAGTGTGAAAATACGAGCGAGTTATTACTGTAAGCGTTTGCGATCCATTGCGAAATTCTTCCTCCAGGTGTCATCTGCACACAGCCGCAATGGCCAATGTTGTTGTCGCGACTGTGGCATACAGGGCTGCTAAAACTGTTAGTCTACACGCGTAGGTAGATAACCTCATACTCATGCACGTTGAACACAATAAGGAAATATATATACTTAACGATAACGAGCTCAAAATAATGTTGTTGAGCCCGCTATCGTGCTATCAGGCGTGCAAGTAGGGTATCAAAGCAGATCTGCGACGCTCGAGATCTGCCCAACAGGACTGCAATTGAGTTGACAAATGCAAATCCTTAGTCGAGCATATTTCCACGAGCAACGCAATGAATGAATTAACGCAGACTAGAAAGAAGCAAATAATCGGAGCCTTTAGCGTGTTACTTAACCCTTTCGTTACCGCCATACTGTTCTATATTAAGCTTCCAATACAAAGTTCAAGTCAAACCTGCAAAACCGTACCTAAGGTAAGGTTTAACATAATCTAATCTCAGAGGATTTTCGTTTATTATGCGATTTACTAATGTGATCTCAGAGGTATTTTCGCTTAATCATACATTGTGTCTGGTTTTGCGAGACGCACTATGATTCGCCGAAACTCTTCGGTCCATCACAAATGTGTCAGTACAAGCAGTACCGTGGGTAACATCCATTTTCAATCTTCAGTAGGTTCAAGAGCGCAAGGTTTGATGTGGCCACAGTCGTTTCCAGGGAGCAGCAGGAGCCATGTCCAGTTCGGTGAGAGCGCCGAAGCCATGCGCTGGACGAAGGTCAAGTCGTGGAGGACATGCGGTTGGGAACGGAGGTTGATGCTGCTGGTGTAGTATCCGACGGACGAGCCGCTAAGGTGAGCTGTAAATTGACTAGATGAAAGGTGTCTTTGTCTTGCGCGCGAGTCACTGAGAATTTGATGCCTCCTCAAGTCTGCAGAAAGACCTGGCGAAGGATTCACCGGGGCAAGGAGCATTTCCAAGCTGCAGCAGCGCCTGTTTTGCGTTTCGTTGTCTCTAGTAGAGACTGTGTGAGCCCATCGCGAGGTCAGCATCAGGGCATGGGGACTGAGCCTATCAATTACAGCCGAGCTGGAGTGGAAGCTTCTGCAACGTTGTTATTCTGTCGACAATTCCTTTGGCAGCGCCGCGTCCTACCCAAACAGCCTCGCCAGCTACTCTCACGATTTGACTCGCATATCTCGATCCGGAGCTGGCTGTATCGCTGAGTCTAGCAGAGCCATCCCTCCTGAATTGAGCACGTGCACGTAGTCTCGCCTGTTCGCGATCGGGACCTTATCGACATCGACGAGAACAGCAACACCAAATCACATAAGGGGAACATGAATGAAATCATTAGCAACGACGGTGGCGGCGATTCCCGACCGAATGGTATGGGGTTGAACCGAGTCGACCACACGGAAAGAACTGTGTTTACGCTTGTAAGCTACCAGGCGTCTACGTGTGAGCAAGTGACACTAAGCATACATTGTAGTGGTAGTTAGGGCGAAGATAACAACGTAATATCTATTTCAATATGCGCTTTCGTAGCAAGTAACAACACAGGCCGAGTGTAGCCTATCTACCCGAATAGATCCTCGATGCGATCGCCGAGGTACAACCGAGAGGCAGGTAAACCATACAGAGCCTCCAGTGACATTCCAAACGGTTGGGTCCTTTGCCACTCCGAAGACGAATAGACGTCACACATGCTGCATGGACATCGCTACCAGGTAGATGAGTGTGGGACCTCAGCCACACGATATCCATGGCGATAAGCAAGTCTTGTTTCTAATTGTACCATCGCTCTTGACGTCGTCCTTGCATCACGTGGGTCTGTATCGTTTTCCAAGCAATGGACTCATCGTCGCACATTTGATGATATTGCTCGATGTGCTCGTCTAGGAAATCCCGTCTTCTCAGTCACGAAGCTCTGTGAAATCTCATACGAGCACGAATGTCTTCGCGTGAAATCTGCAACAAGCACAAGTAAGTAAGATTATAATGGAGATGCTCAGCATTCTCCTTACCTCTGAGAGTTCCATGCAAGAATTCAGCCAGCGAAGCATCCACAGATAGTTGTGAACAGATGCCACTTGTCGACATGAAAGTCGTGCATTTCTTTTACAGGTAGTGATGCCACGAAGACATCGATATCACCTGATGAATTCCAGCTGGACTCGTTGGGCTTGGATCAATAGAAGGTGTTAGAATATCTTCATCGACGAGGAAGCAGACTCGAACGTACCCGGCCCTTCGTTGGCACGAACACTGGATACAACGTGTCGAATTCTACGTCTTTCCCGCAACTAAAACGCGCGAGCACCTGAGGTAAAGCATGCCACATTATAAATCCCTTATTGCAAACTACAGCATAAAGGTTGTGTTCATACCTCGTCCTGACCGCTTGGCGTTTTGTACATAGACCTCCCATTCGGCGCCAAACTCTTGGACGGCGGAGGTAGCATGAACGCTCCTCTGTCGCTCCTCCGATCGACCATTTCGCAACGGTCTGAGTGCTTGGATGTGTATCGGCAAATGACGAAAATCCCCCCTCGCAAAGATCGGCTCACAAGGTCAAGGGGTCTTCGAGACCAAATGTCTCGATGTTTCTATGCGGTCTAAAGATCTTCCCTCAGCTGGGATCCATGGGTTGAAACTGAGAACAATACTACGCAGCAGTTGTTGACTGTTGGGCAAGGAACCAAACAGCGAATCCTGGTTAGAGCTCAAAGCCGTAGCAGAGCAGTGCGCGAGTGTGTTGTGTGTCGCTTCGAAGGCAGACGACCAACCCAGAAGACCGATTACTGTGAGCAGCCCAAGGTAGCGTTGTGCAAGCGTCGATATGAGGTCGACCCTACGAAATTGCATCTTTGCCAAGAACCAACTTGGACGTGCTGGCAAAAGTACCATGAATACTATTTCCCGAAACGCGTCTACAACCCCCAAGGTCGTTTGATGCGCAGCTCTCCAATTTACCTGGCCCAAGCCCCGTTTCTAAAGCAGAACAAGAAGCCCAGCCGCGATGCTCAAGCTGACGAAGAGACGGAGAGGAACACACCATGCTCAGAGCGTCGTTAGATGTGTCTGATTGAAGAAGTTACTACCAGCAACCCTACGTTGTCAATAAATTGTGTTTGGCCCTCCACTTGCTCAATAATCCCACCACTAATTATTGAGGTTGCAGCCGTCGCCTGAGTAGAATCCAAATGCAACGACGGACGCGGGTGGCAGAGCCGAATCTCGTCACCGACTGCGCTCACTCCGTCGTCGAGCCACGGTGTGCAATAGATCGCCCCTTGAATAGCGGCGCAACAACGTTATCAGTAGCAGCACAGTCATCTTCAGCAGGAACTTCGATCGTGGGGATCGGAGCTACTCGCGAGTGTCGCGCTCTTGCAACAGAGGTGCCTCCAACGGTGGGCAACGCGTATGCTGTCATGGCGGACAGCACGAACAAGAAGACCAATGTCGAGCACGGCACCGATGCTGTCATGGCTGGCACCACGGAAGAGACGACCAACAGTGAGCTCGACGCCAACGCCACCACGTCAGACAGCACGAACGAGAAGACCAACGGCGAGCACTGCGACCGTGCCGCCGTGTTGGACAGCACGACGAGAGGCCTAATAGGGAGCACGGTGACGAGCCCAACGACGGGCATGACGCCCGTACCGTCACGTCAGACAGCACGGCGGCGAGACCAACGGCGAGAATAACGCCCGTGCAGTCGCGACAGGCACAAAGGCGAACGGCGAGCTCGATGCCAGCATGCTGGCCTCAGCGGCGAGGAGACGGCAACGGTGAACACGACACCCGTGCCGCGATGTCGGGTGTCTACTTGGGAGCGCTGGCGGTCGAGGCTTGAGCAAAATGTGTCAAATTTTGAAATGAGCATGGATTGCAATCACGCCGCGCGCGCAGCTTGAAGGACGCCGATTGGAATCACGCCGCGCGTACAGCGATTGGAATCACGCCGCGCGCGCACGCGAGCTGATTGGCGGAAAAACAAGAGCTCGACGCTCTGATTGGCGGAGTAGGATGTTACCGGCGTGCCGATTGGCGGAATGGCCGAAAAGCGAACCCCAGGCGAAAGCTTAGTTTGGCGCGAAGATCGGTTTCATGGATCCGACCGACGCCATCGTTGTCAGCTGTAATCTGATTGGATGAAGTGGTTGATGTTTATCTACTTCAACCCTGAATTATCATTCTGAATTATCACTCTGAATTGTTACTCTGATATATGTCCACCATATACACTCCTGTTTACGTTGTGCTATTGGCGTCGAGAAGTACCGGTCTCATATTGACCACGATATGAACAATCAAATTCGCGTATTTCGTTTAGGCGTAATGCAATCTATCTCAGTGGCGTCAAAGTTGTGGTAAGGTGACCAGAGTCTAGATTCGTGATTAAACATCCGCATTGCAGGCAACTACTGCGGATGATAGTGCGCTTGCGGTTCCATACGTGTAGTGGCTGCGCCATTCTGTTTATATTGACGAATAACGAGATCCTTCGAGCCATTCGGTTTTGTAGTTTACGCACCAGACATTTTACGCCGAATGTGTTGTTTGTCGTAACAACCTCGAAGAGGGCGTCCATTTCTTCATTCCCAAAACGCACCCCAACCCCCCCCCCCCAAAAAATAACCAAACGTCAAACCTCATATTTAGGAACCATGAACCTAACTTTTACTAAGACCCATTATATATATAGCTTAGAGTAACCAGCCGCGCTGCGCTTGGCTGGGCGCCCCTTCTGCGCCCCCGCTGTTCGCTTCGCTCGCGATAAAAAGATTCTCTCACCTGGCGAGTGCAGTGTTCGGCTCGCTGGAATGCTCGTCGCTGGGCCCGCCTCCGCAAATACCGCGCGGGCTTGCTGCGGCTACGATCCTCGCAACCGCTCACCTCCGTTGGTCGGGCGCTATCGCGCCTCGGGAATATTACACAAAAATTAGCCTAATATTTAGTTACCCCAATACTAAGAGTTATTTATTTTTTGGGGGCAGTTTGGGGGGCGTTTAATTGGGATTTTGGGGAGTAACAAACCGTTTTTATTGAAAGTCCCCAAACAGTTTGGGGAATTTTAGGTGACTTTGGGTACGTTTTGGGGATGATGAAAGTTCTCCCTCGCAGAGTGCATCGAAAACATTTTGAATGCCCTATTCACCGAAGCGCAATAGACTTCACAAACCAGCGAGGTCGCTCTCTGACAGAACCGAACACGAGGGGTACAAATGGCGGCAACAGCACCACCACCGACATGACGACGAAGCCAACCATGCAGTTAAAAACCAGTTGAACGGTGACTAGATCTTGGCAAGTACGGACGGTACGAGCAACATCGCTTCTGGCCATCCGGTACAGCAAATACCGCGCTTGTGCTTACGACTCGACGCCGACGGCTGCCACCAAACACAGTACCGCAGATTGATATCGCCCACGGAATTATTCTGTTCATATGCTACTGTGTTATATTGGAATCAAACATGTATCTTCACGATCGACATGATGATGTATCGCTCATTACATTCATCTGTAACCTTAGCACATGCTAACTACAAATGTAGTATTATTACATTCGCAGGACCAGTGCGTCGTCTTCAACCTCAGGCCACTTGTAAATCGTTTTGACTCAACTTCGTCCACGTCAATGTGGCCTCGATAGTGGCCAACATAGCCGCCAACGTTGCCAACAGGTCTTCAATTCGCCGTCTATCAATATAGTGTAGCATTTACAGTGCCACGCGTGAATTGCATCGAATATAACGCCCGTCGAGGTAATATCGCTCGCGAACGCTTATCATAGGCCTATTTCTAGCCGAGCGCATGGCAAAACGTTGAAGTTTCCCGTGTGCACTGCTCCCTCGAGGCCGCCGTGGTTCCTATCAAATACCGGCTTAGTTTCGCAAATGCGAGTCGATGAAGCACCGTAAGATACAAAATTGGACACGTCCGAAGGTTGGGTGTCTTCTCTAAGGAAATGCCTGGTCTTAGGAAACGGGTAGACCATACCAATACCAAAAACGCTGTAGAAAGCGAGAGCTTCACGGCAGAATAGCTCGAAGTGGATAGAGTTCATAATCTTCGCATCGCAGGCGTAGTGGCACGATTAGACGAGAGCAATACCAATGCTTATGCATACGGTACCGCGATCATGTGTGTGGTGGCTAAAGCTTCGCTACGGGCACTAGCTTCTAGTGCTTAATGTACCAATATGCACTGTGTAGCTTTGCAGACCACGTGACAGAAACTTGGATTGTCTGGTGGAGACTCCAAACCGCACAGAACGGTCGCTTGCAATCCTCGCGGTGGCGCCCGCACAATTTGTCCATGGTGATGGCATGAGCTAGTCTTGGCGCCCTGGTAACGAAGGTTTCGAGTGCGAGATTACTTGATGGATCGAACACGAGGTTGTTCGAGAACACTACGGTGCTCGCCTGCATTGCAGTCATTGTCGTGTTGCGTAGATGGCGAATGTCGTCGTCATGAACGCAGATTTTGGTCAATCTTAAGTGAGAATCCTTTGCGGAGGCAACGATACTCTTTGACAGCTCCGCTAGCTCCCTTTGTACCTCCAATCCAACGCAGCAACCGACGTTCGACTCCAGAGCTACTTGGGCGATGACATTCCCGATTCCAGATCCAACATCCAGAAAAATGTCAGTGGCCTTCAGTATAGGGAGCGCAGACAGCATCGAGGTCACTCCAACTTCTGAAATCTCGCCTGTATGCTGATCGGGATCTCGGCGTCTCGGGGCGACCTGTCATCGAGAAACAGCTCGGAAGAGCTCCCCCATGGCACGATGAGAACAGTCCGCCACGCTTCCCACGGAAGTATTGGTCCGAATGCTGCGATGCACTTATCCGCGTTGCGCACCAGTAAAGAACTGTCTGGGGAAACGATCTAAACGTGTTCCGTGAGTTCGATTCAGCGTTGTTAGCCGGATCTGCAGTTGATGCTGTGTTTTTCCGGCAGATTTCAATTCTCGCCACACTCGATTCCAATCGATCTTGTGCCCTTCATCGCGCTGCTGTTTAGCCAGCCGAAAAAGCAGTCGATCCTCTGCATCGGAGAAGTCGGCCATGTTAGGCTTTCCAATCCAATTCGAAACTGAACCATACTCAGGTCTTGAAATATGGTCCAGAGGGCACTGGATCATATATCAGAGAAACAATTCAGAGTGGTAATTCAGAATGATAATTCAGGGTTGAAGTAGATAAACATCAACCACTTCATCCAATCAGATTACAGCTGACAACGATGGCGTCGGTCGGATCCATGAAACCGATCTTCGCGCCAAACTAAGCTTTTGCCTGGGGTTCGCTTTTCGGCCATTCCGCCAATCGGCACGCCGAGAACATCCTACTCCGCCAATCAGAGCGTCGAGCTCTTGTTTTTCCGCCAATCAGCTCGCGTGCGCGCGCGGCGTGATTCCAATCGCTGTACGCGCGGCGTGATTCCAATCGGCGTCCTTCAAGCTGCGCGCGCGGCGTGATTGCAATCCATGCTCATTTCAAAATTTGACACATTTTGCTCAAGCCTCGACCGCCAGCGCTCCCAAGTAGACACCCGACATCGCGGCACGGGTGTCGTGTTCACCGTTGCCGTCTCCTCGCCGCTGAGGCCAGCATGCTGGCATCGAGCTCGCCGTTCGCCTTTGTGCCTGTCGCGACTGCACGGGCGTTATTCTCGCCGTTGGTCTCGCCGCCGTGCTGTCTGACGTGACGGTACGGGCGTCATGCCCGTCGTTGGGCTCGTCACCGTGCTCCCTATTAGGCCTCTCGTCGTGCTGTCCAACACGGCGGCACGGTCGCAGTGCTCGCCGTTGGTCTTCTCGTTCGTGCTGTCTGACGTGGTGGCGTTGGCGTCGAGCTCACTGTTGGTCGTCTCTTCCGTGGTGCCAGCCATGACAGCATCGGTGCCGTGCTCGACATTGGTCTTCTTGTTCGTGCTGTCCGCCATGACAGCATACGCGTTGCCCACCGTTGGAGGCACCTCTGTTGCAAGAGCGCGACACTCGCGAGTAGCTCCGATCCCCACGATCGAAGTTCCTGCTGAAGATGACTGTGCTGCTACTGATAACGTTGTTGCGCCGCTATTCAAGGGGCGATCTATTGCACACCGTGGCTCGACGACGGAGTGAGCGCAGTCGGTGACGAGATTCGGCTCTGCCACCCGCGTCCGTCGTTGCATTTGGATTCTACTCAGGCGACGGCTGCAACCTCAATAATTAGTGGTGGGATTATTGAGCAAGTGGAGGGCCAAACACAATTTATTGACAACGTAGGGTTGCTGGTAGTAATTTCTTCAATCAGACACATCTAACGACGCTCTGAGCATGGTGTGTTCCTCTCCGTCTCTTCGTCAGCTTGAGCATCGCGGCTGGGCTTCTTGTTCTGCTTTAGAAACGGGGCTTGGGCCAGGTAAATTGGAGAGCTGCGCATCAAACGACCTTGGGGGTTGTAGACGCGTTTCGGGAAATAGTATTCATGGTACTTTTGCCAGCACGTCCAAGTTGGTTCTTGGCAAAGATGCAATTTCGTAGGGCCGACCTCATATCGACGCTTGCACAACGCTACCTTGGGCTGCTCACAGTAATCGGTCTTCTGGGTTGGTCGTCTGCCTTCGAAGCGACACACAACACACTCGCGCACTGCTCTGCTACGGCCTTTGAGCTCTAACCAGGATTCGCGGGCAACACAAGTGGGAGCGATTGGTTCTGTTGCCTTGGTCTCGGTTTCGCCTTCCGCGCTGCTTGAGTCAACACTTGAGTAAGTGCAGGATCCCGTGTACAACATGCCGTCGTCGTCGTCCAGCGATTCAGTCCATGATCCATCAAACATCTCGCGAACTAATGATGCCACAAATGATCGGTGTTTATCGCGCCCACTACGAGTAGAACCTTCCTCATCACCACCCAGTAAGTCTTCTTCTCCATTCCATTTATCCTACTCCGCCAATCAGAGCGTCGAGCTCTTGTTTTTCCGCCAATCGGCGTCCTTCAAGCTGCGCGCGCGGCGTGATTGCAATCCATGCTCATTTCAAAATTTGACACATTTTGCTCAAGCCTCGACCGCCAGCGCTCCCAAGTAGACACCCGACATCGCGGCACGGGTGTCGTGTTCACCGTTGCCGTCTCCTCGCCGCTGAGGCCAGCATGCTGGCATCGAGCTCGCCGTTCGCCTTTGTGCCTGTCGCGACTGCACGGGCGTTATTCTCGCCGTTGGTCTCGCCGCCGTGCTGTCTGACGTGACGGTACGGGCGTCATGCCCGTCGTTGGGCTCGTCACCGTGCTCCCTATTAGGCCTCTCGTCGTGCTGTCCAACACGGCGGCACGGTCGCAGTGCTCGCCGTTGGTCTTCTCGTTCGTGCTGTCTGACGTGGTGGCGTTGGCGTCGAGCTCACTGTTGGTCGTCTCTTCCGTGGTGCCAGCCATGACAGCATCGGTGCCGTGCTCGACATTGGTCTTCTTGTTCGTGCTGTCCGCCATGACAGCATACGCGTTGCCCACCGTTGGAGGCACCTCTGTTGCAAGAGCGCGACACTCGCGAGTAGCTCCGATCCCCACGATCGAAGTTCCTGCTGAAGATGACTGTGCTGCTACTGATAACGTTGTTGCGCCGCTATTCAAGGGGCGATCTATTGCACACCGTGGCTCGACGACGGAGTGAGCGCAGTCGGTGACGAGATTCGGCTCTGCCACCCGCGTCCGTCGTTGCATTTGGATTCTACTCAGGCGACGGCTGCAACCTCAATAATTAGTGGTGGGATTATTGAGCAAGTGGAGGGCCAAACACAATTTATTGACAACGTAGGGTTGCTGGTAGTAATTTCTTCAATCAGACACATCTAACGACGCTCTGAGCATGGTGTGTTCCTCTCCGTCTCTTCGTCAGCTTGAGCATCGCGGCTGGGCTTCTTGTTCTGCTTTAGAAACGGGGCTTGGGCCAGGTAAATTGGAGAGCTGCGCATCAAACGACCTTGGGGGTTGTAGACGCGTTTCGGGAAATAGTATTCATGGTACTTTTGCCAGCACGTCCAAGTTGGTTCTTGGCAAAGATGCAATTTCGTAGGGCCGACCTCATATCGACGCTTGCACAACGCTACCTTGGGCTGCTCACAGTAATCGGTCTTCTGGGTTGGTCGTCTGCCTTCGAAGCGACACACAACACACTCGCGCACTGCTCTGCTACGGCCTTTGAGCTCTAACCAGGATTCGCGGGCAACACAAGTGGGAGCGATTGGTTCTGTTGCCTTGGTCTCGGTTTCGCCTTCCGCGCTGCTTGAGTCAACACTTGAGTAAGTGCAGGATCCCGTGTACAACATGCCGTCGTCGTCGTCCAGCGATTCAGTCCATGATCCATCAAACATCTCGCGAACTAATGATGCCACAAATGATCGGTGTTTATCGCGCCCACTACGAGTAGAACCTTCCTCATCACCACCCAGTAAGTCTTCTTCTCCATTCAGCTCCGGGTTGGACGCTAACCGATGACAAATATACGCGTTACACCTTGACTTTTTGCGGAATGAGGCGAGTGTCGTCAAGCACACTGCGGATAACGCTACGGATCGGTTGTGTAAGCATTTGATTCACGCAATCTGGCCCAACGCATCGGTTGAACCTATAAACCCAATACATTTTCCAAGTCAGAGCCCATCTAGAAATCCAGGTTGGATGTGCGAGCAATCGCCCGGGAAGTTGACGTCCCCGGGCGATTGATTGTATTGCTACCGAACCAGCGTACTGATAAGGTCAGGATTCCCAGGAGATCCTCAGTGGTTGACCTTCCCTCTGATCCAAACAACCGATTCGAAGGGGGTACACAAGGTGCGGTAACTGACCGAGTCCCAGTAAAGGTCCCGGGAACTCACGGCCCCGGATAAATCCCTCGTCCGGGCGGGCCGTCTATGTACTAGGAGATTCGCTCTCTCTAGTTCCCTAGATTCTCTGTCTAGGAACGCAACCCGGGAACTGGCGGAGTGTCGAGGGCGAAAGCTCAAGGCGCTACATCACATTTGATTCCCCCCAAAAATCGAGGCTATGTTCACACCATATGTCTACATATGTCTCGTACTACATGTATACACATGCTATTAGTACAAATTTCAATGTGACCTTTTATGAGTTTTTTATGCACGTTGGAGTGGTGGCAACACCACCGTTGGCGGCACAATGAACCTCGTGTGGAGTTCACTCGGCGCAGCTGTTGCTCATGAAAACTTGCATGTAGGGTCCGCTGTCGTTCAAGCTGCGCGCTTGCACTGGAATTACTGGTAATTGTGCTTTTGTCTTTGATATAGCGACCAAATCTTGTGTTGCGATAGCGATTTGCACCATTTTTCCAGAGATGACGTTTGGTTCTTCATCTCAACTAAAAACTTAGCGGTGTCAACATGTACTGGTTGTCTACAATGCTGAAGTTACAAGCTTTCTATTGCGGGTCTTCTTGCCATGATCCGCGAAGTAGTTTTAAAGTTATGGTCTGAAATATCAGGTTGATGTATCATTTCATTGTGCCAGTACAATAGTTCGAAGAACTGTGTTAGGGGGCCTTAGAAAAGTTTTATCCTGCAACATAATAGTCAGCGTTTTTAAGTTCGCAGTTCGAACTGTGTTAGGGAAAGGCTTAGGGGGCCTTTTTGGAAAAGTTTGAAGCACTGACATCTTTTGCTTGATGTAGCAGTGCATACCAGTACAGGCCTTTTTTTACTTTTACTTACACTAGTGGAGCATCACGGTCGCTGCGCTCATGTTGCTTTAGGGGACGACCCCCAAAACGATTTTGACCACAGAGTTTTGGAGGACGTCCCCACTCCAGGAATTTGAGTACTTCCCTGTCACGTTCCCCATTTTCTTGGCTATTTTGCAAACAAAGTCCCCCTTCAACCCAAGCACCAAGCACCATGGCCGCCTACCCCGCCACGTTCAAGGCCTACGAGTACTACAAGTACGGCGACGCCATGGAGGAGATCAAGTTCAATGCCAACGTGACCCAGAAGCCGCTCAAGGCCGACGAGCTGCGCGTCAAGGTCTTCAGCGCCGCCGTGAACCCCGTGGACTACAAGCTGGTCACGTACGGCCCGCACATCCTGCCGCACACGCCCACGGCCGAGAACCCCTTCCGTGTGGGCTTCGACATGGCCGTCAAGGTCGTGGAGGTGGGCAGCGACGTCAAGGACTACAAGGTGGGCGACGAGATCTTCGCCATGCCCGGCTTCGTCAGCTTCGGCACCTTCGGCGAGTACATCAACATTGAGACCAAGTACGTGGCTCCCAAGCCCAGCAGCATGTCGTGGAACGAGGCGGCCGGCGTGCCGCTGGCCGGCCAGACGAGCTGGCAGGCGCTCGTCACCTACGGCAAGCTCCAGAAGGGTCAGCGCGTGCTCATCCTGGGCGGAAGCAGCGGCACCGGCGTGTTCGGCATTCAGATCGCCAAGGCGCTGGGTGCTGAGGTCATCACGACGTGCAGCCACCGCAACGTGGAGCTGGTCAAGTCGCTGGGCGCCGACCAGATTATTAACTACACCAAGGAGAAGTGGAGCGACGTGCTGGCCGAGCACTCGATCGACTTGATCTACGACTGCGGCATGAGCCGGCCTCGTGGAATGACGCCGCGCAGAAGGTGCTCAAGGAGAAGACCGGCATCTTCGTGACAATTCTGACGGTCGACAAGCCCATCGAGTCGCCCATTGGAGCTACCTTTCACCAGATCTTCAACGCGCCATGCACCGAGTACCTGCTGGAGGTCAAGAAGCTGATTGACGCTGGCAAGGTCAAGACGATCATCGACTCGGTGCACCCGCTCGAGAACGTGATGGAGGCTTTCAAGGTTCAGATGTCCAGCCGCGCCCGGGGCAAGATCATCATCGAGATCGCCAAGGAGTAAGCAGTCACGAAGTGCCAATTGGATGTAATACTGTAGAAACATAAAAATCAACGGAGTGTTGGCCTATACACAACTGTTCTGATTGAAAACCGTGTCACCTCGGTAGAACATGCAAAACTGTTTGGTTTCGGGGACCCCGGCAGGTTATCCTATCTATTGATGCATCTGCACATCTCGTGCGTGCAGCACGAGGCGAAGCGGAATGGTGAATCCCCATCCTGCTTCGCCTTCCCCATTAGCGAGTAGGTGATCTATTGCGAAATTCGTTGTTGTATTTGGGACAGCCTACGCGCCCAGGTTTCCCAGGTTAGAAACATACTCAGATTTCTGATTATGCAGGTATTGTCCAGGTGATGCCCCAGGTTATATCCAGGTATATGAATTATGAGCGTTATCAGATGAAAGTAATTTAAACAAGGATGGTTAAATTACCAGAACAGTTAATGTCCAGGTTAAAAACCTGGAAAACTCATGTGCGTAGTACTTGATGAAAAGTGAAAATGACGGCCTACAGGCTGTGTCGGATGCATTCTAGCCATTCATTTCCTGTTTCAGTGTCTAGGTAGTTTGCAGGTATGCAACCTGGAAAACTCATGTGTGCACTACTCGGCAAAAAGTCGAGGTGCGTCGATTGGTATCGATCGGAACCACATGACGTGATAATGGCTTCAAAACAAGCAGCATGTACTCTTCTACTCGTACAGGTTTCTTACAGGTTGCAAACAGAAGTTGTCCATGTATTATCCATAAGATGCACTGCTCGCTGCCGTTCACAGCATAACTACGCTTCATCGTGATGATCTTGTGCAGCATTGCCCAGCGCAGCTTGGTGATGTCACTGGGAGACACATCACCTGGCACTTCGCTGTCAACGCTCGTCCACAATAGACGGAACACCCCGCAGCTATCGCTATCTGTCTGCTTCGGCCCCGTCACTTCGATGTCGCTGTAAGCTTCTTCCTTAAGGGGATCTGCGAGGAGCTCGCTAGCCATCTTCTTAAGTCGTTTCTTGTTTCTCTTCCCACCCATGCTGTCAAACGTCTTCACTTGCCGCCCTTCACGGTCCACTACGGTGCATCCCAATGAACCCCGCCAAAATTGACCGGCATAAAGACAAAAGCATGCGCCTCAATGCCATTAGCAACCTCGTCCAGTGAAGTTGGCGTGAGTATGTGCTTTCCCATCTTACCCTTCTTGAGAGAAGTAACCATCACCGTCACGTTGCTCTTGTAAGTAGACAGAAACACGCTAAACGCCCGCAAGGCGTTGTCGTTCAGCCAAGCGGAGTCTCTGAAGCAGAAAAGGTCTGCGTAGGTCAGGTCGAAGCCAAAGCCAAGTAGCGGTGTGTATGGTCAGCATTCGAGAACTTTGCCAAGTAACAGCCTAGGGGGGGTCCGCTACGATACCTTTCACGTCTTGGCTCAGCCATGTGCAACACAGTACCGCATTCCGGCATGTAGCCTGCCAATTCCACAGCGACTGCAGCGCTTCTAACTGCTCCCGGGTAAATCTGCCAACTGTCTCAATGGCGGCCACGTAACCTTCCGTTTCGCGTGTCACCTCTCCATCACTGTCCAGCTCAATCTCCTCCCCTTTCGCCAAACCACCTCTCCGTTTAGCTAGAGCGTCTTCAACGACGGACTCCAGTGGGCGGAAGCGCACGTCCTCGCAAATATTTTCCGTGTCCGACATCCACTGGATTGACTTTCCGTCACCTTTCTTCTTTGTTTCATGCGTTGTCAAAAACGAGCTGAGCTCGCGGACACCTGGCTTAATCACTTCCAGCGTTGCTACCACTTCCGTCACGTCCTTATCTCGTAGTAGAGCTCTGAGTTTCATTCCATTGTTGTATTCTTTCAGCGCCAATGCTGCCTCCTCTCTCATATGAGCACGATTCAACCGTGGTCGACCGATACGCCTCTTGTTTGTCAGTCGAACCTTTGAGCGTTTACCTGATTGCACCGATTTTTGGGCGGGGGCTGCCACTTGTGTCGGAGGTTCGTCTTCCTCATCATATGGTCCGTTTTCGTAAGCTGTATTCTCTCCGCCAGAAGCACCAGGACCTACATTCGTACCCTCTGTTCCTGGGCTACCTCCACCGCCTCCGCGGCTTCCACTGTTACCGCCACCACCAGCAGCGTCATCTCGATCGGGGCCCGAGTCGTCGACCAGGTCTGCATCAGCTTGCACCAGCGGAAACCGCCCTTGACGTAAGTGTACCACCACTGGTCAATCTGCTTCATCGCAGACTCGAACCCAGTGTTATCACATCGGACAAGCTCGCTTCTGATCCGACCGAACGCCTGCTGCGTACGCCGATACTTCTCGGCTTCACTCAAACTGCCAGCACTCGCAGCTTCATGCTCCTTGTAGATCTTAACGGATTTTCCACCTCCATCAAGTCCTGTTGCGAGATGCGATTCTGTCGAAACCACCTACTGGTACATATCAATAACAAAACATGGTTAATACTTGGTCAATACATGGATAAAGCCAAATACCTGGATAACACCTGGTCAATACTCATAGAAAACCTGGACATACCTGGGCGAAATTGAAGAGAATGGGATGACGAAGGGGCTTCCGCATACTTTCGGGTAGACTATTGCGTGCCTGCATGGAAGCTTCGTAGTCTGCGAGAACTCGCAGTCGCACACCCAGCCTTCCTTCTCAAGAAATATACTCTTTCTCTTCGCTGTGTACGGTGATCGTAGCGCCATTGTCCTTGAAAGCGTAGGTATCGACAACCTCGGGATTCGCAGCAATGTCAAATTGCGTCTTCAGAGCAGCAGCTACCCACCGCGCCGTCATGCCCAAAGCGACGTTCAACTCCTCCGAGTTCGATGCGTCTCTCAAGGTACCTGGCATCCCGACCTTGGACCGATATGCTTCTTCTTTTCGGCGCTGATATTCCAGAAGCACCTCCAGACTAGCACGCATAGTTAGATGGCCTTTCAGCTTTCGTTTCAGCTTACCAAATAGGCTCTCGACATGATTATTCGTGTGATTGCCGAAGTGTGGCAAATCGACACGATAAGCAATCACCCACATCTCTCGGCACGCATTACAGTTCTTGTCAAAATACTCCCATAGCTCCACACGACCATTCCGCGAGGCCAGAATCTTGAACTCATCCCGATGCCACGCATAATCTTCCTCAGTTCTGGAGTATGTCATGTTCGTGATGGTGTGCTTCATCTGCGTCAAAACTTCTGCTTCGTAGACGCCATAGGTCTGAGATTTCTTGATGGTGTCATGAAGCCACTTGATGACATGAAAGTGGCAGAGAAGAATCCGCGCCTCTGGAAATTTCTTGCGAATCACATCGATCTCGCGCACGTCCTTGTCGACGATGACTATCCGCACGAACCGCCAGTGCTCATTTGCACGCTTGAAGTGGTCGAGGCACTGTGACATGTGCCAATCGTCATTCGTTTCGATGAGGGAGTACTGCACCGGTTGCCCTTGGCCATATTGATCCATAGCTACAATCGTGAAAAGCTGGTAGTTGTATCTATTCACAAATGACATGAACACATGGTTAATACCTGGAAAATTGGTGTCAGCAAATAAAAAAAAACGGTCAAATATTAAACCTGGATGATATGCATAACAGAGTTGGAGGGCTCACTATTTTTTCTGATGTGTGCAGTCCATCTGCAGAACCTCCGGAACGTTCTCTACCATCGCGCGCATGTGCCCACTGGTAAACGAAATAACATCAGTATCTCCTCGTTGGCTTTCGTGAACGGAAGCTACATTAGCGGGCGACTCTCCATTGAAGTTCAGGATCATCTCCGCAACCGCGTCGTCATCGGACAGTTCCACGGCTGCAGTCATAAGAAGTATAAACATCAGTACACAGATAGTATAGAATACCAGCATAACCACTTGCCTTGCGTCTTCATTCGCCTGATCACGCTTCGCACGTCGTCCATCGTGACACGGTGGTTCGAGTTCTCCCTGATGTACTTGTACATTTGTGGGGGTCACTCAAAAATAAAAGATCCGCTACAGATAGTAACGATTAATCAAAGGGTCCAAGCGACAGCAATGTACTTCAAAGCACATTTGCCAGCACCGACGGCTCACAGTTCGCCATATTAATTCAAAAGTCTCCTCTCAAACTAGGCACTTATGACCCCCCCCACCTCCGTATGTATTCACATTCAGTCGAGTTTCTACCAATCAACAGTGTCGATACAAGGATACATCAAAATGATGGTGGTATCTTATCCTATGTTTTGTATGAACCTCCTAAACCAGAATGTGATTGGTCGAAAAGCGTCATGATTACACGCGCCCGAAAATCGGCCCTAATGTTGTACTCGAGGAGCTCCTGTGCTCGACTACTTGGTCGTACAGGAATGCTATCACTTGATATGTATTTGTTGATCTATGTTCTACATGTTGGTTAAGTCCGCAATACGTTTCAGTGTTCAGCGGATCTTTTATTTAGTAAAATGTCAAATCATGTCCCACTCGAGTTACTTGAGGCAGATTCCGGTTGTTAAGTTATTTAACTGGACGTCCCTTCAACAATGTACGGGAATCTCGGGAAAATAATAAATTCGGTTTTTCCTGGCGAGTCTAGGGATGCTGAAACTTTGCATATCTACTAATACGTCCATCAAAGGAGTAATGCCAAAGTGGCTTCTCCTTTTCTTGTCCCGTTCGGCAACGAGGACATGGTGTGCATTCCCCCCTTACTATTTGTCAGCCATCTTGTCGCTAGTAATGCGCGATCTTTCACCCCTACCTGAAAGGTCACACAAATACATATAGCTTTTTATATGCTGCATAAATAACGGTAAGAAACATCGCAGAGGGGCCAGGCAACGCCAACTTTGAGGATAAATCGCTCGAGATCTACATACATTTAGCCCTTCATACAGCGACATTACCCAAACTAGATGCAGACTTTCTATCCATGTCGGTCTCAACGGCGATGTTCCTCATATTGAAGAGTTAAATTCGCCGAAATCACAGGTTTCCGACCTGTCATGTGCATTCATGAAGGGACGCCCAGTTAAAACGGCAAAAACTCTTTAAGTAAACACCATTTAAGCACTGAACTCTAACAGAGGGCTCCGTTACACTTTTAAACGGAAAACTCGCCATACCATCCGCGAACTATTAACAGGCGCGGCCCCTAACGGTGTCCAATATTACCGAGAAACTGATAAATTCGTTTTGTCCTGTGCTTGTCAGATCAACGCCATAGTTCGGAACGGGATACATCAATACCTAAAAGGAGTAATTGACGCGTTTCAGCGCGGAGACCCCTCTGCTTCATCAGCACTTACGTTCTTCTGCAAGATGCCATACTTAGACGTAGTCAATTTTGAGTGCAGGCTTTCGTACAGCGAAAGGTCGCGCGTGTCCAATAGATTACTTCGGTGATGGCAACGCACCCAATCTGTGGGGAAGACATCTGCCAGCGGGTTTCCAAGCAGAAGCCGTTTAGCAGGAATACCCCAGTGTCTACAACTTTCGTCGATCTCTATAGATGACAAATATCATAAATTACTCGCACATTATCATAAATAACTTGCATATGAAAAGGCATTACAGTAATTTATGTCAAAGAGTCGCATGAATGGCAAACTTCATGTGCTCGTGAACTGGAGCACTAGTGTAGCTCTAAGCATCACCGTTGATCTAGTCGCAGTAAGACCTACCCAATGATGCCTCTCGTGTCTGCACTAGTAGTCTCTTTCTGGTACCTAAATATGCGTCTTCTCGGAGAAATCCAGTTATAGGTACATTCTTAGGGGCCGCGCCTGTTAAAAATACTCCAGTAGCAGCACGCGCGTCACTACGAAACGATCCGACAGTAACTACACAGCATTTCAGCACACACCCACAGACCAACAAACCGACCAGGCGCGTACCCGTGTAGGTATCTTTAGGTCATGGTGGGTCTGTATTTTTTGGCCTGCACGGTACTGTGCGCGCTAAAGCCCGTGCCGCCCGCCTGCAGGTGCACGATGTCCTGCTTGCGCAGCTTCAGACCCGTCACGGGGCACGTCATGCTCGGCAGCACCATGTCCTTGAGGCAGCTCTCCAGCACCACCTGGCCGGACGGTCTCAGCAGCACGGCGCGGCGGTGGGAGATCTCCTTCTTGGTCACGGCGCAGAGCACGTGGGCCTCTTTGGCGTTGTCTCCAGGAGCGTCCCACTCGAACTTGATCGGCAGGAGGTGCTTGAGCTTCATCTCGTCGAGACTCATGGGGTCCCGCGTCTTGGTGTCGGGCATGGCCACCGTCGTCTCCTGCGACGGCGTGCATTCCGGAATCCAGAAGCTCGTGCGCTTCATAGCCTCGCACCGCTCGTTGTCCGTGGCCGCGTCCACCTTCTCTTGCAGCTTGCGCGTGGCCAGCGCGGCGCGCTCCTGTGGCTCCAAGGAGGAGGAGGAGGAGGCAGCCGTCATCGACTGCTGGCCCTCGGCCGCGTCCAGCGCCTTCCGCAGCGTGTCGCGCTCCTGCTGCAGCGCCGCGTCCTGCGCCTTGCGGTCGTGCGCCTCCAAGAAGCGCGCGTAGGCCGCCGTGTTCTCCTGGATGGCGCGCTTCTGCGCCAGCAGGTTGGCGTAGATGCACTCCTTGCAGTAGACGAAGCCCGCGGGCGACGCCAGCGGACTGCGCCCGCGCGTGGAGGCCAGGCACAGGCAGCACACGCCGAAGGACAGCTGCGCGTCGCGCCCGAAGCGCCGCTTCAGCGTGCCGTGGCCCGCGGCCGCGCGCTCGTGGTACGTGAAGTGCATGGTGGCCGTCGCGTTCTTGCTGTGCCGGCTCATTCTGCTGGAAGCGAGATACACTAGATATTCCCACAGTGGGTCAGCTCTAACTTGAAGGATATGAGCTGTGATTGGTTAAAACTCGATTGCTATCTTGCTGCCAACCCCTTTCCATACTGCCACGATTTTGGTGCAGTATTGTAGTGAATTCCAGGTCCAGCTGGGTGGCACCGCAGCATAACCCAAGCTACGATCACCCAAGTGCGTCAGCAGCACCGATTGGTGACAATGGATGATCTCTTCGAATGATTACTCTCGACGCTGAGGTGTCTTACGGCGTAAACAGGTCGAGCAGTTGCGTGGCTCGCTGGACTGAAGTGTCCAATCAAGCTACATGAGGATTTAGTAGGCTCAAGTGCAAGTTTATTCTGTATGTCCACTTCTTCGAGCAGCAGCTGCCTTCTAGAAGCTTCTAGAAGCTGCTTCTCTCGTTAGGAGGCCGGTGAGGCCACGGGCTGGTTACCATCAGACCCAGTGCCTCACCCCCTTCACTTTCGATTCTTCCTAGCAATACACAAAGCCCTACTTCCGTGCGGGTTGGCCCCCGCATCGTTGTGTGTTGTGTTGCTTTGAACCCGGGAAATACTACAAAGAATTCTTTAGTAGGACACCACTGCCCGAGCGCAGCCCGCCACAGACCGACTGCGCCGCTCAGTGACGTCGAAAGCCTACTACAACCTCCTCTCCAAGTGCAGAGACCCAAGTCCCTGAGCATCCGGACGGCCAGCTGCTGAAGATGACGCGCTCGACGGAAAGCGACGGGCTGACCGGTTCTGTGCCACTCTTCGTCCCTATCCTGCTGCCGAAGATCACGTCGATCTCCCACGAGGCGTTGGTGAAGTGGCAGCGCGACCGGCGCGACTACGAGACCAAGCTGTGCTCCCGCTGCCGTATCTCGGGCGAAGACTACGACATCGTCGCCGAGTCCATCAAGGAGGCATTCGACGAGGATCTACTGGAGGTTTTCTGCGAGCTCCAGCTGGACACGACCCCCGCCGCTGTAACCGACACCATTCTCCTGGCAGAGATCGAGCGCATTGTCGACAGTGTCAAGAACGACGCGCCGCCGGATATCAAGGAGCTGTTCAAGCGCGAGCTGCGCATGAACATGAGCGAGAGCGACGTGACCGCCCGAGTGCTGGACTACTTTATCCTGTTCAACTAGATCACCAAGGAGAACGGGCTGACGGCATGCTTCAGCCACGCCAACGGCGTACGTGAGAAGTGCAAGCGACTCGTGTCGCAGCTCAAGCCGGAGGCGCTGAAGAACGAGGTGAAGCAGTGCATCCGCTTCACGCACGTCCCAGCTGCCACGGACCCGAAGCTGCTGTTCAAGCTGGTCGTCGAGAAGGCGAACGAGCACGAGCGGCAGTTCATCCGCCTCAAGCAGCAGAAGCGAGAGCCCGCTGAACGAGACCAAGACAAGTCGAAGAAAACCCAGCCAGCCAAGCCGAAGAAAGACTGGAACAACAAGCGGCCCGCAAAGCAGACTGTGCCTGTTAGTGCTGAAGCGAGATCTAATTGGAGGCCCGCACACTCCGACAATAGCCAAAAACCGTTCGGTCCTGCCAAGCCATCGACGACCGGGAAGCCGCCGCCAGGCCCGTGCCCGAAGTGCAAGGCAATGCATTGGATCCGCGAGTGCACGGTGGCGACGGAAGACGAGAAGGTCAAGCTGATCAAGGCACTGCGCAAGAACAAGAAGGCGAAGCTAAAGCGCCTCGGAGAATTGCTGCCAAGTGGGGGCCGCACGGTGATGCTCAACGGTGTGCTGGAAGTACCGTACTGCCCTGACAGTGGGTCGGACTTTACAGTCATTGGGCGGTCGCACTGGGAGCAATTGCGTGCTCTCGACCCAAGTATCACAGACGAAGAACTTGCTGTCCCCGTGGAGAACCAGACGTTTGGCTCCACGGTGGTGACGCCCCGCCTGAAGGCCAAGCTGCACGTAATGATCCATACAGCAGTCGGCCCTGTTGAACCTATGGGCATGGTCGACGTGGTGGTGGTGGATGTCGACGATGGCGAGTTCATCGTTGGAAATGACCTCCTACTATCGCTCGGCATTGATGTAGATCACCAGCTGGAGCAGCTGGCCTCGCGTGATGGAGATGAACTAAGTGGAGATCCGATCAATTTGGAGGCAGATGAAATGCCTGTGGGTGCCGATGGATCCCCGCCAAGTGATGATGATGACATTTTTGCTGCAGTGGAACGATTGATTGACCGCGCCGTGGAGAACGGATTTCCGCTGGAGCATGTGGAGCAGCTGCGCACGATCGTGCACGCGTACGATGTGTGGCGCCTCGAGTTGCGTGCTGACCCACCGGCAAACGTGCCGCCCCTGGAAGTGCGTCTGCAGAGCGGGGCTCGCCCAGCTAAGTGTAAGCCCCGCAAGTACCCGCCGCACATCCGGAAGTTCCTGCAAGAATTTAACGATCGTCTTGTGGCTCTAGGACTGGTGTACGAGAACCCCAAGAGCCGCTGGTCGAGCCCCGTTTTTCCAGTCAAGAAATCGGCCGACCTCATGGACCTCCGCCAGACTACCGACTACCGAGCAGTCAACTCGCTGACGGACGTCATGGCGGCAGTGATGCCTATTCTTTCGTTAGATCTGGAAAACGCCCGAGGAATGAAGCACTTTGGCCTTTTTGATTTCCTCAAGGGTTTCTGGCAGTTGCCGCTTGCAGAGCTCTGCCAAGAGTTTTTCTCCTATATGACTGACATGAAGATTTTCACGCCGCGTCGAGTGCCGCAAGGAAGCAGTGACGCTGCCATTCACTTCCAGAAGACAATTGAGGAGTGCTTCTCAACCTTAATCTACGAGCACCTTCTGATCTGGATTGATGACCTGCTGTTGTACGCTGCGGACATCGAGACCTACTTGATTAAGCTCGCGGAGCTGTTCTCACTGCTCAACCAGTTTGGCCTCAAGTTGAGTGCTAAGAAATGCAGTTTGTACCAGACCAAGGTGAAGTGGTGTGGTCACGTTATTGATCACCAAGGTGTGCGGCATGATACCGAGCGCATTGATACTCTGCGAGCACTCCCGTACCCGCGTACTGCTGTGGAGCTACAGCAGTTTGTCTGCGCCATCAATTGGATGCGCGAGAGTATCGTCGATTTCGCGCGCCAAGTCCCACCCCTGCAGCGCCGATTGGATGCAGCACTTGCCGACACTAAACGAACAAGACGTGCTGCCGCAGGTATTGAGATCGATATTACTGAGGAAGAGCGCCGGGCGTATGATCACGTGAAGGAGCTGCTTGCAACGTCCGCCACGCTCGACTTCCCTGATGACAACGCGACCACGTGCCTGTTTTCAGACGCATCGGACGTTGGTTGGTCGTTGATCGTGACCCAAGTTGCGGAGTTTGACTCTTCCAAGCCTGCCACGGAACAGCAACACCGATTGATCCACTGCATGAGCGGGACGTTCACGGGCAGCCAACTAAACAGGTCAATTATCGAGAAGGAAGCACTACCAATAGTCATTGCGTGCGAGAAGCTGGGCTACTTGCTTCTCCGCCCAAAACCCTTCAGGATGTACTGCGATCATAGGAACCTGATTCACGTCTTCGCCCCACACGAAAGCGTGAAAAAGCATATCAAGGGCAAGCTTCTAAGATGGGCGATGAAGCTGATGAACTTTCGATACGTCGTAGAGCATGTGCCCGGACCAGATAATGTGTGGGCAGACATGATTTCCCGTTGGGCTGGGAACCATGTGCCCGCTGTTTCCGTCAAACGGATAAAAGCAGTACGACGGCAACAAGGGGCCGAGCGACACGCGTCGCCTTTGCTAAGACCTCTCGATGACGACGGCTTCACTTGGCCTACGCTGGAGGAGCTGCGCGAGATCCAAGCAAAGTTTTCACCTCCGCCGAAGGCTGAGCGTGGTGAGAATGGCGTCATAACGCTTGGGAACCGCATCTGGGTGCCGCACGAAGCTACGGATTTGATCCAGCGACTGTGCGTCGTGGCGCACTGCGGAGCCCAAGGACATCGGGGACAACAAGCAATGACAGTCCACCTGAATCGGCTGTTTGCAATTGATCGCCTGACGAAGACGGTAGCAACTTTTGTGAGTGGATGTTCGTTGTGTCTACACTCTCCCGGAGGCAAGATAATCCCGAGGCCATGGGGTGAGCAGATTGACTGCAGTACACGGAACGCCGTTTTACATTTTGATTTCCTATATCTGGGGCCGAGTTATGGTGCGAGCAAGTACCTTTTGGTCCTGAAAGACCACGCAACCCATTACTGTGAGCTGGTAGTCGCGGATACACCTGAGAGTCACGTCGTGGTGGACGCGTTGCTGGATTGGCACTCGCGGTTTGGAGTTCCACCTGACTGGATATCCGACCAAGGATCACACTTCAAGTGTGAGGTAGTTGCCGAGCTCTGTCGCCGCCTCCGCTCCCAGCAGTCTTTCACATCTGCGTACAGTCCGTGGGTGAACGGTTCAATTGAACGAATCAATCGCGGCATTCTTCAAGTCATTCGTGCGATGATACTCGAGTACAAGGTGAGCTACAAGGACTGGGTGTACCTGGTGCCGATGATCCAGTCAAATCTCAACCATACTGCTGTGCCTTCGCTCGGAAATTGCGCTCCAGTAGATCTGTTCACGGGTCTCGAGTGCCCGACCCATTGAAGGAGTTTTATCTACCTGACAAGAACGACCTGCAAGAAATTCCTGCAAGTGATGAAATTGATGCGCTCCTAGACACACTTCGCGCGAGTATCCAGAACATGCACAACGACGTCGCCGACAAAAAGGGAAAACAACGTCACCTCAACAAACGGCGAGAACGAGGCGAAAATATGGTGAATTTCGCGCCCGGAGACTACGTGATGCGTTCCAGAGTCGACGAGAAGCACCGCAACAAGTTGCAGGTGACGTGGGTTGGCCCTTATAAGGTGGTGCGAGCTGATAAGCATTCGTTCGGCGTACAACATCTTATCACAGTTGAAGAGCTGGACGTGCATCCCTCCAGGCTCAAGTTTTATGAGGACGACAGCCTGGACGTTTCCGAGGAGTTACTGCAGTACGTGGCATCGCAAGGCATCGTGCTCGCAGTGGAGAAACTCAAAGGCCATCGCTGGAACGAAAACACCGAGGACTACGAGGTTTTGGTCGGGTGGAAAGGTTTCCAGGCCATCGAAGACTCCTACGAGCCGCTGAGTGATTCGGCTAAGGAGATTCGTGTTCTGGTGAACAACTATGTACTGCATGCTGAGGACCAGGCGCTCGCGGAGCATTGGCAAAGGCTGCAGGGGAACACAAGGCAGAGCGCCGACGGGCAACCTGTCGTTCCCGACGCTACGTCGACCGGTGAATCGCGTGTGCCACCAGGCAACGCGGGACAGGCAAGGCGCCGACTATCCGGGAACAAGCGGCGAAAACGTGATGGAGGTGCTGATCGCAGCGCTCCACAATCTGATAATGACGATCGAGCTGGAGCAAGGCCTCTTGCTGCGAGCAAAAAACGCAAGCGTCCGAAGACAAGAGTCGCAGAGGCTGGACAGCCTCCAAGTGGCGGTCAACGACATTCTCGCCGTTCAAATCGCTCTCGTAAGGACCGTGGCCAGCATGACTAGCTTTCTTGCGGAGAAATGCAGTCGCTGTCGGTGATCGAGACGATATGAGCGGTGACACAAGCTTCGGGGGCAGTGTAGTGAATTCCAGGTTCAGCTTGGTGTCACCGCAGCATAACCCAAGCTACGATCACCCAAGTGCGTCAGCAGCACCGATTGGTGACCATGGATGATCTCTTCGAATGATTACTCTCGACGCTGAGGTGTCTTACGGCGTAAACAGGTCGAGCAGTTGCGTGGCTCGCTGGACTGAAGTGTCCAGTCGAGCTACATGAGGATTTAGTAGGCTCAAGTGCAAGTTTATTATGTATGTCCACTTCTTCGAGCAGCAGCAGCCTTACTTCCGTGCGGGTTGGCCCCCGCATCGTTGTGTGTTGTGTTGCTTTGAACCCGGGAAATACTACACTAATCCGCTTTGCAAGCTACTTCGGTGCGCCGCACATGCTGCGCACCAGTCACTCTCTGGATACTTAGATACTTGCCCCATTCAATATGATAATGGCATCAAAATTCATAGCAGCAGGGTTGCGTGCTTCAGCCCTGTTTGAGGAATGAGCACATCTCTTTCCGTGTAAAATTGTTTTGGACTACATACATCACTTTGTGAATCTATCTGCGAATATCGGTATCTATCCAGGGTGCACTTCAACTTGAGTATCATTAGCTTCCGGCTCAGCTTCGATGTACTAATATATCAATTACGTGTACCAGCTGTGTCTGCTGAAGCCTATCATCATGTGAAACCTCAGGAATGGTTTCGAACAGTGAGCTACCAAAAATCTGCGTGCTTTTGACGATCTGCAATAGCTTTAACTCTCTCTCTCTCAGTTTCCAGGCCAAAATGAGACACTAGTCGTCCTCAGTATCTTCGTGATGTAGTTCAGCACCCAAAATACTCGACTTAGTCGACTGTAAGCAAACGATTTATTTAGCAACTATTCATTCTTGCCAACAACGTTATCGTGCTACTGTAATGTTCATCAATTAATTTCTGAAGCCTTATTAACAGAAATGGCTCCAAGTCGGGTTCGCATACAAGACTAACTTGCGATTTGAACATGTTTCGCTGAGGTCGAGCCATTATTGCTAGTAAATACCAGCTACAGAGGTCAACTTTCAATTAATTCGACCTCCGGAGCGACCTATTCACAGGTCGAAGAGCTGTGCTTGGCCGGCAGAAAAATTTGTATCTTTCCAAAACCGGGTTCCTAACTGTAACGGGGTTACATGGAATAGTGACCCTGTCACTATTCCGGGATGGCTACATCGGTCACTCCCCTGGATAGTGACCCAAGTGGCCTCAGAGCCAACAGATACATTTTGTATGACACAAACTATAGGGAACTTAGGATTTGTATGCAGGCCAAATCTGTACCAACCTATAAATACATTCAGTCTTAGATCTACCGCTTTTCAAGTCAAGTCGTCCCCTTCAGACCAGGGACACGTGAACGGCTGTTCACTTGGAGTTTGTATACTCCTGCTTCCTCTGTTAAGAAGTGCTGTGTGCCCCGTCACACTTGGTAGCACTTGTAGTCAATCCTACGCCTACGCGGGTAGATTGGACTACCTGAATCCTCTGTGGTCTCATCGAGTGAGCCAAGATGGATCGTACGGAGTTTCCCCATCTGAACGACTCGCAGTACGAGTCCATTCGTAAGATGGCAGGCATCTTTGGGACAGATGCCCTGCGTAGCTTAGCGGTGGCGACGCCGGCTGAGCAGGTTGAGCGTATCAACGCGTTCGACACCTACGAGCGAGGGCTCATCGCCCACTTTCAAGGGCTGCAGGCCACTGCGGCCGCGCCGAAGCCGGTGCAACCGAAGCCCCTGCGGCTGAAGGTTCACCCCTTCGAAGGGAAGGAAGGGGAAAACCTTCACTTCTGGGTTCGAGAGGTTGAGCTCGCGATGGACGCGGCTCTCGTCTCGGACGAGCGACTCCGTGTCGCCTTTGCGCTCTCCAACCTTAGTGGTCGCGCTAAGAGTTGGGCGTATACGCGCGAAGCGACGACGCCTGGATGCTTCGCATCATGGTCCCAGCTGTGCGAGCAGCTGCGGGCCGCGTTTCTTCCGGTGAACTACGAGTACCGCCAGCGTTCGCGCTTCCTCGCCTGCAAACAAGGAAGGCGCGAGCTGCATGAGTACATCCAGGAGATGCGAGTGCTCGCTGCCTCTTTGGTGGGGAACCCCCTGCCTGAACACATCAAGGTGACCGTGTTCATGGACGGTCTGCGTGTCGGTCCTGCCCGCACGCAACTGTTCCGTGTGCAAGCAAACACTATGGAGGAGGCGATTCAGATCGCCCTCCAGGAGGAGTACAGCCACAAGCAGGCTCGTACCCCCGCCACGGTATGGCAGAGCAACCCTGCCTCTGGCGGTGCGCCTAATGGTAACTCCGGCAATGGAGCGATCAACGGGCCGGTTCCCATGGATCTGGGCATGGCCGAGCAGAGCGACATTCGCTGCTACGGCTGTGGCAAGCTTGGGCATATGAAACGTGCTTGCCCCGCGGGAGGACTGAAGAAGAAGTTCTCTTCGAAGCCCTTTGGCTCTAGGGGTCGGTGGCAGAAGCCGCGCCCCAGGAACCAGGGGAACGCCGGACACCAGTAGGGGCAGGCGCCCTACTGGGGAAACACTAAGTCTTCATGAGGGGCGTGCGGGTGGCGCACGCCATGGGGACTTAGCCTCTGAGAGTCTCTGTACTCTCGAAGCGGAGAAGGGCAGCGGTGGGCTGCTTGTGGTGCTCGCGAGTGTACCGGGATACGATCGTCCCTTGAGAATCTTGATCGACTCTGGGGCGTCCAAGAACTTTGCGCGCCGCCAGACTGTCGCACGCAATCGCGACAAGTACGCCGATGCGCTACGAGGCAGCAAAGACAACGGGCTGGTCTCGGTAAGACTGGCCGACGGTACGGAGGTAGAAGTACCTCGGGTCCACGTGGACCTCACTGTCAAGTTCGAGGACTTCGACAGCACGGAGCCGTTCTTGGTCCTAGACATGGACAAGTACGACTTGATCCTTGGCATGCCGTGGCTGGAGAAACACGAGCCTTGGATCGACTGGCGCGGCAAGGCCATCGGGGCCAGCCGTCCCCCACGGTCTGACAGAGCTTTGGTGAGTCATGTTCCCACCTCTGGCAGCAGCTGGGGCGCCCGCGAGGGCCGCCAGGGCGCAGCAGCGTCTAATGAGTTCTTGGGGTCCGTCGAGACTGACGACGACTCCGACCGGGCCGGACAAGGCCTGAGAGTGGAGGTGCCGGACAGCACCTACCAGGTGGGTAACGTAGGTCCACACGCGGGTAACGAAGTACCGCAGGCAGCAAGGGTTGCTGGAGAAGGCGCCGCTGGCGTTGGCGTGGGTAACCAAGTTCCACGCGAGGTCGCTCAGACCGTAACTGATGAGGAAGGCAATGCAGGCGCTTCCGATGTGGGTAACATAGTTCCACAGGAGGTCACTCAGACCATAACTGATGCGGGAGTCGCTGGAAGCGCTCCTGGTGTGGGTAACCAAGTTCCACACGGCGAGGTGGGTAACATAGTTCCACCCAGCAAGGCGGGTAACCAAGTTCCGCTCAAGAACAAGGCGGGTAACCATGTTCCGCTCAAGGACAAGGCGGGTAGCCAAGTTCCGCTCAAGGACAAGGCGGGTAACGTAGTTCCGCACGAGATCGAGAAGATCGGTGGTGCCGTCAAGGCGGCGCCACGAGACGAAGACACCCGAGGGTCACGTCGTAAGCCGGGCCTAGTCGTGTGGCCGACGACGCCAGTCGCCAGCGACTCCGAGCCTCCAGCCAAGGCTCCAGCCGCCGAAGAGTGTTATCACATCTTCGACGGCGTGACCGGTAGTCGGGTCAAGACAGGAGCTGTCGAGCTTACAGCTCTGCCCGAGGTTTCAGAGTTGCTGAACCTTGAGGAGCTCGCCATGGAGGACTTCTTGGCCGAGCTAAAGGCCGGGGAGATCGCAGAGTTGGTTTCTTCGACCGGAGTCCACGTCGGCCGAGTTGAACTCGTCCTCGGTCATGGACCAGGCAGTCCTGGAGGAGTTCCAGAGACAGCGCGCGTCGCGCATGGGCTCTGAGATTCTTAAGAACCCCCGGGACCCGGTGTACCCCTTGGTGAAGGAGTTTGAGGACGTGGTGTCCAAGGATTCACCGTCCAATCTCCCTCCGGACAGGGGAATCAGGCACGAGATCGATCTCGTGCCGGGCACGAAGTACTGTGTCACGAGGCAATGGCCTCTTCCCCGGGAGCAGTGTGAAGTCATTGATGCCTTCTTTGCCGCCAAGGCGAAGGCAGGCATGGTGCGGGAGTCGAAGTCCCCGCACTCGACGCCTACCTTCTGTGTTCGCAAACCGAACGGAAAGTGGCGTCTGGTTCATGCTTATAACAAGCTGAACAGCGCGACAGTGCCTGCGCAGACACCGATCCCGCGCAAGGACGTGTTGCTCAACAACATGGCCGGCTGCACGCTGTATAGCGCGCTGGACCTGGTGGACGGATACTACCAGATCCTGATGCGCGAGAGCGACATCCCACTCACGGCTGTGAGCACGCCGAGCGGTATGCTCTGGGAGTGGCTGGTCATGCCTCAGGGGCTTTCTAACGCCCCGGCAACGTTCAATCGCTTGGTCATACAACTGTTCCGACCTTTGCGTGCGTTCACACAGACGTACTTTGACGACATCTTCGTCCACAGCCGTGCCGAGGCAGGCCAGACGGCCATGGAGGTGCATCTCCAGCACCTTCGACGTGTGTTCGAAGTCATGCGGGCGAACAAGCTGTACGCCAACATCGACAAGTGTGTGTTCGCAGCTGAGGAGATCAAGGTACTGGGCTGCTTCGTCAGCAGCGCCGGGGTCCGGGCGGACCCGGAGAAGGTGAAAACCATCGCGGCTTGGCCGCCGCCTCGGTCGCAGAAGGACTTACGACAGTGGTTGGGCCTCGCCAACTACCTGCACAAGTATAGTGCAGGCTACGCCGAGCTGGCACGGCCCTTGTCGGATCTCCTGAAGAAGGATGTCGACTGGCGCTGGGAGCGTCGCCATCAAGATGCTTTTAACGACATCAAAGCGAGCTTACAGCGCGCGCCAGTCCTGGCATTGCTGGACGAGACGAAGCCTTTCAGCGTAGTCTGTGATTCGTCTGACTACGCAATTGGCTGTGTGCTATTGCAGGCCGACGATGAAGGCCGCGAACGGGTCATCTCGTTCCAGTCCAGGCAGCTCAAGACAGCCGAACGGAACTATCCAGTCCACGACAAGGAGCTACTTGTCATGAAGTACGCTCTTGTCAAGTTCCGAGTGCACCTCCTGGGCTCGACGCCCTTTGTCGTTTATACAGACCACGCGTCCTTGCGGACTGCCGTCAACACGCCGCATCTCTCACAGCAGATGGCGCGTTGGCTGTCATTCTTCGCGGAATACAACTTCCGTGTCGAGTACAAGCCGGGCAAGTTGAACGTGCTTGCCGACGCGCTGTCGCGCCGACCCGACTACGAGCTTGCTCATATTAGTCGGGTCACGACGGATCTGTATGATCGCATCAGGCTGGGGTACCGAGTCGATGCCAGTATCGAACCTCTTGTGCGGTTCTTGGCCGCTGACTCGGAAGCCAAGGCCGAGTGGCTCACGTCCCGACAACGTGCAAGGCTGCACCGCTATGAGTGGGCTGACGGTTTGCTCCACTATAGGGTCGAGCCCGAGGATCCTCCCCGTATTGTCGTGCCCAACGACGAGGATCTCAAGTACGACATCCTGATGGAGGCGC
Organism: Phytophthora sojae; assembly: GCF_000149755.1. Lineage (NCBI taxonomy): Eukaryota > Oomycota > Peronosporomycetes > Peronosporales > Peronosporaceae > Phytophthora > Phytophthora sojae. The sequence goes on from NW_009258116.1 coordinate 5,036,675, forward strand.
ACGACGCTCCATCCAGTGGCCATCTCGGCCGTGAGAAGACGTACGCGTCTGTCTCGCAGATGTTTTGGTGGCGTCACATGTACAAGTGGGTCGCCACCTACGTCCGTAGGTGCGAGACGTGCCAGCGCGTGAAGCCTGCCGGTCACGCCTCGGCACCATTGCAGAGCCTGCCGGTCCCAGCGGACTGCTGGAAGTCGATGAGTCTCGACTTTGTCTTCGGACTTCCGGCCGATGACCGTGGCAACACTGGTGTTGTTGCCTTCGTGTGCCGTCTGAGCAAGATGGTCCACGTTGCTCCAGTTCGTGACACCGTCACTGGCGACGAGGTCGCTCGCCTGTTCATGGACTGTGTCTTCCGACACCACGGTCTGCCCGAGACCATTGTCTCTGATCGAGACCCGCGGTTCACCGCTACGTTCTGGCAGACGCTGTTTCGCCTTCTCGGCACACGACTGTCGATGTCGACGGCGGATCACCCGCAGACGGATGGCCAGACGGAGCGCGTCAATCGCGTGCTCGAAGACACGCTCCGCAGTATCTGCGCGGAGATGCCCCGCTCTTGGGCTGATCGCTTGCCCATGGTTGAGTTCGCACTCAACAATGCGGTACATGCATCGACGGGCTTTACGCCCTTTTACCTGAACGGGTTGCGCCACCCCCAGGTGCTGCTCACATTACGAGGCAGTACCGGGGCTTCGGTCCTAAGTGGGGGAGAGGCTCGGAAAACCTTTTCCTCCCAAGTCTCGGACGTGAGTCCAGCCACCTTGCGGAAGCAACTGTCCTCGTTTGCCGAAGACAGGCTGAACATAATCAGCAGGGTGCGAGACACCATGGCGCAAGCCCAAGATAAACAGAAGGAGTACTCTGACCGAAATGGAAGAGGAAACATGAACGTGTTTAAGGTTGGGGATTTAGTTCTCCTAGATACTAGAAACCTACCGCTAAACACTGTTAGCTCGGTCGAGAGCAACAAGCTGAAGCACCGCTTCATTGGACCCTTCACGGTCCTCAGCCGGCATGGCGCGGCGTACACCATAGACTTGCCCAAGTCGATGACGACTCACCCGACGTTTTACGTGAGTCGTCTTAAGAGGTACCATGACCCTCTGGCTCTGGCTGCCCCGCAGGAAGCGGTGGGTGGCCCGGTGGAGAAGAGCGCAGCTCCTCGAAGCGCGGCGTCGAGTCGCGGTAAGGCGCCTGATACGCGCGCTGGTCGTAAGACGGCGCGGCGTACATCGAAGCAGCATACGCAGGGGCCCCGTACGAGCCCTGGCCAAACTGGGCCTGATACGAGTGGGGCTGCTGCTGCTCCGGATACGGCGCGTGGCCATGAAGCTCGGCCCGAAGGCCAGCGAGCTGGTTTCGCAGCGAGTCGTAAGACGACAGGTCGGCTCGACGATCCACACGGCCATGGAGACTGCGAGTTTCTTATAGAGCGAGGCAACATCCTCACGGAGCCGCTCCACAGCACCAGGCTGACCGGCACGAGCGGCAGCCTCGCCACCAAGGCCGACGCCAAGCGCGATCTCGAGGACATACACACGGTCCCGGAGAAGACGAATCTCCTCTTGCTGCAGGGTCACCACCTGACTCGGGGCCCCAGCATACGGCTGCGTCGCCTCAGGCTCGTAGCCATGGCCGTGCGAGGCCACCGCCGGCCCTCCTTGATCGTAATGGGCAGATCCACTACCACGTAAAACGAGTCGTCCGGGAGCGGCGGCTCCATGGCAAGCGCCAGCTGCTCGTGAAGTGGAGGGGTTACCCTGAGTCGGATAACTCGTGGGAGCCCGTTGAGCAGCTCCAGGCAGACTGCCCGAAGGCTGTTGCGATATGGGACGAGAAGCAGCGGCAGCTTCGTAAGTAGTCCTTGGCTTCTTGGCCGGTACCCGGGGCACGGTAGCAGACGTAGTCGCACCACGCCCACGCTCTTCACGAGCTTTGGCTCTCGCCTCTTGCTTCAGCTCGTCCATTTTCGAGTGGAGTTTGCGCTTGCTCACGAGTTGAGCGAACTCGATGCGGAGCTCGCGCACGTCCAGGATTGCGGACAGAGTGCGATCCTCACGAGTTCTTTGAACTCTTGGTCTGAATACCCTTTGCTCTGGACGTAGCGCCAGAAGAGGTCTTCCACCTCGCTCCAGGTCATGTTGTCATTCGGCTTGACCCAGTGGAAACCCCACACAGGATGGAGTCCACCCTTGTCCTCCGGCTTCTTGCGAAGCGTGGTGAACTCCTTCAGTGTGAGCTTGTGTGGTGCTAGTAGCACACACCGGGCGACTTCAACGTCGCCAAGGGAAGAGTGGCTCTTTCTCAACAAGAGCACGCTCATAGGAACCCCTCGAGGTGTACCCGCCGATAAGGCCACGAGGAGCCGAGAGCTTCTCCAACAGCGCTGGCGCACCAGTGCCAGGCTCGGGCGGGAAGTAGCCCTGCAGGTACGTGGCATCCCCGCCTGAAGAAGACTCGATGGCAGTCGTGGCAGTCGGCTGCCTGGCATACGCACCCGAGCTAGCAGCGTGGTATTGCTGCTGCTGCTCGTCGAGGTTGTTGGAGAGCTCCTTGGGCTCGTGGACGGCACCCTCCTCGTCCTCGGACTCCGAGTCGATGAACAGCTTGGAGCTGGAGCCGCGAGGCGACCTGGAAGCTGAACGCTTCTTCGCCTTGGCCTCGGCGGCCTTCGCAGCGGCAGCCGCTTTCGACGCTTGGGCACGCTCACGACCTTGTGCCAGCGCCAGATGCTTGGATGCCAGCACCTCCTTGGGCTTGGAGCCCGCGTCGCTCGGCGACTTCTCGGCCACGACCCCAGCGTCGGCCATGGCGACTTCGTCGTGCGACTGCTTGCTGTCGCCTGAGCCGGACTCGGCGTCCTCCGCCTCCTTCTCTGACGAGGCCTTTGCGTCGGCCGAGGCGTTGGTCATGTCGCCTGCCGCCAGCTCCGTGCCTTCGGCAGCGTGCGTGCTGCCCTCCGAGACGTTCTCGTCGTCGGGTGAACTCTCACCGGAGTACTGGACCATCGTGCAGTCAAAGACGGCGGCTTCCCAGTCGCGAGCCGGGCTTTTATGGCCCCGAGGACTCTCCTCCTTGCCTTGCGCGGCGTCAGGAGACTTGCTCCGAGCCCCGGCCTGACGGCCACTCTCCGGCGTGCTGCTACGAGAGCGCACCACCTCCTCGGCCGCCTTCGTGGCCTCCATCAGCGCGGACGACTCGTCCTTGGCCTCGGCCGCCCTGGTCTTCGGCCCTACGGCCCGCGGTTTCGGAGGTGCTTTCGCACTGCGCGCACTGCGCGTTGGAGGCATGCTTCCGGTCGACGTGGAGACCCTGCGGCTTGCTCGGCGATGCGCCAGTTGCTCTGTGAGGAGCCGAGGCGCCAGAGCTCGCACCGTCGTCGTTGGATTTCGACTTTGCGAGTGAAATATGAGTCGCCGGCGTAACCTCGCTCTGATTGGTCGATAAGATCGAATCTAAGTGGGGGAGGATGTAACGGGGTTACATGGAATAGTGCCCTGTCACTATTACGGGATGGCTACATCTGTCACTCCCCTGGATAGTGACCCAAGTGGCCTCAGAGCCAACAGATACATTTTGTTTGTATGACACAAACTATAAGACCTATCCAATGATGCCTCTCGTGTCTGCACTAGTAGTCTCTTTCTGGTACCTAAATATGCGTCTTCTCGGAGAAATCCAGTTATAGGTACATTCTTAGGTGCCGCGCCTGTTAAAAATACTCCAGTAGCAGCACGCGCGTCACTACGAAACGATCCGACAGTAACTACACAGCATTTCAGCACACACCCACAGACCAACAAACCGACCAGGCGCGTACCCGTGTAGGTATCTTTAGGTCATGGTGGGTCTGTATTTTTTGGCCTGCACGGTACTGTGCGCGCTAAAGCCCGTGCCGCCCGCCTGCAGGTGCACGATGTCCTTCTTGCGCAGCTTCAGACCCGTCACGGGGCACGTCATGCTCGGCAGCACCATGTCCTTGAGGCAGCTCTCCAGCACCACCTGGCCGGACGGTCTCAGCAGCACGGCGCGGCGGTGGGAGATCTCCTTCTTGGTCACGGCGCAGAGCACGTGGGCCTCTTTGGCGTTGTCTCCAGGAGCGTCCCACTCGAACTTGATCGGCAGGAGGTGCTTGAGCTTCATCTCGTCGAGACTCATGGGGTCCCGCGTCTTGGTGTCGGGCATGGCCACCGTCGTCTCCTGCGACGGCGTGCATTCCGGAATCCAGAAGCTCGTGCGCTTCATAGCCTCGCGCCGCTCGTTGTCCGTGGCCGCGTCCACCTTCTCTTGCAGCTTGCGCGTGGCCAGCGCGGCGCGCTCCTGTGGCTCCAAGGAGGAGGAGGTGGAGGCAGCCGTCATCGACTGCTGGCCCTCGGCCGCGTCCAGCGCCTTCCGCAGCGTGTCGCGCTCCTGCTGCAGCGCCGCGTCCTGCGCCTTGCGGTCGTGCGCCTCCAAGAAGCGCGCGTAGGCCGCCGTGTTCTCCTGGATGGCGCGCTTCTGCGCCAGCAGGTTGGCGTAGATGCACTCCTTGCAGTAGACGAAGCCCGCGGGCGACGCCAGCGGACTGCGCCCGCGCGTGGAGGCCAGGCACAGGCAGCACACGCCGAAGGACAGCTGCGCGTCGCGCCCGAAGCGCCGCTTCAGCGTGCCGTGGCCCGCGGCCGCGCGCTCGTGGTACGTGAAGTGCGTGGTGGCCGTCGCGTTCTTGCTGTGCCGGCTCATTCTGCTGGAAGCGAGATACACTTGATATTCCCACTAGTGGGTCTCAGTTCTGAGTCAGAACTTCTGACAGCAGCTCGAACACATCTTGAAGGATATGAGCTGTGATTGGTTAAAACTCGATTGCTATCTTGCTGCCAACCCCTTTCCATACTGCCACGATTTTGGTGCAGTATGTACATATAGCGCCGGCAGCAGCAAGATGCATCCCACCTATTGCCGGACCGCCCCAGGAGCGACGGCAGCGGGAACCGACCCGAAACGAGCCAAGATGAAGTTCATTATGACACTGGGGTCGTATATTATCCCGCTGGCGACGGTCTACTTGGCCGAGTATACCATGCAGACGGGAGTGTGGTCGGCCATCGGGTTCCCAGTGGAGAGCAAGGACGCGCACGCGAGCTTCTACTCGGCCGCGGGCTTGGCCTACCAAGCGGGGGTGTTCATCTCGAGGTCCTCCGGCGTGCTGTTCCAAGCTACGCGGCCAATTCTATACCTCATGCCAGCGCTGCAGGTGCTGCTGCTCGGGTTCTTCACGCTCGTGGCGGCCGCGCATTTTTGGTACAACTGAGGGTTGCTGGTCGTGTGTTTCGTGGTCAGACTGCTCGGCGGCGGCGTCTACGTGAGCGCCTACATGCTGCTGTCGAAGGAGATCCCACCGAGTCACGTTGAGCTGGCAGCAGCGGTGCCTGTGGGCGACACGGTCGGTGTCATGTTTGCCGACTGCGCTGGCCTGGTGCTTCAAGGCTGCCTGTACTCCATCAACCACCTCCCAGGCGCTGCAATCGATGTAACGTGTTGACTCGACACCTATCAAACGCGATCGAGTACTCTCACTTTATCTTTCTATCTCTCCCCGCTGTGACTGTACTAAGCAGAGATCTGTGACGCGCGCCTGTTAGCAGGAGCTATAATAGCTAGCGCTGTGGAATCAGCCATACGAAATTGTCGCGGCTGTACTCGATGGCAATACCGGAAAAGCGGGCTCATCGACTGAGGTACGTATCCAACTGCGGCAGCTGGCTCATGTGGTTTCAAGCCGACGGATGTTCTTGCTTACAAGCCTGTTCTTAGCGAGTGGCAGTGTGGACAAGTGCAGTCTGTCGATGCATCGGGAAACAGCGTCGAGCTTTCGAAGTGGAATCTTGAAATCAATGGCGATTCTGTGAGCTTCAACAACGCACCAGACGAAAGAACAGCGCAGTGCCCAGACGAGTGAGATCGGTAAACATAGGTTTTAAGTGGGCCTAGCTATTCGTCACTACAGCAAGCAAACAGATACACAGACACAGCGTTCTAAATGCAGCAGAGCCGAGTGCCCCTCGGTTTGCTACTTCTTGACAAATCCATTCGCAGGAATAATTCCCAATCACCGCCTCGAGATTCGCTCACTTCAACTTGTGGGTTTAAAATGTTTCTCTTCATTTTGTTTGATTTGATGAAAGTATACACACGATAACTACACGTTCGGTCCGTAGACCGACAGGTCGTTGCCCGGCAGGATGAACTGCTTGAAGTTCTCCTTGAACGACTTGGCCAGCTTGAGCGCCGTCTCGTCGAACGCCGCCTTGTCCGTCCACGAGTCCTTGGGGTTCAGGATCTCGGACGGCACGCCCGCCACCGCCGTCGGGATCTCGAAGCCGAACAGCGGGTCCTTGACGAACGTCGCGTCGTTGATGCTGCCGTCCAGCACCGCGTCCACGCACTTGCGCGTGAACGGCAGCTTCATGCGCTTGCCCACGCCGTACACACCGCCCGTCCAGCCCGTGTTGATCAGGTACACGTGCGTGTTGTGCTCCTGCAGCTTCTTCTTCAAAAGGTCCGCGTACTTGGTCGGGTGCAGCGTCATGAACGCCGCGCCGAAGCACGTCGAGAACGTCGCCTGCGGCTCCGTGATGCCGCGCTCCGTGCCCGCCACCTTGGCCGTGTAGCCCGACAGGAAGTGGTACTGCGCCTGGCCCGCAGACAGCTTCGACACCGGAGGCAGCACGCCGTACGCGTCGCACGTCAGGAAGATCACGGCGTTCGGGTGGTTGCCGCGCGAGTTGGGCTGGTGGTGCGGGATGTGGTAGATCGGGTACGACACGCGGCCGTTCTCCGTCTTGCTCGAGTTGAAGTAGTCGGGCTCGTTGTTGGCGTCGATCCAGACGTTCTCCAGCATGGCGTTCGGGCGGATGGCGTTGAAAATGTCCGGCTCGTTCTCCTTGCTCAGGTCGATGGTCTTGGCGTAGCAGCCGCCCTCGAAGTTGAACACGCCCTCGTCGTCCCAGCCGTGCTCGTCATCGCCGATCAGCTCGCGCTTGGGGTCGGCCGACAGCGTCGTCTTGCCCGTGCCCGACAGCCCGAAGAAGATGGCCGTGTCGCCCGCCTTGCCGATGTTGGCCGACGCGTGCATGGCCATCACGCCGTTCAGCGGCAGGTAGTAGTTCATCATACTGAAGATGCCCTTCTTCATCTCGCCGCCGTAGAACGTGCCGCCGATGACGGCCATGTGCTTCTCGATGTTGAAGATCACGAACACCTCCGAGTGCAGGCCGTGCGCCTCCCAGTCCTCGTCCACGACGTTGCACGCGTTGATGACCGTGAAGTCGGCGTTGAAGTTCTCGGCCACGCTCGAGAACTCGGGGCGGATGAACATGTTGGTCACGAAGTGGTGCTGCCACGCCAGCTCCGTGATGATTCGCACGTTGAGGCGGGACTTCTCGTTCACGCCGCAGTGGCCGTCGAACACGTACATGCGGTCCACGCCGCTGAAGTGCTTGGCGGCCTTGGCGTACAGCGCGTCGAACACCTCGGGCGTCGTGGGCTGGTTGATCGAGCCCCACCACACGTTGTCCTGCGACGGCGCCTGCTTCACGATGAACTTGTCCTTGGGCGAGCGGCCCGTGAACTTGCCCGTGTCCACGGTGAACGTGCCGTTGGCCACGAACGTGCCCTCGTTGAACTTCTTCTCGTGGTCCGCGAGCTGCTCGTACGTCAGGTTGTGGAACACCTTGCAGTCGTTCTGGATGCCCAGCTCGCCCAGGCCGAGCGCCGCGGTCGTGGTCTCGTGCTGCGCCATGGCTTCGGTTGTGTGTGTGGTGCGGGTTGCGCTTGGTTGCTGGAGCTGCTAGTGCTCGGGCCGGTGCCAATTGGGAAGTGACCTCTGGAGGCCAACGCGAGACCGACAGTGCTTTGTTGAGAGGGCTGCGTGATGCCTGGGAGTACTTTGGGTCGAGTGCACGTTGGTCAAGCCAAGCCTCGATGTGAAGCACGGCCTGCCGGCTACGCACGTTGCATTTCGACCGGAGCCCTACCGGTTTTGGCGAACAAAGAGGCGCCGCCGACACGCCCTCGTCGACGCAGGTAGGTGTTCCTTTTCGGCCAATCAGAAGCATGTTGTATTTGGCCTCGTCTCTGGCGACACCTAGGGCATACGAAGCGCAAGTGGGTCGGCTCTCCCGGGTAAGTTGCCATGTCGACGCGTCACAGAGCCACCGTTAGGCTACCGGTCAACTACCGAATATAGTATACTGAATCCAGTTGATTCTCTATCGGCGATCCTCCAATGCATGCTTACTTGTGACTTCGCTTTTGGTGATCAAGCACAAGGCTGCGTTGCTCGTCGTAACTTACTAAGTACTTCGTTCACTCACTCACTTCTGGACTCGAGACAAATATGAAAAGTGTCAAGAACACTCTGGGCCACCGTGTGTCTATTTCTGGGCGATTGCGTCGAAGGAGCGTTAACTTGAGCCTCCGACTCGGAGTCCAAGAGTGCGTGGATTGCACGCATCCGGGATGAGCGGCCACGACGGGCGCACGAAGGGCAAGCGCATTCGCAAGCCGCAGGCCGGCAATTCCAACTCCAAGGCCCGATGGAAGTACCTGAGCGCAGACGTCTCGGACGTCGTCGACAAACCAGCGGCCAAGCTCCGAGCGAAGGCCCGTAGGAAGTCTAGCGTCAAACCAGGACCAACGATAAAGGGGGCGCTCAAACTCGGCTACGACATCGACGGCGACGGGTTCGTGGACGTCCGCGAGATGCGCCTCGCGAAGTTCCTGGACGCGATGCTACTCGATCGACGAAAAGACCCCCTTGATGAAGGTCCTGAGCCAACTGAAGCCGATTTGTTAGCAATGCGTCAAGGCGCTGGCCGGCTGCTTATTGCAAAGGAATTCGTGGAGCGCAACCACGAGCGACTTTGGAGATACGGCTCCATCTTCACGGGCATGAACGACGAGCAGGCAGCCCAGTTCATCGCGACCCACAAAAACTTCAAGAAGCTCATGCCGTTCCTCGAGAGCACGGAGCGCAACCGCACTGTGCGCTCGTCGCACCAAATGCGCTCGTGTATTCAAGGCGACATTGCAGCCGACGCGTTAACGGCCCCCACCTCGTCGGCCGAGCGGCAAACGTGGGTGGAGACGACTCGAAAGCTGCGCAGTTCGTCGTTCACCAAGCACCCGCTACCGGATTTGCAACCGAAGAAGAAGTTCGTGTCACCGGCGCTCGATCCCAACCAGCTCGATGACGTCGAGCCCAATCTGGCAGCCAGCGTGAGCAGCCCCGAGGTATTCTCCAACGCCTACGGAGCCATAGACATCGACGGAGACGGCATCGTGGACGACGACGAAATGAAGATGCACCTGCGTCTGCAGGAGGCCACAGGCAGCAGCAACAACCGCGACGAGGTGAAGGCGCGCCACCTCCAGCAGATCCAAGGGCGAAAGATGATGGTGGCGGACTTCGTGCAGCGCAACGCCGGCCAGATGTGGCTCTACGACGAGAGCTTCCGCTACAAGTCCACGGACCAGATCGTGGACGAGATAGCAAGTGGCGCCGGATTTGCCACGGAATTCAACCGGCTGCGCGCCAAGGAGCGGCTCGTGAAGCTCAAGTCCTCGCTGGGCGTGTCTGGCTGCATCGTACAGCTGCCGCCGGCGGAGCTGCCCGTGGACCCGACCAACGCGCTCGAGTTCCGCCGGGTGAAGGACCGCTCCGAGCTGCTCATGGCGCGCAAGGAGCTGCTGAAGCCGCTGCAGCAGCGCCGGGGGCTCGCCATGCCCGGCGGCGATTCCGCCGGGCCGCTGCGCTACCGTCCACGAGGCATCCGCGAGGAACAGGGCGACATGGGGCGCTCCAAGAGCGACGGCAGCTTACTCATTGGCCTGCCGCGGATCTACGACACCCCCGTGAAAATCGAGCCCGTCGGTACATTTTCCGTTACCAAGTGGCGCCTAGATGCCAATTAAGCCAAAACTTCAACATCACCGTAGAAACGCGATAACGCGCACGGTCCCACCGACTTGAAGTAAACCTTTGCGTTGTTCGCTGAAATGCAACGAGGTACGTCGCCAATCTTTCTCCGAGAGGGGTCGCTTGCTCGGCCACGTACCCGCGCTGCTCTGCTCCGCCTGCCGATGTTTAAACTCAACCAGCACCTTGGTCGCCGGGCCTCACTTTCCAATTGGCATTGGACCAAGCACAAGCTCCAACAACAAGTCAAGAGACCAAGCGCTGTAAGTCAAGCGCAGCACAACCTTCAAGTCCAACCGAAGCCATGGCGCAGCACGAGACCACGACCGCGGCGCTCGGCCTGGGCGAGCTGGGCATCCAGAACGACTGCAAGGTGTTCCACAACCTGACGTACGAGCAGCTCGCGGACCACGAGAAGAAGTTCAACGAGGGCACGTTCGTGGCCAACGGCACGTTCGCCGTGGACACGGGCAAGTTCACGGGCCGCTCGCCCAAGGACAAGTTCATCGTGAAGCAGGCGCCGTCGCAGGACAACGTGTGGTGGGGCTCGATCAACCAGCCCACGACGCCCGAGGTGTTCGACGCGCTGTACGCCAAGGCCGCCAAGTACTTCAGCGGCGTGGACCGCATGTACGTGTTCGACGGCCACTGCGGCGTGAACGAGAAGTCCCGCCTCAACGTGCGAATCATCACGGAGCTGGCGTGGCAGCACCACTTCGTGACCAACATGTTCATCCGCCCCGAGTTCTCGAGCGTGGCCGAGAACTTCAACGCCGACTTCACGGTCATCAACGCGTGCAACGTCGTGGACGAGGACTGGGAGGCGCACGGCCTGCACTCGGAGGTGTTCGTGATCTTCAACATCGAGAAGCACATGGCCGTCATCGGCGGCACGTTCTACGGCGGCGAGATGAAGAAGGGCATCTTCAGTATGATGAACTACTACCTGCCGCTGAACGGCGTGATGGCCATGCACGCGTCGGCCAACATCGGCAAGGCGGGCGACACGGCCATCTTCTTCGGGCTGTCGGGCACGGGCAAGACGACGCTGTCGGCCGACCCCAAGCGCGAGCTGATCGGCGATGACGAGCACGGCTGGGACGACGAGGGCGTGTTCAACTTCGAGGGCGGCTGCTACGCCAAGACCATCGACCTGAGCAAGGAGAACGAGCCGGACATTTTCAACGCCATCCGCCCGAACGCCATGCTGGAGAACGTCTGGATCGACGCCAACAACGAGCCCGACTACTTCAACTCGAGCAAGACGGAGAACGGCCGCGTGTCGTACCCGATCTACCACATCCCGCACCACCAGCCCAACTCGCGCGGCAACCACCCGAACGCCGTGATCTTCCTGACGTGCGACGCGTACGGCGTGCTGCCTCCGGTGTCGAAGCTGTCTGCGGGCCAGGCGCAGTACCACTTCCTGTCGGGCTACACGGCCAAGGTGGCGGGCACGGAGCGCGGCATCACGGAGCCGCAGGCGACGTTCTCGACGTGCTTCGGCGCGGCGTTCATGACGCTGCACCCGACCAAGTACGCGGACCTTTTGAAGAAGAAGCTGCAGGAGCACAACACGCACGTGTACCTGATCAACACGGGCTGGACGGGCGGTGTGTACGGCGTGGGCAAGCGCATGAAGCTGCCGTTCACGCGCAAGTGCGTGGACGCGGTGCTGGACGGCAGCATCAACGACGCGACGTTCGTCAAGGACCCGCTGTTCGGCTTCGAGATCCCGACGGCGGTGGCGGGCGTGCCGTCCGAGATCCTGAACCCCAAGGACTCGTGGACGGACAAGGCGGCGTTCGACGAGACGGCACTCAAGCTGGCCAAGTCGTTCAAGGAGAACTTCAAGCAGTTCATCCTGCCGGGCAACGACCTGTCGGTCTACGGACCGAACGTGTAAGTCTGATTAGGCTCAAGCGTCCGCTGCAATTGAGCTTGCTGCTGCTGGTGGCCGGTTGCTGTAGGAGAATTTATTTTATCTATCTAGCTTAGTGGTGTAGTTTGCATGTGCTCTGCTTCATCGAATTCGAGTCAATATACGGCTAGTTTAAACATGCAACGCTGTCGTTCAACAGCATATCTGCCGATGGACATCTGGTGTCGACTTCATTCAAAACTCTCGAAAACTTCCTACTACATGTAGTAACCCTTTCATCTGCGTCATTTGGTTCGCGTTATCATCGCGGATACCGGCAAGTTGAAGTGGTTGAATTTAAAGGCGACGATTGGTTAGAATTTCTGCGAATGAACGCGCTGACTCCGATGTTTGGATGGCATGCAGTGTGTACGTAGCGAGGGCAGGAGTGTGTGTGGCTCTTGAAGTTGCCCCGAATCGGGGCCCGACGAGTTGTTCAAACCCATGGTGCGTTGAACAGGGCGAGAGGAGAAGAAGCCGATGCGGGCCGCTTCAAGCGGTCATCGAGGCGAATAAAACTTGTGGCCGCGAGTCGTGTGGTTTGGTAAGTGACGAAGTAGCTTAGCACGCTCGGAAATTGTCGACCAAGCCAACCTAGCTCTCCCGCCCTCCGTTCCTTGTTATCCATTTCGGTATGACCTCGAGTTGAGCTCACGCGTGGAATCGACACTGCCACCGTGCCTCGCACAGATGGTTGAACGCCGCAGAGTACGTATCTCACGTGTTGAAGCGCTCCACGATAAACCTGTGACGGAGGCCGCGCCGACAGATGGGATTAAATGGCAAGAAACGCAAGCTGTGGGATCTTCGGGTCCGAGTCGTGTTGTTTTGAACGAGCGTGTCCTTCTACCAAAACCAAGCACCACGTCGGAGACCGCGCGGAATTTGAATGGCCTTGCTACGCACGCCGAACACGTCACAACAGTCTCGTCTCTGGCGCGCCGCGTCGACATGGCAACTTACCCGGGAGAGCCGACCCACTTGCGCTTCGTATGCCCTAGGTGTCGCCAGAGACGAGGCCAAATACAACATGCTTCTGATTGGCCGAAAAGGAACACCTACCTGCGTCGACGAGGGCGTGTCGGCGGCGCCTCTTTGTTCGCCAAAACCGGTAGGGCTCCGGTCGAAATGCAACGTGCGTAGCCGGCAGGCCGTGCTTCACATCGAGGCTTGGCTTGACCAACGTGCACTCGACCCAAAGTACTCCCAGGCATCACGCAGCCCTCTCAACAAAGCACTGTCGGTCTCGCGTTGGCCTCCAGAGGTCACTTCCCAATTGGCACCGGCCCGAGCACTAGCAGCTCCAGCAACCAAGCGCAACCCGCACCACACACACAACCGAAGCCATGGCGCAGCACGAGACCACGACCGCGGCGCTCGGCCTGGGCGAGCTGGGCATCCAGAACGACTGCAAGGTGTTCCACAACCTGACGTACGAGCAGCTCGCGGACCACGAGAAGAAGTTCAACGAGGGCACGTTCGTGGCCAACGGCACGTTCACCGTGGACACGGGCAAGTTCACGGGCCGCTCGCCCAAGGACAAGTTCATCGTGAAGCAGGCGCCGTCGCAGGACAACGTGTGGTGGGGCTCGATCAACCAGCCCACGACGCCCGAGGTGTTCGACGCGCTGTACGCCAAGGCCGCCAAGCACTTCAGCGGCGTGGACCGCATGTACGTGTTCGACGGCCACTGCGGCGTGAACGAGAAGTCCCGCCTCAACGTGCGAATCATCACGGAGCTGGCGTGGCAGCACCACTTCGTGACCAACATGTTCATCCGCCCCGAGTTCTCGAGCGTGGCCGAGAACTTCAACGCCGACTTCACGGTCATCAACGCGTGCAACGTCGTGGACGAGGACTGGGAGGCGCACGGCCTGCACTCGGAGGTGTTCGTGATCTTCAACATCGAGAAGCACATGGCCGTCATCGGCGGCACGTTCTACGGCGGCGAGATGAAGAAGGGCATCTTCAGTATGATGAACTACTACCTGCCGCTGAACGGCGTGATGGCCATGCACGCGTCGGCCAACATCGGCAAGGCGGGCGACACGGCCATCTTCTTCGGGCTGTCGGGCACGGGCAAGACGACGCTGTCGGCCGACCCCAAGCGCGAGCTGATCGGCGATGACGAGCACGGCTGGGACGACGAGGGCGTGTTCAACTTCGAGGGCGGCTGCTACGCCAAGACCATCGACCTGAGCAAGGAGAACGAGCCGGACATTTTCAACGCCATCCGCCCGAACGCCATGCTGGAGAACGTCTGGATCGACGCCAACAACGAGCCCGACTACTTCAACTCGAGCAAGACGGAGAACGGCCGCGTGTCGTACCCGATCTACCACATCCCGCACCACCAGCCCAACTCGCGCGGCAACCACCCGAACGCCGTGATCTTCCTGACGTGCGACGCGTACGGCGTGCTGCCTCCGGTGTCGAAGCTGTCTGCGGGCCAGGCGCAGTACCACTTCCTGTCGGGCTACACGGCCAAGGTGGCGGGCACGGAGCGCGGCATCACGGAGCCGCAGGCGACGTTCTCGACGTGCTTCGGCGCGGCGTTCATGACGCTGCACCCGACCAAGTACGCGGACCTTTTGAAGAAGAAGCTGCAGGAGCACAACACGCACGTGTACCTGATCAACACGGGCTGGACGGGCGGTGTGTACGGCGTGGGCAAGCGCATGAAGCTGCCGTTCACGCGCAAGTGCGTGGACGCGGTGCTGGACGGCAGCATCAACGACGCGACGTTCGTCAAGGACCCGCTGTTCGGCTTCGAGATCCCGACGGCGGTGGCGGGCGTGCCGTCCGAGATCCTGAACCCCAAGGACTCGTGGACGGACAAGGCGGCGTTCGACGAGACGGCACTCAAGCTGGCCAAGTCGTTCAAGGAGAACTTCAAGCAGTTCATCCTGCCGGGCAACGACCTGTCGGTCTACGGACCGAACGTGTAAGCGTGCGTAGTACAGTAGTATTTTCGTGCATGTCCTCTTTATCCAGATCGATTCAATATAAAAAGATTTGTACTCAAGTGGCGCGGCGCGACGGGCGGATAGATAGTATCCATTGGACACCCCGCAAGTTGAAGTTAATGACTATTCATGCAGCGATTGGCTGGACTAAGTAAAGTGGGCCACACAGTAGGAGAACAGCAACTTCTGCTGGAAGGACAAGCACCATGAAGACCGCAAAGGGCAAGAAGAAAGACCCCAAAGACGCACTTGGTCGACTTGTCCGCGACTTGAAAGAGAAGCCGACGTTGTGCCCAGTCAAAAGCTACCCTGGTGCGACGCTCGCGCGGCGGAGCACGGTCCAATTGTAAGCCCCGATTTTGGTGTCCAGCCAGCGTTCTTAATCGACGAAGGACACTTCACTCCCTACTGAATGGTCGTATAACAATGAGGCGGTCGCAGCCAAGATAACACAACTTTTTGGCCGGTGGGCCAAGTGGTCTCGAGAAGGAGGCAGAGTGACAACCTCACAAGGAGCGTTCGTTCTGGAGCAGCGTCCAATAAAGCCAGCAGTGAGAATGCCTGACGTGGCATACACACTGCGAGATGAGAAGGACAGGGGTCTAGATCGCACACAAATGTGGACGTACCGCGGAGAACCGTTTGACCCGAGCTTCGTCGTTGAAATTGACAAGCTCTCCGGTCGTGGATCTCAACGCAGAGCTCTAAACAGCAAGATGCGCTACGAGTACTTCCGGCATGGCGTTCAGTTGGGCTGGTTGATCGATCCGCGCCCCGGCCACTACAAGATGTATGAGTACTATCTCAACGAACGCGGGCAGGTGAAATGCTCGGACGACACTGCGTGGAGAGACCTCGATGGCCGCGATGTTCTTCCCGGATTCACTCTCACCAGCACCGACTTGGAGATGGTGCTTGACCAGGATCCTGGATCGTCGTCGGAAGAAGAAGTTGACTTTGCTTGCCCAGAGCGAGGATGCGGGAAACGCATGAGATCGCGCGGGGCGTGGGCTGCGCACGCGGAGTGGCACCGTGCTGAATGTGCTCGGCGGAAGCATTTGGCGAAGCGTGCGAGCAACTAGGTCCATCGTCGAAGTCCCAGTACTTTGGTCCGCGCTGAGAATGCGCAAGTTAATACTCCAGTGAAGTTGATCGATAATGCTTCTTGCGTTTGCTTTGAGGCAACTAATGTTGGTGTCGTGTTTTGGCATTTGTGATTGAGTACAGGAGCTCCACTTCAACAACTGTTGCTCGTTCACAAAGTTAGCCTAGAGCATATCCTCCTACCTTGCTAGCGAGATGTCCATTTAACCTGCATACGATCGCAAAACGGCGACAGGTTGGGGCTCTGGCTACCGACAGTGGCCAACATATCACTAACAACGGGGTTTCCAGCATTGACTTGGTGCAACAAGTCGAGGATATCCTCGCCGAGTGCAAGAAGCTGCTCCTTTTCCTTTGGGGACGGCGTAAAATCGGCCCCCTCTTCAAAAATCTCACAGAAAGCCACGGCACGTAGCACACCAACGAGAATCTGCTCGGTATGAGGTGCAATGCGGGGCCACGCAGCGAGGATGGTAGCTTGTAATGTTTCAAGAGTCTCCTCCAACATTGCGACGTTGACGCTCTCAACGCCCGCGATTAGCACCTTCAGCAGCGGCTGGAGGTAGCGGATCACATTGAGGCTATGCGGCGCACCCTGTCGAATGACAAGAGCCCGCAGGTGCCGAACAAACACCACTCGTACCGCAATATCGCTGCACAGACTGGTGTCGCGGAGCATCCGCGGCGTAAAGCGGTCGTAGTGCTTGAGCTCGCCCGGAGGAGACACCTTGTCCAGCGATTCCACGAGGCAGTCGAGAAGCACATCAAGCGTCGCCGGCTTTCGAGAGACCATCGCCGTGTGTAGTACCTCCAGCAGGACGTCCGAGTACCAGCGCAGCTCCGTGGGCGTGACGTTCCTCACAAGGTGGCGCAGCAGTCGCGCCCCAACGAGCTGCGTGGCATCAGTCAGGTCGTCCACCAGTGGGAACGTGAGCGCCAGCAAGCGGCCCAGCAGATCTCCGCCCAAGTGAGGGAACGGCACTTGCTGCACCACATGCAGCATGACCCTCTTGTTGACCGACGCAGCAGCCACCCACTCGTCCTTGCTCACGTCCTGCGAGCACAGCGCCACGATCTGCGCGACGTATTCCGCCAGCACCTGCGTCCGCCCGTCCACCTGCAGCAGCTCCACACAGCCGTCCAGGGTCTCGCCAGCCAATTCAACGCTCTGCATCAGGTCCGCGCCCGGCAGCTCCGCCGCCTCAACGAAGCTGCAGGTCGTCGCCACGAACGGCAGCCAGCGTCGCAGCTCCTTGGCCTCGTACACTGCGTCGGCCAGCTCTCGGGCCTTGAGACGGCCCACAACCGCCCGCAGCACGCGCAGAATCGGCCGCAACTTGTCGTCCAGAGCCACCAGGGCCGCCACGTTCTGCGTGTCCGCTGCGACCGCTGCCACGCACTTGATGGCCAGGCGACAGAGCGCTTTGACGGCGCGGAGGACGTCTGGGAGCAGACGCTGCAGCTCCGACGCCGCTGCCACCGGCAGCTCCGCCGCTAGCTGCTCCACGAGGTGGAGATGCGTTGGCTGCGTAGACGCATCGGCGCTGAAGGCGAGCAGCTGCTCGCGTAGCTGCTCGAGCGCGGCGTCGCCCAGAGTCAATGCGGCGTCCATGCTAATCACTTAGGGTCAAGTAAAATTGTTCCTGTGTGGTCCACATATAAGCGCACATCAAGTCAATAGATCGCTGCGAGTGAGGAGAGGCATGATGAAGCTGGACGTCGACGAGCTGAGCAGCCTGAAGGTCCGTGGCCTTGCGCCTGTGCGGTCGCTCGTGCCAGTCTGCAGCTCTCAATTGACGCGCCGTTCTCGTGCTCCTACGTGCCAGGTGAAGGATCTGCAGCGAGAGCTCAAGAAGCGCGGCCTGGACACGGGCGGCCTGAAGGCGGCGCTAGTGGGGCGGCTGAAGGAGCATCTGCAGCAGGTTGGAGTAGTCAATTCGTGGAGGGATTGGTGCTGGTTGATAGTTTAACGATGCCGTCTTGTGACAGGAGGAAGCTGGGCCCGCTGAGGCTCGAGACAAGGGGAAAGAGGGGGACGATAAACGGGAGAAGAAGGAGCAGCAGGAAGAGCCCCAGACTAAGACTTCTGAGAAGGAAAAAGTCTCGACTGAAGGAGGGGCAGAGAAGGTGGAGGAACCGGCAGAGGCTAATGGTGCAGAGGATGGAGAGAAATCAGAGTCAGCGTCGGGCGTGAAGCGCGGCGCAGATGCAGTGGAAAGGGACGAGAAGGACGCGCCGGGAGCAAAGAAGGCTAGGGTCTCGGAGGATAAAGAAGGAGACAGCCCGCAGCCAGAGGAGGATGATAGCGCCAAGCCAGCGTCGTCTGCTGATGCGGATGCTGATGCGGACGCTGATGATGCAATGAGCGGTGAGAAGGCAGCGGATGAAGCTACGGAGACGACGTACGGTGAACTTTCATGTACATGCTGAGGCGAAGTGGGTTGGTGACTGATGGGTGTGATTAACTGTTGCGCGTGTGCATCAGCAGCGAGGAAGAACGGAGATTAACACTGCGAATTGACAATTTCGTCCGGCCATTTACGCTGAATGCCGTCAAGGTACGTCACCCATACTTGCTGAGAGGTGCACAAGCTGAAGAAGTCTTACTGACGGCGCTGGTTGTAGGCTCTGGTGCAAGAACTTGGCAGCTTTGTGGAGGACGGGTTCTGGATGGACGCTATCAAGACTCACTGCTACGTGACATATCCGAGTTCCGATATCGTGAGTCTTTTCGTATTATTGACTTATCACGTCACCGGTTTTTGCTGACCTGAATACTCTTGCGGCGTGGCACAGGCCGAGAAGACAAAAGCTGCCTTGAACGGCAAGGTATGGCCCCCGGAAAACGGACGATCGCTCAAAGTAGAGTTCGTAGATCATACAGCGATGGAGGTATGTGCGTGGGTAAATGATGTATCCTTTCAACAGGTTAAAAAGCTAACACGCATGCCATGACAGGTGTCGAAGGTTGGTGAGGCAAACTTACCAAGCCGACCCAAAAGCAAGGGAAATACCACTACACAACCTGCTCAACGGCAGAGTAAGCAGCCAAGAGGTATTTGTTGATTTGGATCCGAAAGACTAACTCGTTTTGTGCTTGTGAAGAGGTAACGATCGACGAGTTTTTCCAGAAGACGGAGACAAAACCTGTGCTGTACTACTTGCCGCTCACGGACGAGCAAGTGAAGGAGCGGAAGGAGCGCCAGAGCCAGCAGCCGGAGGGTCCACCTCGCAAGCGCCGCCATCGCGGCGGTCGCAAACGCAACAGACGCGGTCGCTTCCAGCGACGTTAGTACCAAACACTCCCAAGCAGACTCGGCCACGAGGACGGCAAGATATTCAACTTGACGACCAAAGAAATTGTGCTGCCATTAAACCACTCATGTTTTCTGCCGGGGTCATCCGTCGCAGGCCTTGTTATTATCGTCCGCTATGCGATACTTACTGCTATTGATGACGATATCTGCGTAGCCTTCTCATAGCTCGAACGGGATATCCTCGTTGGAATATAGTACATCGTGCTCCAGTCCGATCTTCGTGTCGTATAGGAGCGACACGCAGCTGGTCGCGTACGCCTTGTCCGTGTTAAGGCGATCCAATATGCGCAACAGCGAGCGCACTGCCGACAGCAGCTCTTCTTTCTTGATGGGGTTCACGTCATGGGCGTCACCAGTTCCCCCTGCTCGCCCGTCTTCAGTCATGTCTCCTCCAACCGCGCTCGAACCAGCAACCGCATCGCTCTCGCGCTCAATGGCAGCGACCATGCGATGGAGATTGTGCAGCAGCCAGTCGTAGAGAAACCCGCGCGGCTTGGCCTTCAGGGCCTCCAGGATCATCGCGTCGTCCTCCTCCGTCGCGATGTGAATCAGGTGCACCAGCGTGAACGACAGCTGCGTCTCCAATTGCTCCTTGTAGCGAAACTCGGTCACGTCCTTCAGGTCTGACGCCGTCTCCAGTGCATCCACCGTGGCTCGAAGCGCCGACTGGAAGAACGAGCCAAACGCGCTGCGCGTTTGAGAGACTCGAAGCGCGGTAGCAGCACTGATGCGCACCTTGAAGTTCTCTTGCTGCGCGACCGCAGTCAGCAGAGCTTGGAAGACGGATGGAGCCCACGTCACCGATGCCAGCGGCAAGCTGGGGCACAGCAGGACCTTCGCGATGGCGTGGCATGCATTCCAGCGGACCTTGGGCGACCCCGCGTTGATCTTCCCAGCGAGCACAACCATGGCCTGCCCCAGCAGATCGTCCAGCCGTGCACGATCCTTCTGCGTGCTAACAGTGCGCCGGAAAGGTGGGAAGCTGATCCAACGGCATACAAGCCCCAACGTACGAGCCACGCTTGATGCCACCTTATCATTGTCGTTGATGTACACGAGCATCTTCTCGATCACCAGTCGTAACTGGTACGCTGGCAGAAGCTCGTACAGCACCTGTGGGGGTAGCGGTGGGTACGGCATCGACGTCTCCGGCTTGGTAACGAACGAAGACGGCGGCGCGGGTGGAGGCAGCGGAGGTGCATCGCTCTCAGCAATTGACTCGGGGCCCGGAGTCGTGCAAACATTGCCTAGCGCCCACGCAGCTCGGACGCGGACGTTTAGGGTCGAGTCGCTGAGCGCGTCCAACGCCAAACCCACGACACTACTAGCAAAGGCGCGAGCCTTAAACGTCGGCGCCAAACACAACGACCCAAGCAATCGGAACCCCGCCGCGCGCACGACAGGCGAGCTGTCTTTCGGCGTTTGCAGGAAGATGCGCGTGTATGAATCTAAACACGAAACGTTAGAGCCAACTCCGTTCCCGCCACTCTTTGCTGCCAGCACTGGAAGGCGCCGAGGCTGCTTTCTTTCACCAAGCCAGGCCCAATCTTGAGCAGACAAAAGCGTGAAGCACGCACAAACACTCGCGCGTACGTGGTGGGAGGTGTCATAGAACGCTCGCACCAAATGCGTTGCCATGAACTCCAAACAGTCCACGCGACAAGCGTTCTGAGCACTTTGGGCACCGGCCACAGTGCTTTCAGCACCTCCATTCTCCCCCTTGATGTAGTTTTCCAAGATCTTTACCGCCTGCAAACGAACACCCGAGTCCAGATCCTGGAAAGCTGCCAGCATGAATTCCGCCAGCTTCTTCCAATTAGCACTCAACGCCGGCGAGTAATTCTTGGCAATCTTGGATAGCAGCGACATGGCCTCCAAGCGCAGCAGGGTGCGCGATGAATCGTCCGGACGGGAGGCCATCAGCAAGAGTTCCTCCACAAACGACCGACGTCGCAGCAGCCACGTTCCACAAGCGATCATGATATGAGCTACCTCAATCACGCGGTCAGTATCGCTCGTGTGCACCATCCAGTCCAGTATGGCAGGTAGAGTTTCTTGGACGTTAAGCAGTGCTGACATGCACGACAAGCTTGCCATCCGCACACCATGATCTAGAATAATGAATCGAGCAACAATTAGGCCACGATATCATAGCACATCTTCTACAAGCCTGACACCTACCAGTTGACGCGGCCGCAACATACAGACTCGATGCGAGTGCCTTCAGAATATCCCCCAAGGTTGGCGTCAGCTCGATCTGGTCAAGAATCGCAGCCACGCTTCCATACGGGAAATGTTGAATCACCGATGCCGTGCTCTGCAATACATCATTAGCGCCATTTAGCAACCGCAACCCCCACCATCGTAACCTTTCTCAGCTACGCACCTTCAATATCTGCGCGAGAGGTGCTGACTCTTTCTCGTGCTGAATGCAGAACACCAGGGTGACGTGGACTTGGTAGAGCATCAACGAGATTCGCTTGGGCATCGACGCAAATGACATTGAAGACGTGCTCGCCGATATGGTCGTGGCTCCACTGACCCCAGACGGGCGGCGGAAGTAGAGCTTGAGCGGGATCTTCTCCCAGAATGCATCCAAGAACTTGGCTGCCGTCATGCGGGATTTCTCACTGGGGTCAGCAATAAGCAGAGTGAGCACTGAGGGAGCATTGTTGAACAGTGTCATGTACGGAGTCGTCTGCTCCGGTAGGTACAGCCCCATCGACGACGTAATTGCTTTGGGAAAATGCTGTGCGATCGTCTCCAGCGTGTACAGCACAGTGATACGCAGTCGCGCCAGCAAACCGCTACATAATAGACACGAACAACGCACCAGTTAGTAACAGGTAGCCACCTTAATAGCTAAAGCATCAGTACTTACTCTCCGACTTGTCGTCCCCCTCCACTGTCAGAACCGCATACGGACGAGTCGGAGTCAGACGGGTGCAGTTCTTCCTGGCATGAGAAGACCACGTCGTCATGCTCGTTCTTGAGCACTAGACCGTACCCCACAACTTGCCGCATCGAGGTCAGCAGACTGGGCAGCGTCGCGGCTATCCGGTCGTTCAAGCGGTCGAAGTTCGAGTTGATGATCGTGAACACACACTTCATGCTGCACGTGCAGGCCTTGACGAGGATGCGGTCGTTCTGGCCCTTGGTCAGGCTCTGCGCTTGCTGCCGAAAGTTCTCCACCACCATCCGCAGTAACGACGAAAAGTAGTGGTATACCTCGGGCGTCTTGCCCGCCTGCGTGCAGATGTTCGATACGCAGCTCGTGGCAGCGTAGCGCGCTTCGATGTCCACGCCCGCCGGGTCCAGGTGCTTGAGCAGCACGGCGAACAGCAGCTCGAACTCGCCGCTGGCGCGGTCCGCGTTGTCGTGCAGCACCTGGCCCAGCGCGCGGATCGAGCTGGCCGTGTACCAGCTCGGACACGACTTGATGAAGTTGAGGAAGAACGTCACGACCACGCTCAGCTGCGCGCTCGAGAACAGCACGCGCTCCTTGCTGCAGCACTTCTGCACGAAGCGCGTGTACTCGGAGCACAGCAGCCCGGAGCTCAGCGGCAGGATCTGCGCCAGCGCCGTCACCAGCGCCGCAATCTCCTACAAACAACAATAAATATCAGCACCTTCCTCCTCATGTATTGCATCAACCTCCTCCATCCACTGCACGTACATCTCCTCGGATCCGTGGGTTGGGCAGTGCGACGGTCAGCAGCTGGCGCAGCATCTCCTCCAGCTCCACGAGCGTGAGCTGCAGCACGGCCACGTCCGCCTCCAGCCGCTCGGCGATGCCGCTCCAGAGGTTGCGTTCGCGCCGCTGCGCGTTCAAGTTCCACCCGGCGGACGGCGACGTGCCCAAGCTGCCGGAGCTCATGGCCGCGCACGCGATGGCCGGACTCATGCAACGCGTAATGTGATGGACTTCAACTGCCTGCTACTGCGCGCTTCGCCTTGTGACAGACAGACAGGAACCGACAGCGGACTGCGGGACTTCGACGCTTTGTTCTTGCCGCCCAACGGCCGCGTTGAAGTGCGCGTTTCGCGGGGCTTTACGCTTCCCCCAACGGCGTCTTCTGCGTCGTGTCCCGCGCCCGCGACGAGGCCTCGGAGCGCGAGAGTTAGCTGGCGACCGAGAGACTGGCGCCGCCGCTTCTCATGGCGAGCAGCTACGCGAAATGCTACACGGATGCTGGGTTGTGATTGGCTAGCCTACGATCCGGCATATGCCACGGCACAGTGTCACTTTGCGCGCCGAATCATTTTGAATCGGAAAATGACGCCGGGCGAGGTGAACGCCGAGGTTCATGACGCTCGGGTGGGCGGTGGAGAGCGCGGGCGGAGGGGCAACTTGCACGGCAAAGATCACCTGCGTCTGCTGCCGCCTTCTGCCAATTGGTACTGCTCGAAGGTCAGTGGTTGTCGAGTAATGGCGCTCGGAGTGTAATTAGTCACTAGTTTGCTGGAATATTTTACTTCTTGTTATATTTGCCGCAGATCTGTGACTGGGGCCGCAGTGACGCGTTCGGGCTGCTATTCGCCTTCGGGGCCAAGAACAGCGTCTTCATCTACCAGGTGCGGTATAGTTTTGCAGTGGCAGTGAAATGAATGATACATCATTGTCATGGTTTACATGCTGTGCCAATGCCTAATTAGGTGACAAATGGAGGTGAAGGACAAGCTTCGAGTGGAGATGACGCAGTGAAGGTCTCGTTCTTCGCGCAGTTGGTGCGTGGCAAGCGCGACCGACGCGTGACTGCAGTGATGTTCCTGACGGACACGACGGGCGAGCTGCAGCTGGTGTGCGGCGGCGAGGAAGGAAGCGTGCAGATCTGGTGCGGCGGTGGATGAGTGACGATAAGGAAACTTAACTTAGCGGTGAGATGCTAATTGGTGGCTGGGTGGTTTGATGAATGGACGATAGGGATGTGGCGACGCTGACGATGATCGAGCAGCACCGAAAGCACAAGGCGGAGGTGATGGCGATCGCCGTGTCTGACACGCTTGACGCGAATTTTGTGGTGGCGGGAGATCGACAAGGACGCATCAGCGCGTGGGAACGGGACGCGTACGTGCGTGAGAGAATAATGATCGCACCGTTGAGTTGGTGGTGTCTAAACTGTCGAGCTAACCGTGTTCCTCATGACGATTGGTGATTGCAGAGGGAAGGTGTCAATGTTCATGCCGGTATCAGGCGACGGTATCCACTCGATGGCTATTTCACCGCATGATAAAGCACTCGTAGCGGTAGGTTATCGTAGTGGAGTGCTTTGTCTCGTGGATGCTGCGAAAGGTACTGTACGTCACCGTCTAGCTGGGCACGACCAGGAAGTTCAGTGCGTTGCTTGGAAGGCGACGTTAAAAGTCAACAACCCCGTGGAAGGAGATGAGGAAGACGTCGGTGAACCTGATAAGGCTGGTCGAGATGTATGGCTTGCATCGTCGTCTCGGGATAAAACTATCAAGGTGTGGAAGCTTGCATCGACTTCAGCTGAAGAACCCGCCTTGGATCAAGTGCTGCGACTTCCAACAGGAAAGCAGGGGATGTCGTTTACCCAGACAAAACAATTATGGCTATCTGTGGCGTGGAGCGTTAACGATAACGCTTTAGCGAGGCATTGCCTTTGGTCGGGATCATTCGATGGCAGTCTGCTGCGCTGGGAATGGAGTGCAGACAAGTCGGAAGACCAGGGGAAGAAAGGGAAGAAGCGCACTCCGTGCAAGCCTGTAGCCGTCAAAGGTGGCCATAACCGAATGCTTTTCAGCATCGTGATGGTGCCCCCGCGAAGTACTGCTCTGCCTCAAGACGATGCAGTGTCGATGCTGACTGTATCGCTGGATCGAGAGCTGCGCCTTTGGCAGGAGAACCCGCCCTCAAAATCATCGCCTGCTGCGACTTATGTCGAGAAGCTGACTGGGTTAGGAGGACACGCTTACAGCGTTTCGCATAACGTAGCAACTGGACTCGTTGCCGCCGGAGTTGGAGATCAGACGATTCGGCTGTGGAATTTAGGTACCGATGGTGCATCTACAACGAGTGACTACCAATGCGAACTGCTTTGGAAGGGCTTGCAGAGCAAGGTTACGTGCGTTCGGTGGCATCCCTTCCAGCATTCATTGCTGGCGTACAGCATGGAAGACGGACGCATTGGGGTTTACGACACTCAAACCAACAAGTACAGCCATTTCCGTACCAGTCACGATCACGAGGTCGAGCAACTCCAATGGATTGTACAGCAGTCGAAGGCCAGTGAGAGTGCTGATGATGGAGATAGCTCGTTTCTCGACAGCATGAAGCAACTGGAAGCTGCACAAGCGCAAGGTCAGAGTCTGGAGGAGGCTTTAACTTCCCAGGAAAAACAGACAAGTAAGGGCCGCGATGGGGACGAGGTGAGGGTTTTCTTGTGGAGCCGCGACGCTGGTGGTCATTTGTTGGAATCAAATGCAGATGCGATCGACCAGAAATCTCGTGAGGTAGTCTCTGGTTGTGTCGCGTTTGAATGGGACGAGCACTGTGAGCTTCTCGCCATCGGGCGCTCTAACGGCGTCGTGGAAGTATTGAAATGGGAGGGAAGTTTTGACACTAGCAGTGCGATTCATCGCTTTCACGAGCATTTGGAGGGGGTAACGTGCTTGGCGTGGGGTAGTGGAGGACATGCTGGTTTGCTGGCATCCGGCGGTGAAGATGGTAAAATCTTTGTCTACGGTTGTGGAGATGAAACGAACGCACTAGATGACTTGGGCACATCAGCTGAGCCGGGTCTAGGAAACCAAATTCTCGGCAGTATTGCAGCCCACTCGAACAAAATCATGGGTTTAAGGTGGTGCCCCGACGTAGCCCAAGGCCGCTTGGCCTCTTGTTCTTCTGATGGAACTGTTCAAGTTTGGGAAACAGCATCTTTCCGGAGGGAAGCACACTTCAGCCACCACGTTGGTCGCGTTTTATCACTGGAGTGGGTCTCGCCGTTCGTTCTTGTTACTGGAGGTGAGGACCAAACACTGCGCCTCTGGGACTGTAGGGAGCAGCCCAAAGATCCTCTGTCGAAGCAAAAGAAGCCTAGCAAGGTGAAACAGCCCCAAGAAGTTGAAACAAGTGCAACGTCGCCTACAGAACGCAACGGAGCATCGCAGCCGCAACGAGAGTCGGATGCCGTACTTGAACTGCCATCAGTTGGTAGTAGTGGTGCTAAAACACCAGCCAAAGCCAAGAAAAAGAGGATGACGATCTTCCACTCTGAGACGAAGCTTGCACCAGCTGAAGTTGCCTTTGCGATACACGGTTATGGTGAGGAAGCAAATGGTACGGAGGCAGCTGGTGCGAAAGCTAACCCAGCAGTGGCCACCATTCTCACGAATGCTACCCGGGCGCAAGTTCAGGAATTCTTTGCTACCGAAGTGAAGCGCTTTCGAGATGACCGTGAATGGGAGAACCTCGCCAACATGCTACTGCTGCAGGGAAACATTGCGGAGGCCCTGCGCGTTGTTGCAAAGGAAGGAGCTCTTTCACCCACCTACCTTTCGTATGCTCCAATGGCTGGGATGGACGTGTGGCGAGAGATGACGAACTTGTATGCCCACCAGCTCGATGCGCAAGGAGACAAGAAAGCTGCAGGTTTGTTTATCTTCCTTCGACTATTTAACTACCTCGTTGTGACTGACAAATCGCTGTTTTATTTGGTTCTTTTGCTTTAGCGTTGCATTTCCTCAGCATCGCGAAGGTTCGATCTGCCGTCGCGTGCTTGGTGAGTGGGGATGCCTACCAGGAAGCTATAGCGCTCGTTCGATCTAGGTTGGGGCCCCACGATCCTCTCCTATACGGCACCTTGTGGAAATACTCGCAGTTCCTCTCGAAGCGCGGTCGGCATGGAGAGGCCGCCTTGGCGCTGTTGAACATTGGCTCCGTGAAGGCCACGACGCGGGCGGTTCACATGCTTGTGAACACAGGCGAGATGGTCTCCATTAAAGCTGCCCTCGACGTTCTGCTAGCGGCAGCGAAGTCTCCGGCGAAGATCAGACATCAAGGAGAGGGCTCTGAAAAAGGAGGTGAGGAGCTTTCGTTTCCCGCGAGCTTTTTCATCTCAATTGCGGGTAAAGCTCTCGCAAAATCCCGCTTTGACATTGCTGAAACAGTGGCGAGTTTGCTTCAATCGCCGCTGGTAGGGGCCTCGTTCTCCCCGGTGCACCGCTTAACATGCTGTCTTCTCGGAATCGTCAAGACACTTGATGAGCACCGGCAATTCCATTGCAAACTTGAGAATGATGGCACCCAGGTCGGAAAGTTGCTGGGCTCCGATCCTCCGTCAAGTGTTCGCGAGCTTTTCGAGTTCTTGACTAGTCGACATCAACGCGAAAAGGACGACGCCGCCGCGCTCCTCTATTCTCGCATGGTTGCTGCGTTTGTAGCAAGCCAAAACGATAGGAAGCTGGACGAATTATGGATTTCAAGTCGTGCTGATCATTTCTACTCGCAAATACTGAGCGTATGTCAAGGAAGTGGTTACTGGTTTGATGCTGAGGGGGAAACTCGCGTACAAGAAGCGCAGGACTTGCTAGTGGAAACCAACTGCTTCAATGATATCGAGAAGGCTGTTGCAGCTGCTAGTGAACGACCTGGAAGCGCAACTAGTGTGTTGTTGCAAGTCTCCCAGAGGTTGCTGCGCTTCACGATTGATGTGATGAGCGGGAGTTTTATTGGCGGTCTCGAGCATATGCGAGAGGCATTCTTGCTTTTGGCGCAGTGCGAGGATTCCAGTGCTGTTGCCGACACGAACTCGACCTCCGAGGGAGCATCAGACCCAAGAGCTGGTAGTTTACGCCTCGAAGTGATGACACTGCTGTATCCGTGCGGTTTCGCGTCTCCGAAATCGCTCCCTCAATGCGGCGAGCTCGCAGACGAGCAGGGGGACACACTCGTGCTATGGAGCTCGAGTTTGCTCTCTCAGTGCCGAGTGGTTCTGTCAACGTCCACAACGACTGCCAAGACCAACACTACAGAGGGCTTGATGCCGAGTCCGGAGTCACTGATCGTGTCGTTGCTCCATCTACTTCGTGGTTCGTTCCTCGACGATAACAACGTGCTGATGTGCGAAGGCTTGAAGGATGTTGGGAATCAGTCGCAACTACAAACTTTGCTGAACGAGATGCTGGTAGCTGCACAACTGCTACAGGAAGAGCCTGTAGCCTCTCAAGATCAAGGCGTTGACCGCTCAGCTGACGAGGCTAAACAAGACGAAGAAAGCAAACACTGCGTGTCCAGAAAGCAAGCTCTTATAGATAAAGTGAAGGAGATGCGATCGAGTCTTACGTGGAGCAGCGACGAAGGCGTCGAGTAACATTCCTAATAAATCTTGGCAGCGACACCATTCCCACCGCTGAGCGCAGCTTCCAGCTCCTCGAAGGCCTGCTTCTGCAGGTGCTGCGTGTTTCGCAGCCGCTGAATGAGCTCGAGCTCCTGGCGTTCCATCTCCTGCACTTCAGCCTCGTGTCGCCGAGCTTGCTCCTCCTCTGCGCGGATCTTCTCCAGCGCGCGCTCTCGGTTGTGCTTGTCGACGTCCTGTTTGTGCAGGATCTTCTTGACGCGCAGCGCCTCCTTCTGACTCTCGATCTCTTCTTTGCGGCGGATGGCGTCGATCAGCTCGTCACGCTTCTGTCGGTCCATGATCTCCTTCCAACGCTGTTTGTCCTCCTTGAGCTGCAGGGCCTCGCTCCTGCGCGCCTCGGTGATCTGCATGCTGATCTCTTTCTTCTTCGGAATGCTGTCGATACTCAACACCAGCTCGCGTTTGACCTGGATGGACGCCTGAGTCTCTCGCTCGACCTCCATCGCCAGCTCTTTCAGCATGGCGTGAGCTCGACCGTTGTCCTCTCGAAGCTTCATGAGCTCAGCAGCGCGTCGACGAGTCTGCTCAATCTTCTTCCAGGCCTTGTCCTCCTCAGCCTTGAGCAGAGCGATGCGGTTCTTCAGCAGCAACGCATCCTTCGACGCCTCTTGTCGCCTCTACAGCACATAAACCAAGTGTCAATCATCAAGGATAGTAACTACTTAAGTATGGGTCATGCATGTACTTGTGCCTCACCTGCTTGGCTTCAATGAGTCGGCTCTTGGGGATCTCCATGGTGTCGGCCATATTTCTTCGACTACCGAGCAGCACAAGCTTGCTCCTGGTTGATTGCTGTAGTGTGGGTGGGTACTCAAGTGAAGATCGAGATCAGCTCGAAGACAACGACAGCGATGCCAGCACGACGATAATTTTGGCCCGTGTTCATGGTCATCATGGACTGATCCGCGTAAATTTGGCGCGATAAGGTCAACGACGACGACGGGTCCCGGGCAATGCATGCATTTTATACACATGACGACGCAGTTTCCGCCATCTCAACTCGCTTCGACCTCCGCATCTCACCTTTATCACCATCTTTAAACGTCAAAACTCCTGGCATGTACATTCGACCTCCCCTCCATTCTAGTGTGCGACTGTGAAAGATTCGTCTCCAGTGCCGCCGTCTACGCTACTGGCATCGATGCTGGCCGCATACTTGCTGGCGAGCTCCAAGTCAGCCTTGAGCTGCTCCATTCCCGAGGACAGCAGCTCCCACAGGTCGGGCGTCTGGCCTTGCCCTGCTGCCAGCTCGTCGTCTTCGGGAAGATCCGTGTACTGCGACAGCTGCTGCGTGAGGCGGTGCGCGCGTGCTGACAGCACGTTGTTCTCGGCCTGCAGCTCGGCGAGCTTCACGCGGAGCTCATCGTGGGCGTTCGTCTCCTCGAAGCGAGCCTGAGCCAGCTGCTCCAGCTCGTCCCGCAGCACGCCATTCTCGTGCGCAATACGGTCGATCTCATCGCGAGCTTCCTGCTCCACGTGGCGCGCGAACTCCTGGACACGACTAACCTTGTCCTCGCTGTCACGGGACAGCTCCTCGCAGTACGCCTTGGACTTCTGCAGCAACCCTTCGAGCTCGCGGTTCGTGTCCTCCAGTCGCTGGTTCACACGCTTCTGCTCGTCCACTTCCTGCAGCAGGTGGGACTTTTCATCGTTCAAGCCACGCAGCTGGCCCACCTCCGCTGCAAGAGCAGCCTTCTCCTGCTGGGCGGCGTTCATCTGCACGCGCACCTGCTCCAGCTCATGCTGCGAGCGCTCCAACACAGCCTTAGCTTCATTGTGGGCCTGGCGAAGGTGCTCGCACTCTCCATTAAGCTGCGCCAGCCGCTGGTCAGTCGACTCCTTCTCAGCCTTGTAACGATTGACGATACCTTCAAGCTGCGCCACGTTCGCTTGGCTGCGCTCGGTCGCTGCAACTACCTCAGCATCCTTACCCTTCAGAGCCTGCGAGGCCTCAGCCAACTGGCGCTGAACATTAGCATGCGCCGCCTTGAGCTGCTCAAGCTGACCACGAGCAATCTGCTGCTGCTTGTTGACTTCATCGCGCATGCTTTGGATTTCCGACACAAGTGAAATGTTCTTCTTCGTGAGAGACTCAACCTGCTTCTGCGCCTCACCGTGTTCAGCACGCATCGCGTTAATCTGCTGCTCTGCGTGCATGGCCTTGGCGCGAGTTTGCTCCAGCGAGTTTGAAAGATCATCATTCGTACGTTGAAGTTCATTCGTCGAAGACTGCACGGACGCAAGTTGCGCCGCCGCCTGCTCGTACGATGCCTTGATAGCGTTCAGCTCGTTCTCAGCTGTAACGCGCCCCGAGCGCGCGGCCTCCAACTCGGCGACCAGCGTGTCCTTGGATCGTACCGCCTCCTGCAGCTGCTGGTTCAGCGACTGCTCCTGACCGCGGAAGTGGCGAACTTGTTGTTCCAAGTTGGCAATTTCTCTCTGAGCGCGCTCCAGCTCTTCGCGGGAGATGGAAGACTGCTTTGCCGCCTCAGCAGCCTGCTGTAGGCTTCCGCACTTTTCCTGCTCAGCTCGCAGTTGGGTCTGTGTCTTTTCCAACTCCTCCATTGTGGACTCCAGGTTCGCTTGAAGCTCGTACGACCCTTCCATGTTCTCCTGTGCCATCTCCTGCAAGTTTTGAAGCTGCTGCTCTAGCGACTTCTTTTCAGTGAACTGGCTGTTCACAACACCCTCCAGTTCCTGCAGCTTTTGCTGCAGTTCGTGGACAGAAGCCTGCGCCTCCGCCAACTGCGTAGCGACGACATCCTTTTCAGATCGAACCTGGTCAAGCTCACGCTGAACAGCAGTCAACTGCTCATCGTTCTTCGAGGCGGCAGCTGAAATATTCCGCAACTCGTCCAGCTCGTGACGCAGTTGGCTCTCGGCATTATGCAAACGTTCAATATCACCAGTCAGCGTCGAGTTTGTTGTACGAAGCTGAGCCAGTTCCTGCTCCTTCGCGTACAACACTTGGTCCTTGTCTGAAGCATTCGCCTGGTACGCACGAAGCGACTCAACCTCGCGTCTCAGATCGTTCAGCGTGGCATCATCAGTCTGCTTCGAATCCATCAGCTCGTTATGGGTAGCGCGCAGGCGGTCGTATTCAGTTGAGAGAGCGCTGTAGTTCTGCTCCAGGTTCGATACGTGCTCCGCCTTTTCGTTGGCAGCGCGCTGAGCCTCCTGCAGCTCTTGCTCCAGCGCAGAGACTTGCTCCTCCAGCGAAGGCTTAGCGACTCCAGACTCATCCTGCTCTTCGTCACCCTCAGACTGCACAGAAGAGAGCATTTGGTACTGCTCCTCCAGCCAGGCGTTGCGGTTGTTCAAGTGCAGGTTCAGCTCCATAGCCTCCGTGAGCTCGCGCTGAGCGTTAGCAACCTGTTCTGTCAGAATACTGATCGCTCCGTCATTGCCTCCGACGACGACAAACTTGTCCTCATCCTCCCCAGAGGCCTCTTCATCAGCCAGGGCACGGCTTTCTGCTTCAGCTTGCAGCTCCGCAATTTCCTGAGCCTTGCGGTTAAGCTGCTCCTGCAGCTCCTCCAGCTGATTCTCCAATTCCGTTACCTTGTCCTGGAGCACGGTTTGCCCAGAGAGAGCGTTCTCCCGAAGCTCCGCCTGCTTGAGCATCGTCTCAGCGGACGTGAGGGCAATTTGCTGCTTCAGGTCCTCGTTGATCTTCCACAGCTCGACGCAGTCGTGCTTGTAGTCCTCGAGCTCCTGGGTCTTTTCCGCCGCGATAGCCTCCTGCTCCTGGGCGTGCTTCTCCAGAGCTTCCAGCTTCGACTGATCCTCATCTCTCACTTGCTGAAGCTTCAGCTCGTGTTCGCGCGCAGCCTCCTCCAGCTGTTGTTGAAGCTGCTCCAGCACGCCCGCATCAGCCGCACCCTGAGCCTGAATCTGTTCCAGACTCTTCTGCGCCTGCGCCGCCGCAGCCTCAGCGTCGTCCAAAGCCTGCTCCTTCTCGGCCAGCGCCGCCTCCAGCGTCTCCTTCTCCTCCGTCACCGTCTGAAGAGCCGCGTCCTTCTCCTTCAGCTGCTCCTCGTACTTCTCTGTAGCAGCTTCGCTCGCCACGCGAACTGCGTCCGCGGCCTCCTGCTTGGCCGCGTCGCACTGCGCCGACAAGTCGTCGATCTGCTTCTCATACTCCTCGCGTAGTCCGCCGAGCTCCTTGTCCTTGGCGTCCAGCGCCGTCTTGAGCTCCTTGAGCTCCGCGTCCTTGTCCTGGAGCTCCGCCTCCAGCTGCTTCTTGACGGCCGCCAGCGCGTCGCGCATGTCCGTGACGTCCTGCACGCGCTCCATGAGCATGGGCTCCGAGTTGTACTCGATCTTGTACTGCAGCTGCACGTTCTGGTCCTTGAGGTCCTCGATCTGGCGCTCCAGCTCCGTGATCTTGACCGTGAGCAGCTTCCGCTCCTTCTCCATCTGGTCCACCAGCGTCTTCTTCTCGAACTCGTGCTCGCCCACCTTGATCATGAGGTTGTTGAGCCGCTTGAGCAGCATGGCCATGGGCGTGTCGTCCGACTTGTTGTTGCTGGGCTCGGGCGTGGCGCTCGCGCGGCGTGGCGGCGCCAGAGTCGGCGTCTGAGGCTGCGGCGTAGGCGTGGGCGGAGCGGCCGGCTGCGTGCGCGGCGTCTGCGGGGGCGTGAGAGAGCGCGCGTCCTCGAGGGGCGACGGCGTCACGGGCGGCGTCGAGAGCTGCGGGGACGGCGCCGCCGCGCGCGTCTTGCCGGCGGGCTGCGCCTGCGCGGGCGCGCCGTCCTCCTGGTCTCCGAAGAGCACCGTCCACATGGATACAGCGAGGGGGTCAGAGAGGTCCTAGCGAGGCGTGGAGCGCGGAGTGCGTGCGGCCTTCCTTCGGACGCTATACGCTTGCGTGTAATGCCCTGAGGTACGGACTGCGGGGCACTTGGAGTTTGTATGGGGTCGGCGGTTTTCAGCGGGACTGATTTTGGTGTGGCGCACGTGAAAGAGCAGCTGTACCGGATAGGCGGTACGGCCTAAGAAGATGGCTACAGCTGCCTTTGAAACTCGTGTGGCACGTGCACACCACATTTTGTTTTCAACTGTACCGTTTCGACGGTACACTCGGCCTGCGAAGGCGAGAACCAACCAAACGCCGTGTGTGAAAGGCTGTGGGAAGCTCCACTCGTTGATTGACACCGGTCGCCCAAGAGCCCTCGCTTGATTGCCTTGTTACCCGCTTGCCTGCGCTTAGCTGTCCGTCACTTGGTCACGATGGTGGTGTACAACTTTAAGAAGATCCAGACGGTGCCGACGGCCAATGACTTCATCGACATCGTGCTCACGCGCACGCAGCGCAAGACGCCGACGGTGATCCACCCGACGTACGCCATCTCGCGCATCCGCGCCTTCTACATGCGCAAGGTCAAGTTCACGCAGCAGACGTGCCAGGAGAAGCTCAGCCAGATCATCGATGACTTCCCGCGCCTGGACGACCTGCACCCGTTCTACGCCGACCTCATCAACATCCTGTACGACCGCGACCACTACAAGCTGGCGCTGGGCCAGGTCAACACGGCGCGCGCGCTCATCGACAACATCGCCAAGGACTACGTGCGCATGATCAAGTACGGCGACTCGCTCTACCGCTGCAAGCAGCTCAAGCGCGCCGCGCTGGGTCGCATGTGCACGCTGCTCAAGAAGCAGAAGGCGTCGCTCGAGTACCTCGAGGAGGTGCGCAAGCACTTGTCGCGTCTCCCTTCCATCGACCCCAACACGCGCACGCTGCTGGTCACGGGCTTCCCGAACGTGGGTAAGTCGAGTTTCATGAACAAGGTCACGCGTGCCGATGTGGACGTGCAGCCGTACGCTTTCACGACCAAGGCGCTGTACGTGGGCCACCTGGACTACAAGTACCTGCGCTGGCAGGTGATCGATACCCCCGGTATTCTAGACCACGCGCTGGAGGACCGTAACACCATTGAAATGCAGGCCGTGACGGCGCTGGCCCACTTGCAGGCGTCGATCCTGTTCTTCATGGACATCTCGGAGCAGTGCGGCTTCACCATCGAGCAGCAGTTGAGTCTGTTTGAGAACATCCGCCCGCTGTTTGCCAACAAGCCGCTGGTGCTGGTGTGCAACAAGATCGATCAGATGCGCTTCGAGGAGCTGTCTGAGCACCACCAGAACATGATCAACACGGCCGTGGATGAGACCAAGGCCAAGTTCTTCACCATGTCGAACCACTCGGAGGAGAACGTGATGGACGTCAGGAACTACGCTTGCGATGAGCTGCTGGCTCACCGTGTCAACTCCAAGGTGAAGGGCAACAAGGTGGCGGACGTGCTGAACCGTCTCAGTGTTGCCATGCCCGTGGCTCGTGACGATGTGAAGCGCGAGATCACGATCCCGGCCAGTGTCATTGCTGCCCGCGAGAACCCGAACAGCGTGGTGCCGCGTGTGCTGCAGAAGGACAAGATGAACGCCAACGGCGGCGCTGGCGTGTACTCGTTCAACTTCAAGGAGCACTACAAGGGCATGCTCCGCAACGACGACTGGACGCAGGACGCGATCCCGGAGATCTGGAACGGCAAGAACATTGCCGACTTCGTGGACCCGGACATTCTCAAGCGTCTGGAGGCTCTGGAGCAGGAGGAGGATGAGGCTATGACCAACAACGCGCCCATGGATGAGGACGAGGAGATGAGTGACCTTGACGATGAGCAGCAGGATAAGCTCGCTCGTATTCGCGAGAAGAAGGCGATCATGGTTGCCGAGCACCGTCAGAACAAGAACAAGAACCACGCTACGGTGTCGCGCAAGGTGCGCGCTAAACTCCGCACGCTCACGGAGACGAAGAAGGAGCTGGAGGCTCTTGGCGTGGATACGAGCCACATGAAGCACGCTGAGGCTGTGGTGGCCAAAAGGAAGGCTGGTGACGAGAGCCGTGGCCGCAAGCGCGAACGCGAGGACATGGACGTGGATATGGAGGACGCGACCGAGAGCTCGGACCTGCGTGTGCGCGCCCGTGCCAAGTCTCAGATGCGCTCCAAGTCCAAGAACCGATCCGCTTCTCTCGTCGCCCCGCGCGACCAGTCCGGTTTCGGTACCGAGGCCGACATGGCTGCTGCCAAGCGCGCCACCCGGTTTACGCAGCGCAAGGCCGCCAAGATGGGCCGTGCAGGCGAGGCCGATCGGATATCGGTTCCCAAGCTGGCGAAGTGGCAGAACTCGGGCAAGCGTGGCCAGGGCAACACGCACTCCCGTTAAGCTTAGACCTAGTTTTCGCTTTTTGCCTCATTGCGCCGTATGGTGGTGGAGAGACAAAGAGGACGGAGGTGTCGATTCTTCCTTCCTCTCTTGTGCCCTGTATTTCTCCGTGTCCCTTTCTAATACAATTGCCTTTAGACGACTCCATTGCTTTCTACGCTGTTCGAGTTGACTGCTCCAGTCTGTCGCGGTATGCGTGTTACAGCAGGCGTTCGCGTCCTGCGTAGTCTTCCAGCAGGTTGTCCACAAAGGGGACGTACTGCTTGTCGTGGCGGTCGAAGAACCCGTGCAGTTGTCGTCTATACAGCACAACAGTCAGACTCCCATAGATACCCCTCTACGTAGTCTTCCAGCTCACCTGTGCATCTGAAACTTGACGAGCATCGACTCCAGCGGCGGAAACAGCGCGTACCTCAGCACGCACAGGAACGCCAGAAGCGCGGCCCATTCCAGTCGCTCCCCCCACTGCGGCACCATCGAGCGGAGGAAGTGCAGAGCTCCATGCACACACGACGCTGTCCAACAAACACCCACAAGTCAGCACTTATAACTCCTTCATCCCCCACCCCAATCACTCCACCCTACCGACTAGCAACTGCGTGGATACAACGCCCGTCAGCGCGAGGATCGACACCGCCAGTGTCAACCACGTCCTGAGCACCAGCACTTCGTCCACCTTGTCCACGCCTCCCAACCGCACCATCAACCCTCTCGGCGGGGCATAATATAGCACCCCGCTCACAGCCAGCAGCGCCAGCTTCGCCGCCCCCTTCATCCTCGCGACCGCTAGACGGACGTTGCCAACGGACACACCTCAATCCACTTCAACATTTACACAACCTTTACACAACTATGCACACCAACTTTACACACTGCAGCCATTTCATTTCATTTCATTTCATCATCCGTCATGGCTTCGGGCGGACGGACACGCAAGTTCCGCCCGCATTGGGCGCTGCTGTACGCGCTGGCGGTGGCCGAGCGGGACCCCGAATCGGGCCAGCCGACTAAAGCCGTGTGTCTTATGTGTCGTGTCTTCACGCGCGACGAGACGGAGGGCGCCAGGCGCCGCAAGCCCCGGACCAAGGTGCAGTGCTTCTCGCCGCCCTGGAGACCCGACAACATGCGGCGCCACCTGGAGCAGCAGCACGCGCTGCGCTGGGCGGAGTACAAGGAGCTCAGCGACGAGGACAAGCGCGCCTACTTCCCGCCCAATGTAGCCATCTCCACGCGGCCGCGCGCGGTCGCGTCCGACACAGTGGAGATCACGACCGAGACCTGCGCCGCGCAGCCCGTCGCGGAGCTGAACGCGACCGTCGCAGCTGCCGTGAAGCAGTCGGGGACATTCTTAGTGGACAAGGACATTGTTGACGACTTGGTGAGAGCTCTGGGTCCCGATAGAGGCGACGACGCCGAGTTCTCGGGCTTTGAGATGCAGAGGATTGAGCTGGACTCGGACGACGAGGACCAGGTGATGGACGTGGATGAGAACGACACTAGATACACAGTCACGGTGGAGAGTAAGCTGGAGCTGGAGACGTGCGTCAAGTTCTTGGCCGGCGGCGTGTCTTTCAGGCAGGCGGTGGGTTTGTTTCGAGGCATGGTGGCGGGCATTGCAGGTCTGGACCAGACCAACAGAGACGTGACGGAGAAGCGCGTGAAGAACCTCTGTCGCGTGGCGTGCGCGGTGAATTTGCAGAAGCTGAAGGACTTTCTGGCGAGTGGAGAGGTGTGGGCGTTCGCTGTTGTACTGGAGTGTTGCAAGACGGCTGGGTCGCCCTTCCTGGACGTGCGCGTGCAGTTTGAGAATAAGGGGGAGATCCACAGTATACACTTGGTTGGAGTCGTGATTCAGGATGTCGATGCTGCTGAGGAGAGCGGGGAGCTCGTGGTACAGTATCTGGATGTAGTTATTCGGAGCTGGAAGATGAAGCTGATTGGAGTTAGCAGCGCGAATGAAGGCGGGAGGAAAGTGCGTGCTTGTACGCAAGAGATTATCAACCGCTTGGCTGCAGAGTGTGGAGCCCCAATATTTGGTGACTGCAGGCTTGAAATCAAACTAAACCAGCTAATGGGCGAGGCGTGTATGACGGTTTTTACCGCTCAGTTCATGAACACCTTGGTAGCGTTGGTGAGTCATTTACGCCGACACCGTGCACATATCCCCGACGCACCAAAGTGTCCCAAGCTGATCGAAGGATCCTGGAATTCAGCAGTGAAGTCTCTTCAGTGGCTTGTGGCGAACCAAACGTTT
Organism: Phytophthora sojae; assembly: GCF_000149755.1. Classification (NCBI taxonomy): domain Eukaryota; phylum Oomycota; class Peronosporomycetes; order Peronosporales; family Peronosporaceae; genus Phytophthora; species Phytophthora sojae. The sequence goes on from NW_009258116.1 coordinate 5,074,805, forward strand.
GTAATCGAGTGTATTGAGAAGCACGAATACATTGGCGTTCCAGGGCCTGAGTGGTGGGTGATTGCGCTGCTTGTTACGAACGTGGCATGCCGTGTGAATAATATACTGCGGCAAGTGCGAGCTGGCAAGGGGCTATCACACGATCGCCAGCACATCGTGGACCTGATGAACCACCTCTCCATGATGACGGGCGCAGTGGGTCCGTTCCTTGCGTCTGAATACCTTTCCATTTCTTGTGAGGACATCGTGATCGGCTCGTTCGCCATAAACCCAGTTGCTACTGCTACGTTCCTCAAGTCCCAAGGAACTTTTGCAAGTGGCGCAGTTGACTCTTTGTCGGCTGAAGCATACCAAGCGCTGGTGGACGCGGCGAGCACTTTCGTACTGACGGTGCTCACTAAACTCAACCAAATCATCTCCGAATGCAAAGATCAAGGCAAAGAAGACGAAGAGTATGCGGACTTAAGTCACGTACCACCTTTTCTTCCGAATGCTTTGTGCAACACGCGGCACCAAGACCTCGTCAAGGTCATGAAGCATCATCGAGTACGTCTGGAGAACATTTTTTCGAGCGAGGGAATGGAGAAAGTTGAGGCCCAGCACCGTGCTTTACGAAATGCCTATCTGCTGGAGAAGCGCGTCCGAGAAGAGATTGATATGCAATCGGACACCAGCTCGTTTTCTGAGGTGTGGCAAGATGGGATAGGTGCTGGTTTGGATTATCGAGTGCTTCGCTCTTTTTGCGGTGCTTTAGCAGCAGTTGCATCAACACCACTTCGATGCTCGGCTGACGCAGAATTTACTATGGTCAACTGGTGCAAGGTTCCGTTCTCGCAATCACTTACCGACTTCTCGCTCGAGGCTATACTACATGCTCTGGATTTTCGGTTCCTCCCCAGCCTTCAGCACTGTTGAAGCGAAAGAAGAGGTGACGTGTGCATTGGAACCAATGAATTAAGAATTTAGCAGCCTATCCCGGCATTCCTAGCCTGTATCGCCAAATCCAGTTATGAAGAATATGCAAGATATATGCAAGCGTGAACGCCTGGAAACTTAAGACGTCGATTCCTCAATGTTTCGGATCGACTCCGCCACCGTCTCCAGTGTGTGGTTCGGAGCTCTCACCTCGTCCTCCTGGTCGCGCACCCCAACCACTGCTTTCACGTTGCCACTCTGGTCTTCCCACTGGTCATTCGGGTAAATGGTCAAGTCGAGGTTCTCCGAGACTTCGTTGAGGTGCGAAGTATCGCCCTCCGACAGGTTCTTGAACACAACGTTTACAATGTGGTCATAGCGTTCCAGAAGGGCCCCCAAGTGGTGCGGCAAATCGGGCACCGTCCGCTCGATGAAGAGCGAGATAGCGATACCCACTTGCCAAACGACGACCAGACTGAAAGCCTTCACCGTGCCGCTGTAGTTTTCGAACAAGTCCGACGTCCACAAGATCAGCGCCGCGTTCGTTCCTACGGTCATGTAAGTCATGAAGCGGAAAATATAGAACCAGACGCCAATGCTCTTCGCTGGATGCGGGAACGGACGACGGCAGCCGAAGCAGAGCTTGGAAGCGTCCACGTGCACCTCAATGATATTATTCACCAGCGCGAGCAGAGGTGTCAGTGGGAATGCCACCACGAACAAGTTGTGGAAGCCGAATTGGATCGCCAGCTCGTTGTAGTCCTCGAAAGCCTCGCTGCTTCCGTATGGCGCCAGTTTCGCTTGGGTTTCGATCAAGTTGCGTTCGAGCTTCTTCAGGTCACCCTTAGATCTGTCTTCAAAGTAAATCTGGAACTGCTTCTTCGCCAAGGGGATCAGCACCTCGGTCGTGTTGCCCACCACAATGCGTACCAGAAACAGGATCAGAAGCTGGTCCCGCAACTCCTGCATGCAGTCGTCACTGTACAAGCAAGAGCCTTCGGCCTCGCGCTTTATAAACGCGATGTAGAAGAAGGAAGCATACGAGTTGCAGAACTGGAACAAAAACACCTTGATCGCCAGGTAGTTTTCATACTCGGCGTCGGTGCGGTGGTTCTCGAAGTCGTTTAGCATGCCTGCCACAAGCCTGTAGGCCATGTTGAGAAGGATGATCTGGATGGCGTTGGCGATGGTCACAGCTATCGTCAGTGGAGTCCGGTACTTGATGTCGACGTTCCGCAGGTTGTTGCCGTCATTGATGTAGTGCTTCAGCACAAACAAGCCGACAAGCGCGATGATGACGATTCCGACCATCACAGTCACGACTGCAGCGGACACGACGAACCAGCGGTGGCGTTTGGCTCGACTTTCGTAAGTCAACTCTTCCGCGTCGGTGACGGGGTGATGGCTTCTGGTTCCCCGGAACTGTGGCCGGTAGCGGAAGACTTCGTTGAAGCCGTGGCAGCCCCACAGCGCACCTAGTAACCCGTTCTTTCGCTTCCAGAACTCGGAGAAAGTCGACGACCAGATCACCACGAAGATTGCAAAGGCCACCAGGAAATAACCTCGGTTGTTGTTGTTTTTCTTCTCGTCTCGCTCCTCGACGTAGATGATCGTGACGATACCCGCAATCGCCGGGAAGATGAGCATCTTGGTGTAGAACTCGAGCCATGCGAAGTAGAGCGCGATTTTCTCCCCAAAGTAGTAGCGGATTTTGTGGATTGGCTGATACAGCATCCAAACGTTTTGGGCCCACGAATCACGCAGTTCGAGCAGCGCAGCTTCGTCATGGAGTGCGAACATTGGGCTCTTGAGGAACTTCGCGTCCTGCAGCGCGTCCAGGTTGATGTGGCGATCCACGATGCCTGAAGCGAGACGAATGCGATCCTTCTGGGTGAACAGGGTCTGCTCCTTCTTGCCACCCCAGTTCAACGGGTAGCGGCGGAAGTAGGGCTGGAACTCGGCTTCGTGACGGTAGTCGGCAAATGGAGCGAAGTACGTCATGGGGTCGTGGTGTATCGAGAAGATTGACGACCAGAAACGGTTCCACGCAGTCTGACTATGGTTGTCGTCGAACGAGAACATGCCGTCCGCTTCTTCCCGGTGTCCCCAACGGCGAAGCGCATTGCAGGTTAAGGGGTGGAGCTCGTCGCCACGCGAGACAAGCAGAGGATCCATCTCGGGAATGTCCGAGGTATCATTTGCAGTGCCGCGCTTCGAGCGAAGATGGTCCAAGGACTTTTGCCAGCCGTCAGCTCCGATCTCACGTTTCAGGTCGTGGATTTTGTCTCGGTGGAGCATGTCGTCGAACGGTTTGTTGCTCAGTTGCAGGCGGTAATTCGTGCGGTCGGCTTCCACGCGGAGGTCGTCGTTCTCAGACTTCACTGACATAATGATTTCGTCGCCATCGCAACTGAGGAACATTCGAGTCGTGAGACCACACGCTAGTTGAACCCGGCGTGAAATGGCAGTGGCTACCAACTCGCAGAAACGGCGTTCCGTTGTGGGCTCGGTGGAGCCTACAAACTTCTCGTACTCGGCTTCGAGCAGTTGGCGCTCGACCTCAAGGCTCGTATCCCCAGCGCCACTTCTCCGCGGATTGACGACCATGTCATTCCCTTGCTCGTCTAGGAAACAGCGTGGGGTGCGCAGTACGCGTTGGAACGGGTGGCGACTGTGCTTAGTGTCCTTACCCAGCAGCAAGTCGACGAAGGCCTGTGCCGTGAAAGCGTCGGGTTTCTTGATCTCGCCGCCTTCGCGCAATGGGAAAATCATGACCAAGTCGTTCTCGAACATGGTGTTTTCGTACGCATCGGACACTCCTCCGTACTTGTGGAAGATTGACGCGGGCTTACTCCTTGGAGAAATATCGACTTGGATAGCGTGATTATCCACGGGCGTCCCTCCTGCCCTCTCCATTTCTCAATCGTGGTTGTCTGAGGCACTTGGATGGGGCGGTTTGTTTGAAGAATGGGGCTGGTGGCTGCGTTGCTTCATGTCGGAAGGGCATGGTCGCAGGGAACGAAAATAGTTGCCTCGTCATTGCTAGACATGCACAACCAGATGAACACCTTCCCAGTCGATACCTGCAGACTATCAAAAGATCTATTTTCACGCTTCGAGACGAGTGTCGGATCGCGTATATCAACATTGACGAGCTAGTTATCACTTTTTGCTTCAGTGATGGATGGCGACTACTATGCTGACCTGCCATTTATCTTCTGTCAGTCTCATTATGTCGTGCAAAATCCAGCAGTAGCGGAGAAACATTTTGAAAGTAAAATCGCGAGCAACAACGATGAGGCACGAAGCCTGTACCAGATGTCCTTCAACATGAAAGTGTCATGCCGGACTTGGAAGGCGTGTACAACCGCAAGTGCTATCTCGAGTACTACGATATCATCTGCAAGTTACTCTTCCGCGTCTGCGTGACGGTGACTGCGACTTCAGGTAAGATAACTTAACCCTTACTACTGCTCTAAACGGAGACAAAGCTCATTTTCTGTCGATACCGTTCACCTAACAGGCGTTGGTATAACTACATTCCATTCAAATTTCCACCAAAAGTTCCGTCAAGATTATCCAGAGGTGGCTGTCCTCGCCGCTTTTTACGAGGAGGAGAAGCTGACTAAAGCCATTGTGACAAGTAATGCTGAGGAGGTGACAAGTAATGCCGAGGAGGTGACGATACAGGAACACAATCCACTCACAAACCAAGAGCGGGTTGACTCGATCTTGAACGAGGCGCTGGTGACGGGTCAAAAGGTGTTTTTCCTGTGTGAAGGTTCGCCACCAGATTTGATACGTCAGGATTGGCGGGGTCGTGTTCACCAGTCCGAAAAAAACATGGCTCAAGATCTTACTGAAGATCGACTGCGCTTTGTACCTGCCAACTTGGACGTGCAGTGAGCTCCAGGAAGCTGCAAGGTTCTGGGGTACCCGCTCACTGATGACGAGATCGATAAGCGATTCGAGATACTTGGTGGAATCGCTCGGTACTATTTGTCCCGCGACCAGCTCACCGTTAACCGCGCTATGAGGGAAGTTGTTGAAGCTGTTGAAGGGATCACGAAGCCTCGTGACCTTCAAATGCTGATCCTGGCAGAGGAAGATCATAGCACACGACAGCTTCTTTTTCATCAAGAACCTTGGGCGGACAGGTTCAACGTGGACACCGTCTTCGCATCTTCGTTCGTAGAGAGTGAACTATTTACCTTCGTGCGGCAAGCAAGCCGCGATGAACAGAAATTACGATGGGCTACTGGGGCCACTCGGTGCGTGGATTTGCAAAGCTTCAATCCACCATCTACCTGCCACCTTGGACGTGCAAGGAGCTCCAAGAAGCTGCACACGCTCTTGGGTTCCCGTTCGACGACGACGAGATTGAGAAGCGGTTCGAGATGTTTGGTGGAGTCGCTCGGCACTGTTTGAACCGCAAGCAGCCGGCCGTTGACCGCGCTGCTCGCAGGATTGTGCAAGTCGTTGAAGGGATCACGAAGCCCATGGATATTCGGGCGCTGATCATGGCTTGGGACGATGACAGCACGCGCCAACGTGTCTTTCATTACGTCCCTTATGGATACAGCTCCGTCATGATGGCCAAGTTCACTTTTTCGTTCATTGAGAAAAAATGCTCCGCGGTGATGCAACAGGCAAGTCGAGAGGACCAACGAATGCTTCGACAAACTATTGAAGACATGGATGAACAGTTGCCTCGTGAGTGGATTTGGCAATTCGAAGCGCACGAAAGACTTCGCCAGGGCTGTGAGCTCCAGTTGCATGCTCTTCAGCTCGACATGGGCATGCCTGCGCTGGAGAGCATCACAATCGAACTGACTGAAACATGCGAGGGCTTTAACACTGACAGTTTATCTCCGTTGGAGGCCACGCGCGGGCCGTACTACCAGCTAAAGTCGAACACAATGGACTCCATCAACGCCTTTTACTTGCCGACTATGCCCGAGCGCGCCGACGGACAAGATATCGTTGCGTGGTGGGAGTCAAACCCCGATAGTCGTCTCGTGCTCTTTCAGATGACGGTCTCCAAGTCGAGTGATGTGAACGCGTTTGGGGTCATCCACGTGCTGGACAAGCTTGGGCTGCTGGAGAGCGTGGCGAAAGAACCGTGGCGAGTTGCACTGGTATATATGTCGTACCAGGAGAACGGATTGGTAACTTCGAGCGTCAGAAGATCACTGGGATCGACGCTAGCACTCCGCAGAGCGTCAATAATATTATCGGTATTGGAGCAAGCACCGCGGATACGTTGGCAGCGTACGATATCACCACGATTGCTCAGCTAGAGGCGGCGATTGTAATGAAGGGCTCAATGTTCCGCGATAGGGATCGGGGCGCATGGGATCGAGCGGTGAAGAGCTGGAAGAAACATGACAATGCGATCCGATACACCGCTTACGTCAATGCTGTTACGAAGATCCCTCAGTATGTGGGCGTTTAGCGAGTGAACATCCACACCGTTGGCAACCGCTTTTACTCAGATACAGGTATCGTAAAGCAATAGCAACTGCCTTCCTCTCCAAGACGGTAGCGAGTTGGCTGGAAAAGATGGCCAACCCTGACTGGTGGAATGTGGAGGCAGGCGAGAGGTCGAAGTGATCTAGCCAAGCGAGAAAACTGCAAGTTTGGCAAGCAGGACAGCACATTGCCCCAGCCCGAAGTCTGAGACGTCATGGTACTCGCTCAGTAGAGCAACAACCAGAGAGACAATTTCTAAACGCTGCTTACAACTTATTTCATTTTTGTTTATCATAGCAGCATCAATGTGTATCCTAACTTCATGTATCCTAGTAAAGTATTGTGTAATTGGAATTGTGGCAACTCATAGAGACAGTGATCGGCTCAATGGGTTCACTTGAGGTCTCGGACACGCATAAGTTGAGTCCTGAAATTACGATAGACGGACGCCATGAGCGCGTGGAGACGAAGGAGCGATGGAACGTGGGTGTTGGTAGCGCAGGGAAAGCAGCCAAAGGTGGTGGCACCCGACATGGTGGACATCCTGGAAGCTCTGGAGATGAACCGACCGTACTCGTCTCCGGTCGACTTGTCCTGGACGCTGAAAGAACACTTAGCGTTCGAGACGAAGCTACGAGCAGCCGAGGACTCAGCGTAAGGTACGAGGGGGTGGGGTAGGCCGCACAGCGGCGCTCCCCGAGCGAAGCGAGAGAGGAGCGGGCCCCCCAAAGTGCCGTCGCTAAGTCCTCAGGCGAGAGCCAACGCGCGAGTGCCCCTTGTAGTTTAAGGTCAGGTTGTGACTCCACTCACTTTAACGGGCGACAGTATACCTTGGGGATCGCGGAACTCATACAGACAAAAAACAGCGGCGCAAGTGGAGAGCTACGGCACCAAGTGCTGGCAAAGTGGCAAGTATCAACGCGTCGTGGCCAGACGACAGCGAGCAGAGCAAGAAGATCGCGAAGTGGAAGAAAGATACTGGGCCAACGTTTCCCGCTCTGACGCTGAGCAGCCACGGGATGAAATCAAAGTTGAGACTGAGGAAATGGCTCCTCCAGCGAACGTTGAGCCCCCTCCGCCTCCTGTGAGACGCCATCGAGTGAGGAAGTGGCTGAGACGGACCTTGAGATGGTGCGTTGACGCTCTGTCTTTCCGGTGTCTACGCCGACACAACTACTACGCCGCGGAGATAGAGCTGGGTGCAGACTTACCTACCAATGATCTGGCCCGTCGAAAGATGAGCGAGTGGACACAGCCTTTTACGGGTTTGCGCCTGTGTCGATACGAGGTCCCGCTTTCGGACGAGTAGAGAGTCAAAGCCCAGCACCACTTCAACAACGACCTCTCTACGGGTCCGCACCATCCGTGCATCGCCGTGGAGTTTACCGTCGAGCATCGCCCGAGTATCTTCATGCACCACCGCAGCCTCGTCCTTCGATCGATTCCGGGGCTCTCGAAGCAGACGAAGACGATGATTCGATTATGAGAACCGCTCGCCAAGCTGCTGCGGAAATCGACTGGTACGAAAGCGTGACGGAGACTGCACCAGTAACCCGACAGCCGAAGAAAACAGTGGAGCGTGGAGTAAAGACGAACACGAGCGATACTGTGCAGGACTCGAGGAGTATCGGTACGGATCGTGGAAACTTATAGCGGAACAAGTTGGAACGAGAACCGAGCGCCAAGTCATGAGTCATGCACAAAGCATTCGCGCCAAGAGGAAACGAGCTGAGGAACGAGATCAGCAACCCCACTCTGCGTCAAAACCCCGGGGAATTCTTCAGCGAGCAGAGCCACGCAAGAGCTAAAGAACGGCTACTTCGACCACTCCGACTGCAATGATGAACCGGGTAAGCCACACCCAAACGCCCGAAGAGCTGCTTATGGCGTCGCTGCTTAGCAATGCTGGGCAGATTGATACTGCCCCGGCACTCGCGAATAACCACCTTGAGACTGGGGAGTTGCGATTTGGTGTTGATTTTTCATTTCGTGAAGACGGCGATGACGGATCGAAGAGCTTCCAAGATGCGTCTGGAAAAAAGCGTGAGAGTGACTCGATCCGAGATTCGTTTGCGGATAAATGCTCCGACAAGCAGCCTCGTGTTGACCCGGACTCTCCGCTGTGCTCCCCACCGCCTGACGTGTTGCGGGTGAGCGCCCTCAGTGATGAAAGCCTGCTCGATCTGCTAGATATTCCACTAACACAAGCTACGTAAGAGCTTAATCGTTGTGCAAGTGTTGAATGTATTTACACCTTGCCAGTTTTACCAAACTACTTGCCAACAAACAGGACTAAGCTGAACGACTGCCTCTCAAAATGCCCTTATATACGGCAACTGCGTGCGATGCGGGTGAATTGAAGTTGGTGACGTCAATAAGTGTCATAGGTTCAAGAGAATCTCACTAGCGTGTGCTTGAGCATGGTGCTCTGCAGGCAGGACATGTCAGGATGGACGAGATCTATGGGTTCAAACAGGTACAACGTGCCACTTTCGATGCAGCGGTGGAGCATCATCCGCGATCGAGGCAACTGATATCCAGCTCACTTCTCATTTCACCCAGCATTGCCATGAGTCTCCAAGCCAGCGTCACGAACACTTGGTCGTGGGCAACGACAGACAACCAGAAGCAACAATCTTCGTCGAGGGATGCGTTCAAGCCTCAGAGATTGCCCAACCTCGTCGTGAAGCTCAAGACCAAGGAACCATCGTCGGTGCCACCCCGACTCGAAAGCGCAGTTGACTTGAAGCGCCATCGGCTCAAGTCGAGCTTTCAATGGTGTGTCAAGGCGCTGTCCCTGTGTTGTCTTCGACAGCACCAGCGCTCTGAATCCTATGCTGAATCCTATGCAAGTTGTCAAGGCCCCGTACTGGACAGCAAGCCGACGATTTCCTCGAACGAGCGGGGCGACTCGTTTTCTGTGGATTTCGTGCCAATTCAAAGCCCCGTCGTCAGGCCTGCCGTCCATAATGACAGCGCCAATGCGACGACTATACCTCCTGAAGATACCCCATCAGCTAACACTCCAAGCGCTGGAGTGGCTGGTGGTTTACTCCCGCACAGTGGGAAGACCGAGCAGGCCCTGGAGCTCCAACTCGAAAGACTCCTCGCTCGGACAAAGACACCTTTGGACCTTTCCCCTCTACTGCCGCTGTCACCACCAGCCAAACCTCTCGAACGTCTCTCACCTCCTGATGCACTTTACGACGACAGCGACGACTTGAACATGAGAAGTGCGCGGCTCGCTGCCAGGGAGATTGAGTGGTTCGAGGAAAAGCCAAGGCAGCCTTCTCCAGCGGCACAAAAGTGTGTCATTACGCAGAAGTCCGGGACTTGGAGTAGCGACGAGCACGCACGGTACTGCGAAGCTCTCGAGATGTATCGCTACGGGTCTTGGAGGCAAATTGCAGCGCATGTCGGCACAAGAACCGAGCGGCAGGTACTGAGTCACGCTCAGAGCATTCGCGCCAAGGAGAAACGAGCGGAAGAGCGCAAAAAGCGTCACCAGACTGACCAGACTGGGACAACCGCATCAACCGTCGAGGAGCAGACAACAACAAAAAGCTCTTTGTCTGCGGTTCCACCGACCAAAATGCGGAAGCGGGCGCCCGAAGAGTTTCTCCGATCATGTATGGCTGATCGAGGAACTTTGGGCAAGTTGGGATCGACGAGTAACCTAGTAACTCGCGAGGACCACTACTCGAAGGGTCTAGAGTTCAAGCTCAAGCCTCGTGGGTTTGGCGCAGAGCAGGTGGACCCTGTCATTAGTGGAGACAAATGCGAATTGGGCGACATCCAGCGAAGCGAACAGCACCTCAAGTATAACCCAGACATGAGTACTGCAACAGAATCACCGCTGGACTCGCCGCCACTAGAGTTCTTGCTGGATGTCGTCCTCAGTGGTGAAGATTTGCTCGAGCTTTTCGAGATCCCCTCGACCCCACAAGACGCTCCGTTGATCCTGTAAACCCAAAGCTTTGTCTCCGAAGCAGACTCTGAACGGATTTGCGTTGTGGGCTCTCAACGTTGCATGCTTTCATTCATCAACGTCACGTCGGCTTATACCAATCTGTATCTTTCTAACGTGCATCGACGCGGTCATGTGTGAGTTTCATTGCGTTTCCAGCATGGAGCCGCTCGGAATCGCCGCAGAATGGCGATTAAGAGAAATGGCCGAGCGCTCTCGAGCCAACGTGGCAGCCGTAGCAAACGCCGACACTGCAGCTAACGTGGAACCGGCGTCTCCCGTAGTGCTGCGTGTTCCAGTCTCAGCGCCATTGGCTTCTCCTAAGTGAGCTGCTCGTCCACACATCATTGTCTCGGCTCGAGCCCGCGAGCCCTCTTCTTCGCGCAGCTTCCATCGACTGGGCGAGTTTGATCGAGGAGATTCACAGCGCAGCGCCAAGTGCCTCATTGTTGGCTTTTTCACGAGTGATGACATGGATGCTGCCGATACCAGGCGCTTGTTCGAAGTTGAATGAGTTCTTGTCCCTGGACTCGTATGATGCTGGATGGGTTTACAGTTTGCTTGGTTTCCGAGCCCCCGAGCCGCCCCCTTTCTGGTTGCTGCAGAGTATTTCTCAATCGGTGGAGAGGCTGCCAGTGTCGGTGCTGAGTCGTCCAGTTCCGAGATGATCCATTGCGGTAGATTCGTACGTCGAACTGGCGATTGGATTCGGTTCCCAGAGACAATCGCAGTGCTGTTGACGTTGACGTCGCCATCGTTATTCAGAGGCACTTGAATGCTCGGTCCTCCGCCGTAGAGCTCCAAGAACGTGACCCAGACCTCCTGACTGACAACGCGATAGTCCCCTCCGCCGTGACTCCCTTTGCTTCTAGTGAGGTTGGGCTTGGGCACCAGTTCGCCGTTCACAAAGTCCAGTAGCGTATAATTCGTAACCGGACCAGGTCGCGGGGGTCTCGTCAGACGACATTTCGTATTGGGCTTACCTCGTCGTCCCTTGCAGAACGCGTTCGATGCTGCGTCAGCACTTGCCGAGTCTACGCGCACGTACTGCAACCACTGATCAAGCCACGCGGAGCTAATGACAAACTGTCGACTGCCAGAGTTTTCACCCTGGTCCAGCGCACGAGAACACGCGCGCGCGCTCAGGATCTCATCAAGTTCTTCTGCTCTGGTAACGGATAGACGAAGCGGGAAGTGGTGCGTAGTTCCACGAGAGCGTTGGTCGAGCTGTAGTGCCTTCGTGGACTCAATGAAGAACTCTTCGTCTTCGATGTCGCTGTCTGTGAGCGCCATGCCAGTACGCCTCAACCACGGGGACGGACGCTCCACCTCCACCTCAACCACTGACCGCGAGGCAGATACCGAGATCGCTGTCGCTGATGAAGTGGATTTGCGTCGTCTCGCTGAGGATACGGCCACTGTGAAGCGCTTCACGCGAGGATCGTCTTGTCCTGCCATGTTCCGCAGTGTACTAGCGCAGGAGCTACACGTTCTCTGAGGAGCTCCGTCCTTAATGAGTCGGTGTTGACTAGGCGTTGAGCCGGCGAAGGGGAGATACGTCCGATCGTGAGAGCAGTTGGCACACACGAGGTGACCGCACAGGCGGCAGTGATGTCTTCGGCGGGTCAGCGTGAACGCCGCGAGGCAGATCTGGCAGCGAGCGCTGACAGTGTCCGGGACCCAGTTGGCTGCAGCTTCGGGATGCGAATAGTAGCCGTGCGGCTCCATTTTCCACGGGTAGAACGAGATGGAGTACATGACGGTGGCCCGGTTGGACTCGCCTTTGCAGTTTGGGGCTAGGATCTTCCACAGACGCAGCGAACGCTTCCCACTCGACGATATTTCAGCGTCTTTGGTGTCGTCACTTCCGTTGTTGCATTCGTGTTGGTCTTGGTTTCGGCCCCTGCTTGGAATGGAGAGAACTTGGACTTCTTCTTCATCTTCTTCATCATCGCTTGAGCCTAAGTCCGCGCTGATGCACCTCGTGTTGCTATCACGTCGCGCTTTCGTCGCTGTCTGATGGGTGAGAGACTCCCTGAAGGCTTTCAGCCCGGCCAGCAGAAAACTCGAGGACCGTGGCAGCGTTTCCTGGTTCGACATGGGTGGCGTCATGGCGAGGGGCTGCGAAGCCCGGCGAGACGACTTGCTCTTCTTGTCCAACATGACGCCTTCGGGTCTCGCAGTGGCGTCAGGGAAGGACCGAAGAGACGGACAAGTGGAGGAACGTGAAGTGAAGAAAACTGATGGCGAGGGCACGACGCGGCGCCCGGTCGACGAGGTTCGTTTCAATGTTTCTTCTCGAAAATAACGTCGGCTTCGCACGCACAGATAGTGTTCATTCGGAACGATAAAGCAAGTCCGTGTCACAACCAGCGCATGATGTGGCAACCTGGAGATGGTTTGTAGTGCGCCATGGTCAGCACTGCGCGGTGATTTTTGATTTGCATGGGTTCGGAGATTGAACAATAGATAGTATTGCAGTCTACTGCAAGGCTTTGACTTGCATAGCAGCACTTTGACCACCGGCAGAGCAGTCTCAAAAGCTTTCTTCCGGCGTAACGATCCGGCTTTTGCGAAGATTCCGGTAGGCTTCATTCGTTTGCCACGAACTCTGTCATGCTGATGTTGGACAATAGCGATGCCAAGACCCTGGCAGTAGCGCTAGTGTACCGGTGTATATCTTCTCTGGAAACTGGCTAGAGAACTAGTGAATCGCGATGGATCGAGTTAATTGGCCGCGGCAATTTCGACTACATATAGCGTCATAGCCGAAGTGGGGCTCTTCAAGTCTCCTGAGTCGGGTGCACGGGTACATTCCAGCGCGTCAGCGAGCGGGGTAGAAACCATTGGCGAGACGATGAGGTTGGAGAAGAGGTATCCGATTTGGACACGGTCGGGGGCGTGAAGTGCTCGTCGAAACACCCAGCACTGGAATACGCGACTAGAGTGAGTGGGAAGCCGTGATACACTCCTGGCATCGATGCAAAGACGTACCTTTCCATTTGACTCACGAGCTGCTCATACACTTCGCAGCAATCTGTGGCCAGTCCCGCCTGCAACGGCCAGCGAAGGAAAACGTTAAACACTATGAATGAACTGGCATCGAGATCGAACGTACATGAATGATGACATCGATGAGGAAGCCGTTGGTGGCGTCGTACGTCAGTTGAGTGCGGACTGGCGGCGCGATAAACTGCTCCCAGTTTTGACGCACTCGAATAAAAAACTCCATCCACGTCTGGCATTTTGGTCGGTTGGCTGGTTCACTCCACAAAACCTTCACAATGCGAATAGATCCTCTGACACTGGCTTTCCTCGACTCGATTACTCGATTCCGGCGTCGAATGCATCGCCCCCTCGCTGCTGGCGGTACAGCTCCAGGTTCAGGTGAGACTACTTCATCAATCGGGGCGCGTATAAATTGCTCCACGGCTGCGACGTTGATGCGCCGAGGAGAATCAGCGAATACCATCCTTTGAGTGCGAGCAAGGCGTCGATAGGCAATGCGTATGCCGGCTCGAAGGATCACCACGACGATGATCAACCAGCTGCAATCCATCACAAACCACAGGGCCGGGTAGTCGATGAAGTTCTCGACTATCATATCCTTTATCCATTGCAACGACGGCGCGGTGGCTTCATCCACCCCCAGGAGGTGGCCATCCGTGATTCGATCCATCACCTCAAAGGCTAGAATTCCAGCAAACAGAAACAACAGCACGTCGAAAGAGCCCGTTAGTGAGCGCTGATTAGCACGTGTGGCCTCTGCTAACACCCCAACGTTGCGCTCGACACCAAGGACAAGTCCTTCAAGCACAGTCTTGGCCATCGTACTATTTTGGCCCTGCACTTGCTTCAGCTTGGCTCGGAAGCCTCGCAATAACTTCGCCAGATCCTTGCAGCGCAGCTCCAAGTCCTTGTGAGTCTTTCGTAGTTGTAAATGATCGTAAAGCGCGGCGCCTCCTCCGGTGGGGTCGTCAGCAGTTGGCGTGGGGCGCGGGGGGATCGTGAGCGCCAAGTCGTGCAGTGACTCCCGCAACAGCTCGAGAATTTCCTCCAGAAGCACCAAATCGTGCGCACAGCGACTGACCCTGTCGCGCATGTCGTCCATTGCTTCAGGATTCATCTCGTAACTGGTCATGTAGTTCCTCGCACGTGCCAATACGTCGCCCAGAATGAAGGTACGCTTGAAGAAGAAACGCACGACTAGTTCCCGGGACAGCAGAGCCAAGTGTGCGACCAGCAGCGGCTCGTGCTTGTTGGCGTTCGGGCCAGCAAGCAGCATACCGTCGTGGCCAACCAGCAGCTTATCATCCAGGCCAATATCATGAACTGAATGGAGCTCGCCTAGGACCTGCTTCAGCTCGTTCTCCTTCTCGCCTCGATCAAGGTACGCTCGCGCTGGGAGCTTTGGAGAAATGCCGCTTGCCGTCAACAACGCGAACTTGTTTCGCGATCGTGCGTCGCCCATGAACAACATATCCATTAGTGCGCGCTGGTGAGGCGACAACAAGTCGTTAATGATCTTGGACGAGTCCAAATCGACATCTACCAGCAACCGAGCAAGATGATCAACACACAGGAAGTCGGCCGAGCGGTCCATGGTAGCGTCAATCTCCATCCCGTACATGATCGATCCGTCTCCATTCAGGTGCATGCCAAAGCTCTCGATCTGGATGATGCCGTCCTCAATCGGCTCGTAGATGTCTGCCTCGAAGTTTGTGAAGCTGTCGAACTCAAAGTCCACAATCGCAATCTTCGTGAGCCCCAAGGGGATAGCGAGCGAGGTGGAAGTCGGTGCGTCGTCAAGCTCCGACGTGAACAGCCCACCTTGACAGCGCTCGAGAGCTCCCAAACGATCATTGAGCAGCACGATCTGGTTCGGCCCAAAGGGGATCCACTCGCCCACCATCAGCCTCACATTCTCCAGCACAATGGCGAACGACAGGTCTGCGTCCTGGATGCTGCTGCTCCCCGCATTGGCCGCTGCCTTGCGGCACTTATCAACCTGCCAGGCATTGGACGAGAAGTTGGCCGTGCCGTTCTTCATCAGACACGACGGCAAGTACGGACTCGAGACGTACGACACCTCCTCGATGTCCGTCACGCGCGAGATGTAGACGCTCCCATCCCCTCGTCGAATGCGGAAGTGGCCCTTGTCCGGGTCGTACGTGATCTTGAGCAGTGCGTTGTCCACCAGAACGAGGCCCGAGGGGGACGTGGCCGATGAGCTCAAGACCCGCGGAGAGAGAGCCTCGACGCCCTGCACCGACACGGTGGCGTTCATCTCGCCGGGAGACGCGAGGAACTCGTCGAGTCGCTGCTTGTCTCGCCCCGGGAGCAGCGTCAGCAGCACCTTCATGCCCTTCTCCGTCACTTGGAAGGCCGTGGACGGCTGGAAGTCCTCGCTGCAGGTCTTGAGCGCCTGCACCAGCTCGTGCTCCCGCAGGTCGTCGATGGCGGCGCGGGCGTCGTGGCTCATGTTGAGCCACAGGCGCCGCGACTGGCCGTCCTTGACGATGCTCGTGCATACCGGCGAGTAGTCGAAGGCCAGCAGACCGTGCACAATGGCCTCGAACACCATCACCTGCAGCGGGAGACTGCGCAGCCACTTCTCCTCCTCGTCCGTCGACTTTGGGTACTGCGCGAACCGCGACAGCAGGTAGAGCAGTCGTATGTGGCTCGGGGTCCAATTCGGGTCGATCGGGAGCGACGACGTGGAGCTCAACGCCTCCAGGTCCAGTCGACTGCTCATGCCCAGCATGTCCTCGCGGATACCCGACACGCGCAGCGTCATGGCTGATGGAGGCGATGAAGGTGAAGTTGAAGAGGCGCCGTAAATTACGCCCCGCAATTTATTGTGGTTTTCAACTATTTTGCCGCCCGATTTGACGTGTTATCTCGGAGTCCGATTTATATAAAATGGAGCTCCTACGTGATCGGTTAGTCCAATTTACTGTAGCTATATCTGACCTGAGTTAATAGTAGCATAAGGCTCAGAGGGGAGGCATTCCAAGTTGGCCATACCTCCTCACCTCTCATGACGCATTAGAACTGCAAGACATTGGGGGCAATAGTACACTGTATATAGCCACTTCATAGCACTATGGCCAGCTAAATCACCTGTGTGATCATCTACGGCCGCTACAACCTCGTGCCACGTCGATCTGAGAGGGCCCCAGACATGTTTAATATATTAGGCGGTTTCAAAGTAGGATTTCGCCAAACATATTGACCTGAAGACATGATAATTTTCAGCCTCCCTGATTGGCTGTACCAAAAGTTACTTTGAACCCCCTTTTTTTTACAAGTCGGCAAGCAAACACAAGCCTGTGCAGTTCCGCGTTCGAAGGTCAAGTCGGCTGGATTCCAGCTGCAAGGTGCCAACTACGAGACTAGCACCAGCACGGGGTATCAGCGGCGATGACAAGGTGAGCGCAAGAGGCGAGAGCAAGACCAGCAGCGCCGAGGGCAAGGTGAGCACCTGCAACCAGGCCACGTGCAAGTCCACAAACCACGGCGAGTGCAAGACGAGCGCCGTCGTCGAGGGCAAGTACAAGTGCAGTGGCGTCGTGATCGAGGCCAACAGGAAACACGCGAGCGTCGAGGGCAAGTACGCGTGACTAGACTTAAGAAGGCCAAGGTCAGCAACAGCAGCGCCGACATCAAGTCTACGGCGTTGCTGAAATGCTTCAAGTGTCACGCAGACAACGCGCACTGGTGTTGGACGCCATGGACGCTGGAGCCGTAGTTGGCGCCTTCGTGGGGGCTCGCGACTGGCGGAAGAAGGAAAGGGAAATCTTTGAGATGACTAGATTAGCCATCAGATTCCAAGTCAATAGGCTCTTAGGTCGTTTGTACTCGATTTTGGCGTCAGTAAAACATGACATGACGGCAAAACCGGATTGGCTGAACAGCTGTTTATGTTCTTATGTCTGCCAACTTTGAAACCCCCTGTAAGTAATGTAATATATTTTCATATTATGTAAATTACAGCGGGATTTAAAATTACCAAATTTGCATACGAGTTGCGTCAAAACCCGGGTTTGGTAGTAGTCTCCCGAATAGTACCGTTAGTAGGCATATTATGACTACTACTACTATTACTACTACTATTACTACTACTATAGCTCTGGGATTGGAGCCATTAGTAGTACTATTTATATAGAAGCCAAACGAAACATGGATAGTAGTGCTATTATCGCTACTAATGTACCCATTCCTCAACCGACGGCAGATCGCACGAGTGAGTGGCCACGCACCAGTCAGGATCCCTCATTAGGCTTCCAACTTCACGCCATGAAGTGCGCGAAGAGTGATTGCCACCAAAGTGCCATATCGGAGACTTTTCCGTGCTGTGTATGCGGCCGACAGGTGCATCATTTGTGCAACAACGTGCTGTGTGACAAATGCAAGCTAACGTTATCTCAAAGGTAACGCTGCTGTTCGTGGTTGCCTTTGTAGCTTCAATTGTACTAAGCAGCTCGCTATACTAATTTCGCAGCCGCGCACTTGTTACCAGGGACTTTAATGCGGAGATACCGACTCCCAGGAGCCTACACTCAACTGTACATCTGGGAGTCGTCCTTACCCTCAAGTATTCTCCTGACTTCTGAGTAAGAGTAACATGCTTCAACTTTCGAGTACATTATTTCTTTTGAAGTTAGTTTGCTGTATAAACTAGAAGCTAGATACATCAACGTAAGGTGCTGGCTGTTGCACTGGCACAAACGAAGTGAATAGCATACTACAAGCAGTCTGAGGTGGTGTTTGCATAGTCTTCGGCTTGATGACGCTTAACTTTCCTATTAACCTCTTCTCGTCAGTACATGTATGCCGATGATCTCCTCCTCATGTATACTTGCGCTGTGTCTTCCTCTTCTATTTCTAGGTTGCCATACTGGGCATGACATCTTTCCAAAGAAACCAGAAGCCATTTGCGAAGTTACTCAGAAGTCATCACTTTACTCTAAATGAAGTACCTCACTCTATCGCTTGTGATCGAGCAATGCACTGACCGGGATATTCAGGCAAGGTAGAGTGCAATAACGGAGATCATGTGAAATAGAAGACGCAATATAAAGGTCTGGAGTGTTGAGCAGCTTTGAGGAAGCATTTACGTGTGCTGTTGGTTCGCGGAGGATCGCGAAAACTTACTCGTGCTTGAACGCTGCTCGTAGCCAAGCGCGTCTAAACCGGGTCTTTCGTGAGGAATCCTCTTAGGATAACAACGGACAGCGCGCACCTACAGTTGTAGCTCATACTTCGCATATGGAGGCCAGTAAGCACCATTGCGGTCAGAATTCGGAATGATGGTCAAATACTCATATTAGTCATATTAGTAGTCATGCTAGTACCACCGATGCCTTACTACTAATAGATATCATTCTACTATTGCCAGAATTTGGATAGTAGTAGTAGTAGTATGACTACTAGCCAATATTCCCACTACTACCAAACCCTGACTACGGAAAATGTCGGACCCGAAGGCGTCCTCGGTCGCTGCGGCGGCAGCGGCGTCTGACGCCTCCGCCACGCCCGCTGCGCCCGCCAGCAGCTCTCCACCGCCGTCTTCATCATCTCTTTCTTCCTCTGCAGCCCCCGCGCCGGCCTCCATGAGCATGTTCTACCCCATGGAGCGCGACGACTCTGCAGCGCCGCTGAGCATCATCGAGGAGGGCGACGAGCACGACTTGGGCGCCGAGGCCTTCGCGGACATGGCCATGGGCGGCATGGACATGAGTCTGGAGCTCAACTCGCTGCAGATCCGCGCCTTCCTGGCTCGTAACGAGGCCCAGAGCGAGAATTCCGGCGCATTTACTTCTGTGGCGCAGCGCGAGGAGCCCCCACAGCCGCCGGAAGAGCAGCAACAACAGCAGCAGCAACAACAGCAGCAACAACAGCAGCAACATCCTACGATGAGCGCCTACGAGGCAATGCGCAACGGCACGGTGCACTATTCCAGACGAGAGGACAAGGTGCGCGCGCTGCAGGAGCATCCAGTGGTGGCGTCGGTGGTGGCTGACGGCCGCACGGTGGGCTGCAAGTGCGGACGCAACGTGCGCCTCAACCCACCGTGGTACATCCTCAAGTTCGAGCAGCACGTGGCCAGCAGGAACTGCTCGTTCCTGAGGCAGAGCAGACCCAGCTCCAAGAAGAGGAAGAGGGCCGAGATGGAGGCGACAGCGACGGCAGCAGCAGCTTCAGGCGGAAGTGAGAGTGGAGACGCACAGCAGGCAGGGAGTCAAGTGGAGGGTGGCGCAGATAGTCGACGACAAGGTAGTGGTGGAGAGGGTAAAGATTCGGGTGCAGGTGCAGACACAGATACAGGTTCAGGTGCTGGACAAGGGCAAGATCGAAATACTGGTGAACGCGAGGCAGGAAATGACGGTGGACTAGAAGGTGCTGAGGAGGAGGACGTGGATGAAAGTGGTGAATATTGCTTGCAGTCGGTGGATGCAGTATTACGGCGGGAATTCGGGGTGGTGCAAGACGGTCGGAGGGTAGTTGTGCCTCCTACTGCAGATGCTCCTGATGATCGTGTCCGGATGTACAAAGGTGCAATGACGCTGCGTGAAAATGACCATTTCACGCGCATTACGCCTGATGGGCGTTTTGCAGAGTGCAAGTGCTCGCGGATAGTGCTGCTTGGCGGGCCGTGGCAACCCGGACAGTTTTTGATGCATGTGGCGGACAAGCAGAAGCCGAAGAAGCGAGCGAAAACTGCGTCTGCATCCACGTCAAAGCGAGGATCCCCATCTGGCATGTCCCCATCGCCTACAGCAAGGACGATGATATCGGCCGGGGTGCTCATGAGGCCACCCACGTCTGCAAGTGCGTTGTTACAAGCCCATAAGGCTAAGAAGAGCTTCCCGCGTGAGATTCGCTGGGATGTCGCTCGAGCGCGAGGTCTGCTCCCGTGCCCAGGACTGCGCGATGAACGTATGAACACGTTCGTGACGTCTGCAGTGCAACTCACGGGAGGTGCGCGACAACGACAGAAAATTGCTCGGGAGCTGTTTCCTCACCTCTTTCCTGATACCTCGGAGTACGACCAGACTGCCGAAGAAGGCAAGGAAAGTGACATGGAGCATCGAAGTACGCAGTCTATCTCGAAGAAGCGCCAGCCAAAGCTCCAGCAACAGCTTCTCGAAGCCGAAAAGATGTTACTACATGACGTAATCGAGGGTGAGGCTCTCTGGTTCGTGGACAAGGATGGCAACTCCGTGCGAAGTTTGGATTGCCTGGGAATAATCGATTCAGGGAAAGGCGAAGTCCGATGTCCGTCGTGTACTGCTCTTCGGACCAACGCTGCTTTGAGAACGGCGGCCGCGACTAAGTATAAGATGGCTAATCGTCCTGGCCCTCCACGGAACCCGATAAACCGGAAATTTTGCTCGGGGCGTGTGTGCTCCCTGCTTGAGGCCGAGTTCGACATGCGAGAACCTTACGCGCGTGTGCTTCGAGATTTGGCGCTCGCAGATATCCCCAGCGCTCTTAACACGTGGATGGAAATGGCTTCGATGAGTCTCTCAGGCGATTTTGATTCTCATCCTGCATTGCTGGGCTTGACTGAAGCGATGGTGCGGTTAAAGGACAAGGAGCAACGTGGCGTGGGACTGCAGAACATGACGTACAGTGATCTTCTTGATACATTTATGCGTTCGCTGGCCGATCTATCGCCTGAAGCGTGCGAGCTCTTCCAGAAGCATTTGGGTGGAAGGAAACAACGTCAACTGCTGGCAGCAACATCGAGATCACTGCTGCCTACCAAGCGTAAGCTGCTACCCCCGACTGGTAACAATACGCCAAGAGTTGTTCAAGACCAACAGTCGAGTGATCCGCTGTACGGTGTGTCAACCCCGGCCACTGCAGGGCGCATCACAAGCGAAGAGGGCTTTGTGCACTTGCTGGACCCTTCCGTTGTTGGCCTCGGGATGCCGAATTTATCGATTGGCGACATTCAAGACGTAGACTTGAGCTCGTTTCCGACGTCTGCGGGGATACAAAGTCACCAGAACAGCAGCGCGGTAATGCCAAGTGCATCATCTCTGGAGACCGAGTCGACCCTTACAGCGGATTCGTATCAGTTACCAGTGCCGCGCAAGGAGTCCGACAACCACGATGACACTAGCACTACTGATGCAATTACTGGAGTCGCGGGCTCAGAAGTTACTGTTGCTGCTGGAGGTGAACACGATCACGATGGCGAGGTGGATGAGTCGAAGGACGCTGAGGCTGACGTCCAAATGGAAAGCGACCCCGCCGCTGTGGCATTTCTCTCCGAGTTGGCTCCTCCTGAGGATAACGACGCCAGCAAAGCGGATGATGTTGTGATGCCGAGTGATCATGTGCCGTGCACAGGGCTCCGCGACGAAAACGTGCAGGCCTACGTCGCTAATGCCGTCCAGATTGTTGGAGGCAGCCGACCTCGCTATGTAATTGCTCGCGAGCTCTTCCCACGCGTGTTTGGCAACGACAAGAAAGTGCGTATTGTGGAGAAGCTCGACGACGAGCAGCGGCTCGTACTGCAGGATGCCGTGTTCAGCGAGTGTCTCTGGCGTGTGGACAAGGAAGGCCGCTGCGTTCGAAGTCTGCGTTGCAAGCGATTCGTCCCGGTCTCCGACAACGACGACCGCGCGAATCCCCAGTACCAAGGTGTGTGCCGAGCCTGCCGCGATTTGCGTACCGTGCCCAACTTCCGCAGTGTGCTTAGTCGCTCCAAGGTGCCCAAGAAGCTTGATAACATCAAGTACGTGCCCAGTGTCTACACTGAAAGTGACCCTTTCCTGCGTAAACTGTCCAAGAACGCGGCATTCCGAGGCCTTTACCAAACTGTCAAGCGCCTGGCATCCTCCGCACCCGGCGACAACAGTGAGGCTGGTGCTGAGCGGCTGAAGCGAGTGTACTTCTGGCTGCGGTTCGCTCGCATGGGCGTGTTCGGGCACTTCAAGTCGCACCCCGTGTTTGAAGGACTCATGAAGAGCATGGTGGAGATCAAGGACAAGGAGCGGCGTGGCGTCGGCAAGCAGAACATGCAGTACTCGAGAGCACTGGATGAGTTTATGCAGAGCATGGCGCAGATCTCCACCGAGGCGTTTGAGCTGTTCGCAGCTCAGTTTTGCGGCCGCACTCTGCGGTCTCAGAAGGTCAAGAGGAGGCCCGTCTTCACTGCTCCAATGCAGCCAGCGGTCGAGGGCACAGCAGCAGAGGAGAATACCAGTACGGTGGCTCCTTCTACTCATGAGCCACTGCCGCCACCTGCTGCACTTCAAGCGCATCAGCACCAGCACTACCTGATGCCTCCCGACGACCTCCTCAGTGGACGGAGCTTGTCTTCGGAAGAAAGCCAGCGCTTCATGGACCGCATGATGGCTGAAGTGAACCGGGAGATGGCGCTCGCAGCGGGACGTCGCCCTGAAGACATCAATGCCGACTCCGCCGGCCACGAGCAGCCTGCAACCGACGAAGACGACAGCAATCGCGTCGGTCCAGAGACGTACCTGAACGACGAGGGAGTGCTGACGACCGAGATTTAGCACAAAGGGGTCAACAGATAGCAATGATATTATCGAGGAATCGAACTGGACGCCCGCAGCCGTGGGCGCAGGCAGGCAGTGCACTCAGCGTTCACTTGGTCTGGTGGGTGTCTTCTTGTTGCCTTCCATCAGCTGCTTCATGGGTGCTTGAGCGGCTCGGGCTTCTTCTCCAGGTGCTTGGACAGCAGCCCCATGACCTGCGTGAAACCGATCTCGTCCACACTGAAGACGTCCTTCATCTCCTGGTTGGGGTGGATCAGGCGGCCGTCCTTGGGGTCCTGGAGCTTGTGCTCCTTCACGTACGCCCAGCTGCAGACAGACACACAGACAGACGCAGAGAGACTCACTCGTGTAAGGATACTCCGTCAACAGACAGACGGATGAGTCGCAGCGACGCACAACTCCTTAATGGCGGCCGGACGCGTGAGCTCGCTCTTGCCCAGCAGGTGGCTCAGCGACGGCGACAGCTTGTACAGCTTGTTGTTCACCATGGCGACGGTCTTGAGTTGGCTTGTCTTGGCGGTTGGCTAGTCGGGTCTTGGCTCTTCGACTTCTGGCTGCATTGACTCGGCGCGTGGAATCCTGTGCAAGCGACGGGACCGAGCAACTTCAACTTGCGAGCCCCATCGTGGTCTGGGCACCTCCATCATCTCCGCATGAGGAAGGACAATATCCTCCTAGTCGAGAAGTCTTCTAGCGTTTTACAGTAAGCTCAATACGTGGACGTCGCTGTCTGGGAGCTGGTGGTCGACTTTGCCCGCCTGCGTGGAGCGCACGAAGCCGCTAGAGATGACGAGAGTCGTTCCGAAGTACTGGTTCTTGAAGCCGCGCCGGGGGCACGGAGCCTCGCCAGGCACATCCAGGCGCTGCCACCTCTGCTCAGGGATGTTGAGCACCCGAACGTCGTTCTTGAGCTGACCAGTGGACTCGTCTTGGCCTCCGAAGAGGAGCATTCTGGGGCCGATCGTGTTCGTGCTGTGGCCTCGCCGCGAGCAAGGCAACGAACCAGATAGCCGCGGCTCCGACCACTCGATAGAGTAGTTGGTGTCGCCTAGCTCGTCTTGTTCAGTTGTAACCTGCAGCTTGTGCACACCCAGCAGACCATTTGACTGACGGATCTGCTTATATGACCAAACAAACGTTAGCACGAGTTGTGGTGAACCTCTTTGCTCTTGCTTCCCTCACCTGGCGACCGCCAAAAATTATCACTTCACTGTCCGATACTCTGAAAATGAAAGATGGCGAACGCTACGGCGTTAATGTGCTGCGTGTCGCGTGCTGCGTGGTGCAAGTATCAGCGATGTCTTACCGATAAACATCGTGCAATGATCGGCCCGTTGGTATCCTCGAGCTGCAAGATGGCGTCGACCAGCGGAAGTCTGCAACGTTCATCATGTACAATTGGTCCACAGAGCAGCGCATTTTTCGGTACGCAATAACTTACCAGAGCATCCGCCAATGTGCAGCAGAAACACATCCAGCGTCAAAATGGGCGACACCCCCATGCTCCCGCCCGTGATCAGCAACAATTCAGGAGAAAGTAACGTCGCGGTGTGTCCGCAGCGCGGCGACGGCGCTTTCCCCACAACTTTCGGCTCTATCCAAGCTGCCCGAGCCTTCTTCACACTCCCGGCTGCGACGTCCTCAACACACAACAAGTAGAGATCCCCAAATGCTTCAAACGGGATGCCCTCCGACTGCCCGCCGAAGAAAACAATCCGCCGGACGTTCACAACGGCCTCCTCCTCCTCGACGGGACTTCTCACCCCATCCGTTTCCAGCAGCAATTTCCGATCACACTGTGCGTCGGGCAAACAGGTCATGGAGTGGTTGCGTCGTGGACACGGGCCTTTGCCCACCGCTCGGATCTTCTCCCACTTGCCCATGGTGATCTGCTGCGGCGACTGCAGGAATGGCAGCGCATCCAGTCGACTGGACTTCAGTGCTTCCGCTGTGTTCTGTTGCGGCTGCTGCTCTCCACCCAGCGTCACCTCTGCGATTCTCGCCTGCAACACACTGAACCAGTAGTGGCCGCCGCTGCGCACGAGGAACGTGGCGGTCGTGTCGACCTCGTACTCCTGGTTGTCGGACTTGAGCGCGCGCAGTGACGACGACGCGCCGTCCGCTTTGCAGACCTCCCAGCGGAGGTTCTGGAGGCTGCTGAACGCTGCGTACAATTGCCTCCACGTCGCTGGCACGGCCGCCTGCATGCGGTAGGACGCCACAGTCGGAGTCAAGTACGAAGTGAAGCATTCGCGCTTGCACCGCGCCTCTATGAGAGCTCGTAGCGTCCCCAGGTGGAGGCGGCAGGTCATGGACAGATGGATCAGCGCCTCCACGTCCAGAAGCTGCTCCAGCGCCTCCAGGATCTCGGCCGAGAGCTCGGCGAGCATCGACGTCGCCACCATGACGAGGACCTGATAATGGCTTTTGTGTACGATGGCTTTTGTGTACGATGGCTTTTGTGTACGATGGGTGTGGAGATATGCGCCATGCAAAGTACGACGAGGCAGTTGATGGGCATCATGGATGTGGACGTCTTTGTTTCCGTGCAATGAATGTCAAGGGGATGAAAGCGACTAGTTAGATCTGTCTGAATGGCTTTCTCGGCTCTTACTGGGACCCACACTTCTCGTGTGTGAGCCCTACGTCACCCGTTCCAACGGACAGCAGCAACTTTAGCAGCAACCCCGGTTGGCCGGAGGGTTCGAGTTGCCGAAGCCGCCAGGGCCAGGCGAGCCCGTCATGCCCACCTTGATGCCATGTGCCTGCATCAAACGCACAATAGAGTGTCAGCTTCTCTGCATTGCATGGGCTCAATCATCACATCATATTTGTGCGAACCTCGTTGGTGACGTCGCAGACGCCCGACTGGATGTTCGAGTAGATCTTGGACGCCGTCTTGACGAAGGCCTGCGCCATAACCATCACACCACACATAACAGTTAGCAGGTCAATCAAACCTCCGTCAGTTCATAGGAACTCAGCACGCACGTCTTCGACGTTGGCGGCGGTCTTGGCGGACGTCTCGAGGAAGATGAGGCCGTTTTCCTTGGCGAACTGCTCGCCCTCCTTGAAGCTCACGGCGCGACGGTGCTCCAGGTCGCTCTTGTTGCCGATGAGCATGATGGCCATGTTCGAGTTGGAGTTCTGGCGCGCCTCCTCCAGCCACCTCGTCAGGTGGTTGAACGTTTCTCGTCTCGTGATGTCGTACACCAGCAGCGCGCCCGCCGCTCCGCGGTAGTACGAGCGCGTGATGGATCGGAACGACTCTTGGCCGGCCTGCACCAGCGAACAAATCCACTAAAGTCAGCCCCCAGCGTCAACCTCTTGCAACTGCCCAGCTAGAGCCCCACCGTATCCCAGATCTGCAGCTTGATCTGCTTGTTCTCGATGTTGATCATGCGCGCGCCGAACTCGACGCCGATCGTGAGGTCGTGCACCGGCTGGAAGCGCTTGTCCGTGAACTGCAGCAGCAGACACGACTTGCCCACGCCTGCAGCAGCAAAATAACCAGGTAGCAACAGCAATATCAGTATTGGATCTTTCTGGGTCCATGGCAGTGTAGACTGGCAACCAAACGCACCGGTGTCGCCGATGATGATGTACTTGAACAGGTACGCGTACGACATGCTGGCTCCCTAATTGACTCTGCAGCATCGGCAACATCACAATAGAAAATAAATAAAGATCAGTAAGAACAAGTGTCATGATTCGGACTATCGCTGGAGCGTGCGACCGGTGCGGGGAGAAAGCGAATCGCAGCGTGCACCAACGCACCTCCTGGTCTCGGTCTGGTAGTAGCTGGTTGCGGCGCTGGGGGTTGTGGAGAAGACGACGGCGGCGAGGACGGGCAGCTGCAGTAGCTTGGAGGCAGTATATTTGGCTCTGCGAGAGAGAAAAAGAAAGGGAAGAAAGAAAGAGCCCTCCACATGATTCTCAAGGCGTGGTGTGCACCACACCAGATCTTTCCGGCCGAAACGCCGCCGAGGATTGCATTGCGCACTTTTCCTTGCCTTTGCCTGATGGAGAACTACAACATCTACGACGAGATCGGGCGGGGCACGCACTCGTTCGTGTACAAGGCGCGGCGCAAGCGCAGCATCGAGTACGTGACCGTCAAGTCCACGGCCAAGAGCCGCATGGACAAGGTGAGGAGGCCAAAGCATCTATCCTTTTGCGATATTTTTACTATTTTTAATGGAATATTTGTTGTTGCTGCTGCTTGGTGTGGTAGATTCTGAACGAGGTGCCGTTCCTGCACAAGCTGGATAGTCGCTACGTGGTCAAGTTCTTCGACTGGTACGAGTCGTCCAACCACATCTGGCTCATCCTCGAGTTCTGCATGGGCGGGGACCTGCTCAACCTCATCACGCAGGACAAGCAGCTGCCAGAGGCGGCCGTCAAGGTGCGGAACAATTGAAGTGCAGCATTGCGGCGTGTTTTATGTGTTACGTATCTGATCGGTATGATTGTATTACAGTCGTTCGGGCTTGAACTCGTGGCGGGACTGCAGTATTTGCACGCCAACAGCATTTTGTACTGCGACTTGAAGCCGGCAAACGTGCTCATCGACGAGTTTGGGTCGTTGAAGGTGCGGTAGGTGTTGAAATCGCAAGGAGGGGCCAGAATTGACGCTGGTTCGGTTTTAGTTGGCAGATTTTGGACTTGCACGACGCATTCCTGGAAGCGACGCAGCCCCGACACGACCAGTAAGAGAGGATTTTATTTGTTGCAATTTCGAGCATGGTAGAAAACTGATTGAAGATCTTGTCAACATGCAGCTTGCTCCAGGCTCTCCACACTATATGGCCCCGGAGTTATTCCAGCAGCCAGCAATACACAGCTTTGCGTCAGACTTTTGGGCTCTGGTACGATGAACTACAACCTAGTAACATGCGCCATAGCTAATGGATATTCGGTCTACTTAGGGGTGCGTGCTGTACGAACTCAGAACAGGTCGACAACCATTTACGCATACCAATTTTTCCGAGTTAGCGCGAATGGTACGTCTAGATGTGGTTAAATTAATATTTCTCTCCGCCATGTTAACATGTCGTCGGCGTTTTCGATATTTGAGGAAGATCCAAACGGATACCGTAGTGCTTCCGGTCCCTGGATATGAAATGTCCCCAGTATTTTGCAATCTTCTGGAGCGGTTGCTGGTGAAAGACCCTTATCAGCGAATCACGTGGTGCGTCGTACATTTCGGAGGTGCAAGGTTAGCCATGCATCCGAAGAATTTTTCTGACGAGAAATCACGACCAGGAACGAGCTAGTCGACCACCCGTTTTGGAACGATTTACCTCGCCTCGAAAAAGTTGTGATGCCAGCGCAAGCCATTTTCGATGCCGCCGGGCCTAGTCCACGCAGGTAAGTCATCTTAAAAGCGCAGGTGGGCTTGGTCGTATGTACATCGTGGTTTCACATGAAGTCTGTAGCAGGTATCCCGACGCCAGTGCTGCGTCAAGTGCATCGGTCAGCTTCGAAGATCGCCCAAATGACGATCAACAAGGAAATGATGAGGATGAGAATTCGGCCAAGGGCACCCCTGGAATTTTCTCGGCGCAGGCAAACGCAAATGCCCCTACATCTGCAGCCACTGGAGATGATGGAGCTGCGTTTGCTGCCTCTATGGATTCCAGTTCGGAGGATTTGTTGGATGGCTTGTCAACCCAACGAAGGGATCACGATGAAACACGCCCCGTTAGTGCACCAAGCTCACAGATGCGTACAACGACGAGTAATAACGAGGGCTTGGACGAGGATGATGCTAGCATAGAGGATCAGCACATTGACTCCATCCCATTGGATATTGACATGAGGCATCGATGGCGAGCTGCGAACGACCCTCACTCTGCGCCCCCGGCGGTTAGCAATGCTCCTCGGCGGCGAATACAACTTCATACCCTGTTTGATCGCGACGGTGCACCCGGAGGTGGTCTGCGGAAAGTCTCAAAACTCATCTTTACTGCAGCTGACTGCAGAGTAAAGTCAATCATCGGGAACAAAGATATCCAGATCGGGGACTTGCCACGTATTCACGCGGACCATCTTCACTTTGAGCCGACATCTCCTCAAGATCTTCTCTCGTGTACAACAGAGGCATTGGAAAGCCAGCTCAAGGAAATCTACGTCAGTCTCAAGTCTTCGCAGGCCGATGACACAGAAAAACTCAGCGTCATGGCGTATTTATTTTCTCTCAGCTGCCACGCTCGCCTGGCCCACGTGATTGTCAACAGCTCTATTCTCAAGCTACTGATCAGGATGTTGGGTCACGAATCTCGATTGGCATCGTCGAATCGAGTATTGCTACCGATGCTGTGTCTCGTTTTGGGCGTTCTCTTCCGGTTTGCAACGTTCATCACGCCGTCTTCTCCCGATCAACTACGCCAACTTGTGGGAACACTTCTGCAAGTTCTTATCGAGCCAAGCATGGAGAAAGTCTCTGAGGAAAGCGGTTTGGAGTCTCGTCCTCTCGCGCTGGCCTGCCTGGGGGAACTACTGTTTTATATTTCCACGCAGCAGGAGTGGGAACTTCCTATGGATGGTGTGGAAGGTGTGCTGGCCTGTGTAAATGATCCTGACATTGGCGTTCGCTACTACGCCGTCCGAACGCTTGGCAACATGCTCATTCACTGTACAGATATCCTGCTTCCAAAACTGATGAGTGAGCAAATTGTGGTTACTCTGACTGAATGCCTACTGCAATATTCACAGGCAAACTCTGGCTGGGAAAATGATTGGGAGGCGTCGCAAACTCATCTTGCACTGCGTACTACAACAACTGAGGCGCTTGCACAAGTATTGAGGCATCTTCGCACACCGTCATCAGCGGCAAATCTGCCGTCGCGGTTAAAACGGTCGATTCTACTTCATTTTGCGAAGCCCGAGGTACTGAATGCGGTGTGGCGAGGTGCCCAAAATGCTAAGGGGGCGGTTGACTTGGCGATTGCATCGCTGAATATTGTTAACGCGTTTTTGGACATCAAGGTTGCGGCTGATCGAGAAGCAGAATCTACTGCGATCAAAGCCAGTCGTGAATTATTGCTGGACCGAGTTGTGGCTTTTTCTTCAATTCAGAGGATGTTGCTGTTGAAAGGAACTGCAAGTAGTGGAGCTGATGGCGAAGGAGGTGACAATACGACAATCCTGCGAGCAAAAAGCCTCATACTGCTCCGTTTGGGTGTGCAGCTGAACCGAGGGTTTCTACAGTCTTTCGTGCAAAACGACGCCCTCAAGCTCGTTGAGCAGGTTTTGTTTCCGATCGCAGACCATTTGTACGAAGACGACGACACACCTGGCTCAGTATCGCCCGAGTCGAAGCTGTCGGCATTTGAATTGTACCTCTCGCAGTGTGCGCTAAACCTGTGCAAGCTCACGATTCGAATGGCTCTCAAACTTGGAGCCGATTGTTTTTCATCCCATGAACATGGAGACACCGATAGTGCTAACAACAACAACACAGAGCACCGTTCTCCTAAGATATCACCGCTGCCTTTCGAGCTCTTCAGTGGTTTGTTGAGAAATCCTACGTGTCGTCTTCAACTTCTGAACTATTTCGTGGCGAATGACAGCAAGCAGTACACGTTCTTCTTACGATTGATGGCTAAGCTGCTCACCGCATTCCCAAATGAAGAACTAAACGTTTATGGAGACTTGGATACGACGACGGTCGCGGTTTACGTGTCCAGAATTTTGCTGGACCTGTTTGAATTTTCCGCCAGGGAGGCTAGCGACATTGTGTTGGTAGAAAAGCAAGTACTATTCACACATTTGCTACCTGCGGTGGTGGAGCACATTACGCCGACCGAAGGATCGAAGAATGATGATGCGCTCGCAGTAAACTGTCTCAAGATCCTTCACGTTGTGCTCTTGGATTTTGACTATGAGGACGATAATGGTGAGTACGAGCTGTACGACCGCTTCATTCGATCAGCACTCGTTCCTTCCCTTGATTCTATGGTGAATGGACAGAGTGTCAAGGTAGAAAGCACTTGGAGTCTTGCCAGCGAGCTGCTTTTTGGCTTGATCTCGAGTGATTCATCTCTCCATAGTGAGGCGAAAGAACTCCGAGTGATGTCCGCGATTTTGGGATTGCTGTGTGTATCGCCGAAGTTCCAGGCGCTGCCCTCTCACGCTACACAACTTCTAAATGTACTGGTTGATTCGCGTAAGGGACACCTCGACGTGTTGTACGAGTCGGGTATCGCTGAAGGTATGGTGGCTGGGTTAGTTTTCTCTACAAGGCGGAAGGTTCTCGACAGTAACTTGGTGGATTTGTTGGTGGTTTTGCTACATCTGCTTCATCAGCAGTACGGGAAAATGCGCGAGCAAAGTATACCTTCATCTCCACAAGGGTTTGACGAGCTGGTCCGCTGTGGGCCACTGATGATACGACTGTGCACTGGTGCTAATGCTAAGAGAAAGATGAACGGTCGAGGTGAAGATCTATCACCGGAGGAAGACGATGTCGATAGCGCGTTCTCACCACGCGGAAAGATCCGTGTTGAGGATAAAATTGCGGATCTCGCCTCTCGATGTCTTGTATTTCTATCCCAGGTAAATACTGCCCAGCTACAGAAGATGCTATAGATAATACAACGCTCACTAACACATCTATGTTGTAGATTTTCGGCGAGCAGCTGAATGAAGCGCTGTTTCACCACAAGGAATCTACACAAGCAAGCGAATCCGTATCGAGGTACGCAGCATGAGTATGGATTGCTGGCACTTTGTTTTGTCTCGTTGCTGATTAGAACGTCTGTATATGCAGTTCGCTTCTATTATGCTTGCAAGCAAATGACTTGGCAGTCGATGGAGTGGTAATGCTGCGTGTGTTGCTTACGCTGAAGAACTGTCTGCGTTGCGAAGGCAATAACGCGCTCGTGAGCCACTGGATGATTGAAGACGGACGAGTGCTCAAAGTTGTAAAGGAGTTGGCGTCGCAAGAGCAAGACGTTCGAGTGGAGAATGAGCGCAGTAAATCTGGACAGCAACCAAGTGGTCGTTCTATTGGAGAGCAGATATCAAGGACATCAGCAGCGATCTTGCGTCTGTGTCGCTCTTGAGTTCACTCTGCAGTTTGTTGGGCGAGATTTGATACTACGAAGAACGGGATCCGCTTATTACAAGGTTTGTTTTAATTCTGCGTTAGCAACCCGATCTATTACCAGCAAGCGCCTTTGGAGTTGCTTCGTGGTCTCATTGAGGTGTTTGATCTACGTGTAGTGGACCTTCGTTTCATCCCACTGGTGGTTGGGGTAGATCTGCAGGTCCAAGCGCTCCGCCACTTCGTTGAGGTTGGAGTCATCGCCCTCAAACAGACCCTTGAAGACCACATTCACGATGTGCTCGAAGCGCTCCGTAATCTGCTTGAGCTCACGAGGAGTATCAGGAATCGAACGTTCGACGAGAACCGCCAAGACCAAGCAGACCTGGCACGCGACAACGAAGCTGAAGGCCTTGACGGTTCCATCCTGGTCTTCGAACAAGTCGGACGTCCACAAGATGAGCGCCGAGTTTGTTCCAAGTGCGATGTACGTCATGAAGCGCAGGATGTAGAACCACACACCGATATCCTTGGCCGGGTGGGGGAACGGTCGGCGGTGCACGAAGCAGAGCTTCACGGCATCAACGTGAACTTCGAGCATGTTGTTGGCCAGAGCGAGCAATGGCGTCAGAGGGAACGCCACCACGAACAAGTTGATGAATCCATACTGGATCACCATCTCGTTGTAGTCCTCGAACGCTTCGTTGCTCTCGTAGGGCACAAGCTTGGCTTGCTCCTCGATGAAGTTGTGACCACCCTTCTCCTCCCCAGTCTCCTTGGGGGCGCCTTCGACAGCCGCGTTCGCAGCCTTGCGCTCGGCGAAGAGCTGGTAGCGATACTTCAAGTACGGGATGGCCACTTCCGTCGTGTTGCCCACCACGATTCGGATCAAGAACAGCGTCAGCAACTGGTCGCGCAGCTCGCTCATACAGTCGTCTTCGTACAGGCAGGATCCTTCGGCCCAGCGCTTCACGAACGCAATGTAGAAGAACGACGCGAACGAGTTGCAGAACTGGAAGAGGAACACCTTGATCACCAGGTAGTTCTCGTACTCGGCATCCGTTCGGTGGTTCTCCAGGTCGTTCAGCTTGCGAGCCACAAGGCGATACACCGTATTGAGAACCAGAATCTGGATAGCGTTGACCACAGTCACACCGAGCGTCAGAGACTGCTGGTACTTGGCGCTGATGTTATGGTTCTCGAGGTTGTCGCTGTTGTTGATCCAGTGCTTCAGCACGAACAGACCAAAGAGTGCCACGACCACGATTCCGACCATGAAGGTGACGACCATTACGGACACGACAAAGGCGCGACGGCGCTTGGTCTTGCTCTCGTACGTCACCTCCTCCACGTCTGTCGTCGGGTGGTAGCTCTTGGTGCCGCGGAACTGAGGACGGTAACGGAACGACTCGTGCAGCCCGCTGAGCCCCCAGAGCGAGTCTAGAATACCGTTCTTGCGCTTCCACAGCTCCGAGAACATGGACGACCAGATCACCACGAAGATAGCGAACGCAATCAGGATGTAGCCTTGCTGGTTAGTACCCGTCACCGCCTGACGCGCTTCAATGTAGCAGAACGTGATAATACCCGCGATAGTCGGCAACACGAGCATCTTGGTGTAGAACTCCAGCCACGCGAAGTAGAGCGCGATCTTCTCTCCAAAGTAGTAGCGGATCTTGTGCAGCGGTTGATACAGCATCGTCCAGTGCAGCGCCCACGAGTGACGAAGGTCATGGAGCGCTGCAGCGTCATGTAGAGCGAACATCTGCCCCTCCAAGTACCCCGCGGCCTCCAGCGCGTCCGTGTTGATATGCCTGTCCACGATGCCCTCGGCCAGACGGATGCGGTCCTTCTGCGTGAACAGCGTCTCCTCCTTCTTCTTGCCCCACTTGACCGGGTAGCGGCGGTAATACGGCTGATACTTCTCCTCGTGCCGGTACTCTGCGAACGGCGCGAAGTACGTCATGGGGTCGTAGGGCAGCGCGAAGATGGACGTCCAGAAGCGGTCCCAGTGGTTGCCCTGGACGCGTCGGCAGCTCTCGTCGTCGATGAACAGCCCGTCCGCCTCCTCCGTGTGGCCCCAGCGGTCCAGCGCCTTGCGCAGCTCCGGGTGGAACTCGTCTCCGCGCGACACGAGCAGCGGGTCCGTCTCGGGCTGGTCGGCGCCTTCGTCCGCGCAGCCGCGCGTTTGCCTCAGGTGGTCCATGGATCTCTGCCACTCCTGCTCACCCATCTCGCGCCGCAGCGTCTGCAGCTTCTTGTCGTGCAGCGTCTTGTCAAAAGGTTTGTTGCTGATCTGCAGCCGGTAGTTGGTGCGGTCGGCCTCGACGCGCAGGTCGTCGTTGTCGGCCTTGATGGTCATGATGATCTCGTCCGCGTCGCAGCTCAGGAACATGCGCGTGGTGAGGCCGCACGCGAGCTGCACGCGGCGCGCGATGGCCGTGGCCACGAGCTCGCAGAACTTGGTCTCGGTCGTGGCCTCGAGCGAGCCGACGAACTGCGCGTACTCGGTCTTGAGCAGCTGCTGCTGCGTCTCGAGGCGCCGCTGCTCGCCCGACTCGCTGTGGTCGTTGCTCGTCGTGTCCGTGACCACGTCCACGCCGCGCTCGTCCAGGAAGCAGCGCGACGTGCGCAGCACGCGCTGGAACGGGTCGATCACGATCTTGTTGGCGAGCTGACTGCGCTCCGCGTCCTTGCCCAGCATGAGCTGCACGAAGCTGCGCAGCGTGAAGTCGTCGGGCTTCTTGAGCTCGCCGCCCTCGCGCCGCGGGAAGACCATGACCAGGTCGTGGTCGTACAGCGTCTTGTCCGACGCGCTGGTCGACGACTTGATCACGGACGACGGCGCGCTCTGCATGGAGCTGAACTCCATGTCGATGGCCGTGGACGACCGCGCGGGCGACGCGAAGGCGTCGTACGCGTTCCCCGCTGCACGTTGATTCGTCATGTGAGCTGCAGGCCGCAAATCTGAAAGTGACTCACAGCGCGAGGGCTGCGGTACATGTACAATTTGTCGCCGTTGAGCCTTGCGATGTAACGCGAGACCAGGCGAAAAAGGTGCACGCGCTCAAGAGGGACCGAGAGCTTTTGAGCCTTTGGAGGAGACCAAGATGCCGATGGATGGTAAACAATCAGCTGCGACGGAAAGGAAAGGAGCGAGGCGAGGTGAGGTGGGCTGCTCACTTGTCAAGTCACGTGAAGGACATCCTTGGTGGCGACGATTGATACTTCGGCCAGAGGTGGACGGACGGATTGCCGTTCGGTACGGAGAGGATCTGACAACGACGTGACACCGGGTTCAAGGTGAAGGGCGAAGGCGCAGCGGTCTCTCTCCAAGCCGTTGTGCCATTGTCGCGAGCGGACAGAAGCCTCACCCTCCAAGCCCCCGTCCAAGTTGGACTCCAACATCCCTCACCCACGTCGCCATGAATCAACGACAAGTAGAGCCCCCAAGTTCTCTAAGCGGATAGCTTAGAGCCAGCGTCATTTCTTGTCAGACCATCAGTTGAATACATTCGGTACATTTTAATATGAACTAGAGTATCCAAAATCTCATGGTATTACCGGTATAAAGCAGCGCAGCGTCCGGATCGATGCTTTTGACGTGGTTTTGGATTTGGAATAAAACTTAAGCAAAACAAAATGTGCGGTTTAATTCACACCCACCATTACGATGCATACTGTGGTACTGTGCGACGTTGGGGCTCATGCAGGCTGCGGAATCCAAAACGGAGTGCGCATGGCGCGACAGTAGTGTATGCAGTGTCCGGACGTCGCACCATAGTAGCATGCGTAGTGTTTTCTGGACGTCGCATCATATTGAGTACCAGTATCTACATTGATATAGACGGACAAGTCCATGGTGGTGCACTTTAGAGTGCTCGATTAGATGGGCGTGATGTTTGCTGCAGCAAGAACCTAAGTAAAGCAATATGAACGCATGGCGCAGCGAAATTAGCGCCAATTTGCACCGCGTACTTTATAACTGCAGTAACGTGTAAACTGCAGATGTAGTTCGTAAAAATAGAGGTATTTTACTAGGTGCGGCTCGCGAAGAAGTCTCGTTGGATGCCATTATACTTGGTTGCAACAACTCACGCACCATGGAGTACTGTAGACCTTGACAGTTTTCTTCCTGATCGTGGGGTGAGGAAAAAAAGATAGTAACAGAAATAGCGATAACAATTTCAGTTTCAAAGTCAGTAACTAATAGCGGTTGCAGTAGCGGTGGCATTGACAGTTGGGCAGTTGCAGTGGTAGCTGGCAGTGATCGTGACGCAGGCGAACAATTCCAATAGCAATATACCGAATAAAAATTATTGTGCCTTTCACTTATTCTGCCGTGATAATTCTGGCATAACTCTAATCCGTTATCGACCTTAATTATGCCCCGAGTTAGCTAATTCCCATGTTAATTCCGGGTCGTCCCTCCGTGGCCGAATTAGGAGCGGCGATGGTGAGGCGACTCAAGGCGGAATAAGCTAATCCAGCCTTCGTTATTAATAGGCGGAAACAGAGCGATTGGCGGTTTCCTATCCGCCAATCCATGCCATTCTGTTCGTATCTCCGTCGATTAGCTGATCGCGGATGTTAGGGGAAGCGCTCACGATCTTAGGCATAATTAGCACTAAATAAGCGTTGATCACCCTTTTATGACTCTAATTCCGCCTGAATTAACAGCTCACCCGCCAAAATACGTGAAAGACACAATACGTCATATTGATATTATTTACGCAGCAATACAAGTCACACACATTATTTGGAAAATAGGAGAGTGATTTACAAGGGTCTAGTGGACGATAAGATCATCGATAATGTTTGGATCGCTTCGTTTTCACCACGGTGGACGGCGATATTCAGATGGCATCTACTTATAAATTTAGTTTGAGCAAGCCATGAAATGCCCCGTGATATTATGCAGCAAGCCAAGCAGTATGGAGTAGATTTTGGCAGTCTTTCTCAGGCATGAAAAAGAAAGCAGGAGCAATATCATTACAGTGCCATTATCAATGCTGAGATCGTAGTTGTAGCGTAAATAACAACGGTAGCGGTAGTGGCAGCAGATAATAAACAGTCGCAGTAGCGATAGCAGCAGATACACTCCACGACAAAAAGATATGGACACCACCAAAAGTGGCTGTAACTTCGTCATTTTTTATCGTTTTAAGGTGCGGTTTGGACTAGAGTTGCAGAACACGCTGATAAAGATCTGCACGCTGCTAACACGCGCGCTTTTGCGCTTCTTCAGGTAGCTCACATACAAATCACTGGTGCTGCCCAGGTGACAAAACTTATGGACAGCTAATCCCCATACAAAATCCTATATTAACCAAAACCCCTTACAAATGATACAACTTGGACTTTGTATGGGGCGACAAAGGAACCCATGATTTCTCCACTCTACCTTAGTACTGAGCCATATATCATCGACCAACAGTTTAGAATGGAGAAGACAATCGTATATCCAAAAGGTAGCAGCATACAGAGCTACAAATTGGCACTAACTAGGATGCAACTGAAGGTGTCTCGCAAATCATCAGATAATACGTAGCCACCACTCGAAATTTCAGTCGCTTACTACTTGCTCAGTTCTGTGCGATGGTCGATGTGTTTATTACAGATCACTAAACACACCTTCTAGTACACGATAATGCCATCAGATATTTGTCTAACGTCGCGAGTATCGCCGTGAGGCTGGTTCCTTTGTCGCCCCATACAAAGTCCAAGTTGTATCATTTGTAAGGGGTTTTGGTTAATATAGGATTTTGTATGGGGATTAGCTGTCCATACCTGAAGAAGCGCGTGTTAGTAGCGTGCAGATCTTTATCAGCGTGTTCTGCAACTCTAGTCCAAACCGCACCTTAAAACGATAAAAATGACGAAGTTACAGCCACTTTTGGTGGTGTCCATATCTTTTTGTCGTGGAGTGTACGAACAAGCAATATCAATGACAACATTACTATGACATCATTAACAGTAGTGAAATAGTAGTTGTAGTAGCTGTAGTACAGCTGCTCCAGCTGTAGTTGCAGTAGTGGTAAGCAGATAGTGCCTGTCACCAGCAGTAACGCGCGCCACAGGTAGCATAACAAATGCAATATCTTTAACAATAGTGGAATATGAGTAGTATAGCAATATAAGTAGTGATGAGGTAGGAGTAAGAGCAGCAGCGATAGTGCCAGTGTCAGTGACAGTGACTGAAGCAGTGGCAGTAGCAGTGACAGTAGCAGCCGCAGTAGCTGTAGCATGGCAGTGGTGGCGACAGTGGCAGTTGCAATAAATACCAATTGCAACATGATGTTGTCAACATCAGGGCCCCTCCAATTCAGTATTATATTGAATTGGTAAAATTGCTTGACAGTAATAATGATTTAAATATGACGATAACCAAAGCTAATTATTATACTGATTAACTATTTCAATTCCATGCGCCTTGACTGTGTTTTTGAATACCCTGAAATCGTACGAGCCAATAATACAAATGTCAATATGGCGCTTGCCAATAACACATATTTTCGTCATATTAATTGACAATTTTCATATTGAATTTTTTATTCATACCCCTGGTCAACATCAATTATAATAGTATGAAAATTTAAGTTTCTTGTAGTAATATGAATCGTTTCATGTATAGTACTCACAAAAATATTGGTGATAATGTTAATAACAGTAACAAGTGCAGACTGGCGCTGAGGCGCGGCGCGTCCTAACCGTTTTAGTAGCAAAAAACACAAAATTGTTCGGTCCGCTTAGAGACCCGCACGCGAAGCGCGCCCCAGTTCTCTCAGCCTAAAGGGCTGAGAGTATACCGCTCACTTTTCGTTTCTAAACGTGCCCTGCTTCAACTTGGAGGTGTTTTAAACATATTTGTGAAATCTAGACCACTAAATATGTTTTATACTGTTTCTTTCGTTGTCTTGGTATGTGTATACTCTGCCCGAAGACTTCCATGGGACGACCCTTCATATTAGTGAATTGGCAGATTCAGAAATTCCACCTCTCAATTGAATCTCGCTTTGAAGCCATTTACTTTTGAATATTTTTTCAGCAAAGTACGGTACTACCCCGGCTTATGGCCACTCGCACGAAGGGACGCCCGCCTCACTTGTTAAAGTACACAAGTCACTCGTTTAAGTGGCCCTTTCGGCCAATGAGATTCAGCCCAAAATATGGAGCTGTACCAGTTGCAGCTGGGAAGAGAAGTGAGAGGCTTTCACTATGGCCCTTGAGCTTCAATTGGTATAGCCCGGCCATTTAAAAACGAGTTAGAAACATGGTGTACCGCACACTTGCCGTCGGGAGGCAAGCAGTTCTTGCATTGGGCAGCCTGCAGAAAGAGGAAAGTAGCTTTCGCATTGAGCAGCACCAAGTTGGTGACCAATAGAGCTGCCGGAAGAGGCGAGTAATTCCTCCGGCCGGAAACAATTGCAGTAAAACCACTACAATTCTGGTAAAGAAGAGTGCACGAGAAAAAGCAAAATTCACATATTGAGATCCAAGATAACTCTGCAATTTCTTAGTGACGGAGGCATGTAGCACCTTGAAAGAAAGAGCAGAAGTATTTAGCTGTGGAAGTCAACAGAGGTAGAGTTGTGCGCATGGATTAGTGGGCTCGCGTGATGCAATTGCTACGGGGCTAATCTATTGAGAGCAACGCAAGTTTGACTTGGGCATGCAGAAGGCTGAGAGACCTCGTGCGCGAAGAGCCTCGAAGAGACTCGAGCAGCGCTACTGTTGCAGTTGCCGGTTTTTTGTCAGAGACTAAACCTGAGCATCGCTTACTACGTCCGGAATAATTATTCCAAATGTCAGTTTCTTAATCCATTCCGTTCCACAATTTTATGCCATCTCATGATATTTTCACCTCACTTCATCTCAGTATGCGTAGGGAGAGGGAGGGGGCAGTGCGCACTCGACATAGTCGCCACGTACGAGCTAGCAGCAGCTTCACTCTCGGCCATGGCGGCGTCCTCGGGCTTCACGGCGGGCGACGCCGACGACGAGTTCGGCAACTTCGCGGCGGCCGAGCGGCTCTCGGACCCGTTCGGCGACGTCTACGGCGCGGACGCGGACTTCGGCGCCTTCGCCGCCGGCAGCTCGCAGCAGCCTCCGGACAGCTCGTCGCTCATGTCGTTCTCGCCTCTGACGGGGCCTGCGTCATCCGCCGCGCCTCCACCAGCTTTGCTCCCGTCCATCAGCGGCGAGGTGGACCCCTTCGCGGACATCACGGGGGGACTCGGGGCGGCAGGACAGCAGCAGGAGGCGCCCAAGGAGGAGGAAGACGAGTTGAAGCAGGAGAAGGAGGCGTCTGCGTCTCCGTCGGCGGCCAGAGCGGCGATCCTGGACCTCGTGTGGGGCAACAGCGGTCAGGAGACGGAGACGAACCCGCTGGCGGCATCGATGACGTCCGTGGGCAGCGCGTCGACGCGCAGCAGGACGGCGTCGAGCCCCAGCGGCTTCAATCTGCCCATGCCGCTGCCTCCACCGACGGCGACCAAGTTTGCGTCGTTCCCGTCGGCTGAGGCTGCTGTGGAGAAAGAGAAGGGGGCGGAGACGGGCGACTTGCTGTCGTTTTCCCCCGTGCAGGCGTCGGCTCCGAGTGATCCGTTCTTTGGAATTAGTGAGGAGACTGGGGGGAGCAGCTCTGCGTCTGCACCGGCGTTTGGTGACGACGAGCTTTTCACGCTGACGGCGACGACGCCGCAGTCGGTGGCGTCTTCGTCGGCTCCGACGTCGCTGCGTGGGTCGTTTGCGTCGCTGCATGAGGCGGTGAAGCCTTCTGGAGAAATTGTGGGGGCTGCAGAGACCACGCCGTCCCCGCGTGACCCGTTTGCAGAGCGCACGACACGGTCGTTTGGGTCTTTGAACTCGTCGTTTGTCAGTGCCGGAGCGATGGAGGAGCAGAGTGGAATGCAGGCTTCGTTCGGCGCGTTCACTTCCGCTGTTGATGCTGGTAGCACCAGTGTAACGCCGTCGCTATCACCGTCGCCGTCTTCAGCTCCGCCGTCTCTGCACAGCTCGTTCAAGATGACGACGGATGGGTTCATGGGTTTTGCGTCTGCTTCCGCTGCCGAAGACTCAGACGAGGTAGATCCGTTTGCCGAAGCTGGACTTGCCGCGCCGGAGGAGGTTCCGTTGGCGGAAGCTCTCGCTGCGTGGGGTGCTTCGGCTGGTCCGACTGAAGAAGATGATGGAGATAAGGGTGGTGAAGACAAGCAGGATGGCGAGGAAGGTGTTGAGGGCAAGCAGGTTGAAGCTGGAAGTGCAGCAGGCGATGATTTGGGTGCTGCGGCAGAAAAGATCGATTTCTTTGGAGCGGCCGACCAGGCAACACCAACAAATCTTGAGCCAACAGCTTTGAATGATTGGCAACACGTTGGCTTCATCACGTCAAGCCCACTGGAACAGAGCCAGGAAGAAGAGGCCGCTGCTGAGTCTCCTGCAACTACGAACGCCTCGGAAACAGCCGACGATGAGTCTTTCGTGCCATTCTCTGTCTCAATGGATCATGGTAAAAATGCTGAGAGCAACGAAACAGAAGCTGTGCCCGTTAATCCGACAGAGGAAACTGAGAACAAGGCTCATGCTCTTGGCATCCAAGACGGCGCATTTGACGACGATGAATCTGATAGCGACGAGGAGAATGCGCGGGTGGCGTCTGGCAGCGAGGTTGTGTGGCCGTCGACGCAAAGTGTTGCGGAGCCCAACGACCCATTCGGACAGCAAGGCGACGTATTTGGGATTTCGACAGCCGTGGCGGATGTGGATATTGGAAGCTCTGATGTAGCCTGGAGAGATACCTTCTCTGGTGCTGCTCCCTCGCCACAACATGATCTTGTGAGTTCTTCGCCTACCGCTGCTGCTGATCTACAAAGTACCGATCAGGATGAGGGCGATTTTGAAAGCGAGGCCCAGGAGAGCAGCCAGGAGGAGTCTGGCGGGGCGGACGATGGTGATGATTTTGGAGACTTCGGGAACTTTGAAGCAGCCGTGCCTACAGCAAGTGCAACAATTGTCCCGAATGCTCCAGCTGCATGGGGTTCATTTCCTTCGCCAACACCTGCGCCAAGTATGCTGGTTGAAGAGGATGAGGACTCTTTCGGGGACTTTGGGATAGCTGCACCGTCGAGTCCTGTTGCTACTACTTCGGCATCGGCTGCATTTGAAGACGATGGGTTTGGTGATTTTGCGCAAAGCAGCGAGACCGCCGATGGTGATGACTTCGGAGATTTCGCTCAAAGTGGCGAGACGAATGATAGCGATGACTTCGGCGACTTTGGTGAGTTTGCCCAGAGCTCGGCGAATGATGCAGACGGATTTGATGATTTCCAGCAGTCAAGTTCAGGCGCATTTGAGGAGGGCGGCGATGGCTTCGGAGATTTCGCCCCTGCTGTCGCCTCTACTGCCACAGCGGGGCCCCCTCCTCCTGCCATTTCAATCCCGTCCATCTCCAAGAATGAGTTGTCCATATTTTTCCAGGAAGCATTTCCGACGCAGCCCGTGCCAATCTCCCCAGACCAGCCTGAAGAACAAGATGAGGATGAGGCGGAGACTGCCCAGGAGCCATCGACAGATTTCATTCAAGACGTGTTTCGGAGCATGTGGGAGGAGTACATCTCCATTGTAGCTACTACTGGGCGTCAGTCTTCTTCTTCGTCTGGTTCGTTGTCTTCTACATCGGAAACCACGGAAGTTGGAGAGAGAGTGCGATTGGGCCGGAAGACAACTCGTGCTTCAAAATATTTAAAGTATGTGCTGTCCGAGAAGATCCAAGAGGCCTCCAGGCAAAATGGCATCTTCCCACACGGCTCGGAAAGGCACCAGATGTACGTCGGATTTGCGGCTTCTGGAGACGCTGACCGCATGCGTGCTGCCCTCAAGGAGCTGCTAGATGCTCTGTTCCACAACTCGGTGAACGACGCGATGATGCGGATAGCCAAGCAGGCGGCGCTGT
The DNA here is from genome assembly GCF_000149755.1 of Phytophthora sojae. Classification (NCBI taxonomy): domain Eukaryota; phylum Oomycota; class Peronosporomycetes; order Peronosporales; family Peronosporaceae; genus Phytophthora; species Phytophthora sojae. Next base: position 5,117,704 of record NW_009258116.1, read on the forward strand.
CGGCGAAGGCCAAGATCGCAGAGCAGGCTGCGCAGCAGCAAGCGAACTCGCGTGGTGGATCCTTATTTTCCACGACGCGCCATTTGCTGTCTCGCGGTGGGAGTGCAGGAACACCTGGCCCTGGGAGCTCGGGCAATGACAACAAAGCAGATCATGCGGGGGCTGATACTCCGACCGGTGCCTCTGTTCAGAAACTAGCTCGATTCTCGTTCGCCAACAGCCACGACGAAGCTGCAAGCCAGCGTGGAGCAAATAGCGGCGACGAGAGAGGGTCTGAAGGAAGTGACCACACGGGACACAGCAGCGGGAGCGACTCCGAGGTGGCTGGGGATAGTCGGACACGGAGCGGAAACCTCTCGGGTAGTGGCAGTGGTAGCGGTGGACTGATGAAGAAGTTCCAAGACCGCTTCTCCTTTGCCAGTTCGAGGCACCGTCCGAGATTCGTGAGCCTCCGACGGAAGGGGCAATCAGGAGAGGAAGTCCGCAAAATGGAGCTGAACCTGGACGCCATCAGTGGAGGGCTCGATGAAGTGAAGTGGAAGTGCGCCATGTTCCTGTACGATGTCGAGGAGGTGGCGCACGTGGCGCCGTCGCAAATTAGCATTTTGGCTTACCCGAGCAAGCAGCCGCTGACGGGCAAGACTGATCGCAGCGCGCTGACGAAGCTGGTCAAGCCGGACACTGTTTGGACTGTAGATATTGGCGCCAACAACAGTGATATGCTCAATGAGTGGTAAGAGTGTAAGCAAATAATGTGTGTGTGGGGAGGGGGAGGAATGCACAAACGGAGCAACAAATTTGCAGTGTCAAAACCGTTATTCAAAGCATCGACGCAGTGCAGAGAAAACGTTCGCACAGGATTACTATGGTTCATTGCATGTATTTTATCATCCCTTCGCCAAGTACTCGGAAGTAAAAAAAGTTGCCCCCCGTCAAGTGAGTCATCGACTCCTAGCCTAACGTCTGCAGATTTGGGATACTTCGGGCGATTTGGTCGCCCACAGCGCGCGCCATCTCAACATCGGGCCCCAACATGCTTTCAATATCATAGTATCGTTGGACACTCGCTAAAATGGGACCACAGCCGCCTTCTTCATCGGAAGATAGCATGTCGCGAAGCTTGCATCGTGTAAACGGCCTCTTGGTTGGCGGGACCAGCATCTTCAGAATCGCGAACGCTTCATGAGGGTCGGAAACCACTGCTGAGAACACCACAGTCTGCGTAGCTCTCTTCTCTCCAACCCAGAAGAACCTCCAGACTCTCTGCAAATCTGTTAGTACAACCGTCACGGGGTCGCATGCCAATACGCTCAGAGTGATAAGCTCTGAAACAGCCTCGTATGCATGGTTCTCCTCCACCGACGTCTTCACCTCAATCGCCACCTTCGACGATCCTACGCACGCGCGAAACATGAACGGATGGGTCTTGACTACATCTCCTAATATGATCAAATCTGTACGCCCCGCAAGCTCGATGTTGGATCCAGGAATCACAGCGGTGAGGAAACTCGACTGCATGTCCACACCAAACACGCATAAATTTCTCTGCGACAGGACATCGGCAAGGCTGGTTTCCAAATAACTGCGGTACGCGTCCTGCTGCTGCTTCTCGGTGAGGTCAGCAATAGCTTCCCAGTTGAACGTCTGGACGCCAGTACACTGAACTGGAACACCAGCGAGTAATTGAGCCTTCTCCACATTGGTAATCATGACGTTCAACTCATTCATCACGGAAACTCCTTTGTCAAAGTCGGAGCCGAGCTCCGAGTGGGTTTAACGTCCATATACCGGGTCGACATCCATTTCTTCCTCCACTGGTTCGTCAGTTTCCTGCTGCAATTCCACAACAATGGGGTTGTCTTCCGACAGACCGAGCGCCTCAATCGTTGCACCTTTCTTCAATGGGTCTCCCTTTGGAAAACTGCTGAACGCCTCGTTGTTCTCGTACGCCACCAGGTTGCCCACTGCGCAGTCTGGAAAACACATCTTGTTCTTGGCGTAAACCGCATTCAAGAAGTCCTCGACTTCGTTCGCCGATTCAACTCTCTCACTCTGGAAGGGGCTTCCGTCGATCACCAACTGGTGCCAGACGTATCTCTTCGGCACAAGAACCAGCAATGGCGTCTCCAAGCCCAAGCCAAGCTCCTGAATGGAGTCTCCAAGTTTCAGATCATGCTTGGAATTGAACTTCTCCTGGCTCTCAAAGACACAGAGTGTACACCCATCGACGTCTACGAGAAGAGTGTGGTTGTGCTTCTTGTACACAGCCTGTAGGATACCTTCTGCATTCTGGACGTCCTCCTCCAGTGATGTCGTGCGACTTCCCTTGAACGGAGCCCCAGTCAGATCCAGCAACTGGTACCAGACGTATCTCTTCGGCACACGAACCAGCAATGGGGCTGTTGGGCTTGATCCAAGGTTTTGAAGGGGGTCCCAAGGCTGCAGGTCAGCTTTGGACTTAAACTTGACTTGGTTCTCGAAGACGCGGAGTGTGCACTCAGCGACATCTGTGGGAAGAGTGGGTTTGAACTTCTTGTACACAGCCTGTAGGAGGCCTTCGGCATCCTGGGGATCCTCCTCCAGTGATGTCGCGCGACTTCCCTTGAACGGAGCCCCCGTTGCGTCCACCATCCTAACCCACGTCCGGCGCATTGCCACTTCTTCGGGAACGTGCGAGTGGGCGTTTCGCGAGCTCTGTTCTTCCAGCTTGATAATTGCAGTTCGTAAGAACTGTCGTTACTACCTTTTTAATGTCAGACTAGCCGAGCGCCGCCGCGTAGCGGTGGCGATTTTTTAGTTTGTTGGCGCTTCGTTCGCTATGCTCGCTCCGCTATTGGAGCAAACTGCCTAGGCTTCGCTACGGCAGTGGCGGACCCAGGGATTCGCATTAACCACCTTTTGAGATGTACCACTACAGGTAATACGGATGAATGGTGTGCATTATTATAGCATGCTGCACAGAAATAGACAGGGTGTATAGTAATACAGTACTACAGTAGTAGATACAGCAGCAGTCTAATGAGCTCCCAACGATTTACTGGGATAATCTATAGTATCCACATAAGTGCGATTCACAGCTAGTAACTACGAATTGAGAACTGACCGGATACGATTGATCTCGGAATCAATTCGGCGGAGTTGGAAGTAGATGCGTGCTGCTTTGTAGTTTGCTGTTATACTGTTGCGTAGTCTGCTGTAGAGTCGTGTGCATTTCGTAGAGAACTTAAATAATAATGAATGAAAGTGTAGGATGGAGCGCGTTTCGGTGGTTCGATATCTCGGTCATCCATGTCACGGGAGCCCAGATCGACAGCAGGAGTCCTATTCAAGCCCATTGCATGCTTAAGTTTTGGGATTCAATGCCATTTGCGGCCACTCTACGTACTGGTAGACATGGCCCCGTCTGTATTACGACCGTAATAAGTAATGCAGCTAATACATAAGCCAGATAGTGGTGCACCCAGTAGCAATACAGTAGGCATGGGGTGCTGTATTAATACCGTATTGAGTATTACCACTTAATGCGAAGCCCTGGGCGGACCCGTTCCGCTCGCCTCGTCGGCTCGCTGCACTACTCTCAGGCCCTGGGCGGGTCCTGCGGCCCCGCAATATCGTATGGTGGGGTCGCCTTCGCTGCGCTCGGCAGCTAATCGTAATTAGTGGAATTCGTACTTAGTGAATAAGCGTGATCAACTCTCGGACGGACAACGACGCTCTGATTGACTCTTAGGACTAGCCGAGCGCCGCCGCTACGCGGCGGTAGTTTTGCGGTTACCGGTATCACCTGAATATACATTCCCACGTCATAGTTACTCTCTGTTGAAGTAGCCTCTTTAACCTCTGGTACACTGTACCTCAAAGCTGATAGCCAGTGATCTCAGACCCTCTTATAGCTGTTATTCTCGTATTTAGTATGGTATACAGTTATACACAGTAATATGCTCTGCACCAGCCATCCACTGCGCTCTGTCTGTGCTCTCCTCGCTAATACACTCACTTCGTCTTTTGACGCCTCCTACACACTTGTATCTTCTTCTCTACGCTACCTACGCTCTCTACCTTCGCATTCATAGGTTATGATCCCAAGCCAAGCCTCAAGCGACGACTTCCCGCGCCTCATCGGCGCCGAGAACTTCGACGTGAGGAAGACTCGCGTGTGCGCGGTCCTCGACGGCAAGCATCTACTCGTCTACGTACAGAAACCCGACTACGATAGCGTCTCCGAGGAAGAAAGCGATGAGAGCGAGAGCGACATGTCCGACTCCGACGATGCAACGAAGGCCAAGCCGTCGGAGAGAGTCGAGGTCGACTCGGACGCGGTGGACTACGACGAGGAGAGCGAAGATGACAAGCAACGGTCCGACTCCGATGAAGACTCCGAAGACAACTCGGACACCTCCTCCAAACGCAAGAAGCTGCCGGTAATTCGACCATTTAGCCGCAGCCAATGGCGCAAGGATCACAAGCGCGGTGCCAAAGAGAAGCCTCAGCCTCTGAACCCGCGCGAGCGACGTCGGCAAGAAGCCAAGACCAAAGTGTTCTTGATGAAAACCATGGACAACGCCCATGTCCGACTGGTGAAGAATCTCACGACATCCTACGAGATCTTCCAGTTCATTTGCCAGAAGTATGAGGGTGCTGCATTCCACGGCGACCCCTACTTCATCCAGCACTACTTGATGAAAATCAGGTACGAGGAGGGCTCAGACCTGACTCAATTCTTCTTGAAGCTGGAGAACGCGATGAAAGCCGCGCAAGAAGCCACCGACACGGTGATGGCAGAGTCGCAGAAGTCGATCTACCTGTTTCACTCCATGCCCCAGATGGAAGAATGACCTCCGCATCTGGAAAAATCAATGGAAGTATCTCCCGTACGAAGACTTGAAGCAGAGCATCGAGGGCAAGGTCCGTGACATCCAGGCTCAAGAGCGGTACACACTGTCTAAGAGAACACCTGAGACCAGCGACACCATGAACGAGCGCGCCCTAGTGACTACTGGACAGCCTGCTCACCAAGGCCAAGATCGCAACGGGAACGGCAATTGCTCTTACTGTGACCGTCCACGCCATAACATTCGTCAATGCCGCGGACTACAAAAGGACCTACGATATGGACGAGTGAAGGCTGGCACGGTACTGTCTGCGAACTTCGCGTTCAAGGGCAACTCGAAGCGCGACCATCCGTATCGCAATTTCAAGAACTGGAGCCAGCATCAAGGGCGCAGCAACAACAGCAACAACAGCAACAACAACGGGAACGGTCGCAGAGACAAGCACCACGGTAGCCACAAGCACAAGCATGATGGCAACGGTGGTAAGAATCGCAATACTGACCAAGGCAAGAACCGTCCTCTCGACTCCGACTCGGATGACGATGATGGTACCAAGCGCAAGGTGTTCCACAAACAGCGCCGCGATACCGGTCTGATTGCAGTTGCTACGACGGTCAACCCTCCCATCAGCTTGGCCGCCCACGCCAACGTTCAACTTGACCCTACCTGGACTATTGACTCTGGATGCACGCGCCACGTGACGCAAGAATCCCAGTGGTTTGCCGACATCGCCAATGCTACGGCCCTCATGGCCAAAGGTAAGCAAAGATCCCTACTGCTTTTGCACAAACGCCTTGGACATCCTAACGCTCGCATCTTGCGTGACCTATCTAGGAGCCAAGCCATTGATGGACTCGATGATTCTGTGGCTGTAGATCCTACGGCTCAGTTCTTCTGTGTAGCCTGCACGTTAGCGAACTCACACCGCGCCCCATTCTATTCTAATAGAGTTGTTGAACGTGCTACATCTCCTTTGGAAAAGGTGCACTCAGATATCTGTGGTCCATTACCTGTGCCTAGTCTTACTGGCTGTCGCTATTTTCTGATCTTTATCGATGACTTTTCTCGATTCATGTTCACTTACCCTATCACGAACCTTAGTGAGCTGTATGACTGCTACGAGGACTTTAGGAGAAAAGCCCTGAATATCTTCAGGCGGGCCGTCCATGTCCTGCAACACACTCGGATTCTTATAGAAGATCACGATATTCAACGGCTCTAAGCAGATAATGCGAAAGAGTATGAAAAGCTTGGCCGTCTGATCTTCAAGACGTACGGTACTCATGCACAGTTTACCAACACATGCACACCTGAGCAAAATGGTGTTGCGGAACGCCGCATGCGCACAATCATGGAGCGAGTGCGTGCATTACTGCTTGAAGGGAAGCTTCCAAAACAGCTATGGGCTGAATGTGTGTACATTGATTAATATTACGCCCAGCTCCAAAACGGATGGCCGGACCCCGTATGAGCTTTGGTACCGTCGTATCCCATCCATGACCTACATGAAGGTATTCGGATGTAGTGCATACGTGCATATCACGGAGCAGTATCGTGACAAGCTTACGACTGTACATGTACCTTGGCATACCGGACCACAAGAAAGGTACCGCCTGATGGATATTAACACACACGCTCTTGTCTATAGTCGTGATGTCGTGTTTAAGGAGGATGAGTTCCCCCCTCTCGCGGACTTGACGCTCAACCCTGAGCACAGTCCAGCTTTTCAAAAGGACCAACGTGCCACCATACCGGGTCCCGCATCTGCAATGACTACTCCTGCAGAACCTGTCCCTGCAACGACTCCTACTGCAGATCCGGCGCCCGCAATGACTCCTCCTGTAGGCCCTGATATACCTACTGCTGCCATTCCTCACACCCTACAATCGCGCAGGGAGGCTCTTCATCGGGATGAAATATATTACTCCTTTCGAACAGAGACCAAGTCCGAATCTTCCTTACCACCGGCGCGTAAGCGGTCCCTTCTCAGAAAAGACCACGAGGAAGTCAACCTCAACTCTGAGGAAGATCAGCAGGATCAGGAGCGGCGTAGACAACTACTGTACACATTACTAGCAATTCGGTATGTGACAGAGCCGCCTACGTATCGAGTGGCAATGCAGACGGCTCATGCTAAGCGATGGCGCAAAGCAGCCAAATCAGAATATAAATCCCTAATGGAGAACAACACTTGGGTGCTAGTACCCCGCCCGAAAGGGCGGAAGATTCTCACAAGCCGATGGGTCTTTGTTGTAAAGTATACCGGCACAGGTGAAATTGACCGCTTCAAAGCGCGTCTTGTTATCAAAATCCTTCAGGAACATGGCATTGACTACAACGAGATATTCTCTCCTGTTATCAGAATGGAAGTACTCAGACTCCTCCTCACCATTGCAGCCCTGCTTGACCTCGAAATCCATCAGATGGACGTAAAAACGGCATTCCTCAATGGCTTTCTCGAGGAGGAAATCTACATGACTTAACCGGAAGGTTTTCAGATCCCGGGCAAGGAGCACCTCGTGTGTAAACTCCTGAAGAGTATGTACGGGTTGAAACAAGCTACCCGTGTCTGGTACAAAACGTTATCTGCCTTCCTAGAGAGTCTAGGGTTCCACAAACTCATTAAGGATAGCTGTGTATTTAAACGCACAGTTAACGGTGTGACTTGCTACATCGCTGTCTATGTGGGCAACCTTTTGGTTATTGCACCTACTCCAGCCCTCGTGGACGAACTGAAATCCGCCCTGAAACAGCGATTCTCCATGACAGATTTAGGGGAGGTGAAGTACCTACTCGGCTGGTCTATTCAACGTGACCGTAAGAACCGAACGATATTCATCCACCAGCATAAGTACGCTACAAACGTCCTTGACCGATTCAGCGACTATCTCGTTTCTTCATCCTCAATTCAGGGCCGACATACACTAAGACACACAACACTGGGGTCTTCCTAAGCCCGGCGCGTACTGGATCCCCATCCAGCGGGCTTATTGGTTTAACAACCGACCAGGATCGGCCTGACCACCCTAGATGGGATCCAGGACGGCCTTGGGCAGGTCTTTCAGGGCACCTTTGCGAATGAGGTCCATGATGGTCTGGATGGCCTTGTGCTCTTCACATCGTCCAACGTGGGATTCGCCACACTTCTTGCAGGGCAGGGCTCGGCATCTGTCAGTCGGATGTCCCATGCGTCCACAGCGGTCACAAACCAGGTCGGCCCAGCAGCGTTCAGCGCGATGTCCAAACTCGTGACAGTTTTCACAATAGTCGGACCGATCCGGGTTGTTCCGATCAGGATCACCCTGCCTGGGTGACTTCGCCCCTGACCGGAAATCCTGATTTGGGGGACGCCAGCCTGAATGTTCCAAGATCCGGAAAACAGCCTCCCTCATCTCGTTCTCCCTGGCCGTACTCTCTGCGATGGCGTCTCGAACAACTCCATCCATGTTTTCGTTCACTGGGGCAGGAGGGGAATCAGGCTTCGGCTCTGGTTCATCTTCGAAATGGACATGTACTTCCTGATCTTGGTCTGTGAGGCGAGGCTGATGAAACCTTTGTCGCCCAGGGGGGTTCGTATAGCGCAGCCCAAGACTGTTCCCCAGGGTGTAGACCCAGAGAATCGACTTGAGAGTCAACAGCAAGGAGATAGACACAGAGATTCGCAGCCGCAAAGCTTTGAACCCTGAGAATCACACTTCTTGGTTGGCGTGGGTACCTTGTGTAATCCCTGTCGGCTCGTTTGTCTTCGACGGAACGGCACTCCACCGGTTGTAAATGTAGCCCCGAAGAAGTGCGGGAGTGCACGTCTACTTCAGAACGCACCGCCACACCAAAGGCAAACCCAGAGAATCAGATCCCTTGAAACCCAGAATATCACGAATTCAGGGTCCAGATTTTCAGTCAACTCCGGGACTTGGAACTCAGAAGACACCTTACCCAAATGCCCTCCTAGCTCGATAAAACCAACAAATACAGAGTATACAAACACTACAACTAGCCGTCACTTATTCTTTTGGACCCTTGGACGGTGGGTCACACACACACTAGGCTCACTCGAGTCTGAAATTCAGGGGCCTAGCCCCCCTGAGACTCACACAAACGCGCACCACCTCCAATAAAGGAGGAAAATACAATCACTATCAATTACCTGTCCTTCACACAAGCAGTCAATACAAAATCCTGGAGGCGACTACCTAGCACCCCAGAATACCCACTGGAATAATATGAAATGGGTTACCACGAGCACAGCAAGTGACCCAACTAGGATATGGAATAGATGGATCACTCCAGGAAGCTCAAGGCCGTCGCTGGTCCCCACCTAACTGGACTTGAGTTGATGGAGTCCACACAGACGGCTGTCCTTCGCCGTTGATGTGCCCTTAGCGTCCCTGCGGTCGTAATCTCGGGTCCTCCGGATTTCCGTCGGCAGGCTTGGCCGAAGTCACTTGCGCAATACAGGGAAAATTGAACTCTGTTTGTCTTTTATCAGCTGCTTCTCTCTCTCTCTTACTTCTTTCTCTTCTGCATTCTTCTTCGGGCAAATATCTTCTGTTCACTATGCTTGGGGTCAAATGTCTTGTCTTGAGTATGCTTTGGGTTCAGCGGTCCAAACTTGCGATCGGCTTGCGACTCCATTATCGCACAGCGTCGAAAGTGCCAATTGTGGGTCCTTGGACTTGGTTTAGTATGGTGCAGGACTCCCTCTCGACTCCTCGAAAGTATCCAGTCTGTGCATCCATGACGGTTCTTCAAGGTCACGCATCACTTTGATTGCAGACTGACTTCGAACTGACTCGAACCCCCTGAAAATCATGTGACACTCAGGGTCATCTTCTGAAATCCTGGGGAATTCTGAGGAATCTTGGGGAACCGTGGGGATTCTTGGATGTTGGCTTGGGAAACACGTAAGTTCAGTATAATGAGTCTGAATTTATGGTCCAAATACCCAGAGAATCATTTTTGGAACTCCGGGTCACCTGCACTCAGGGAGGTGAACTCTGAGTCATCGTGCGGCATTCTGGTTTTCCGTGCGGCACTCTGGGTAACAAGTCTGCTGCATTGCAGGCTCGCGTGTATCTCCACAAAGCCACACCTATAGCGGGTTTAGCGGCCTCCTGTGCATGATCATGGTGGTAGTGGGTTGATTATCAGGGTAATTTAATCCTCTGGGGCACTCTGAGCCACAGCAAGATGAAGTGTACTCTGGGATACATTCTCCAGAGACACTTTCCGCCAGACTTTAGGCACTCATCGTAAAGGAAAGTCCGCGGCTGGACTGAGTGTTCTCTGAAATCCTGGGCGTGCACTCCCAGGATTCACACTTCCAGCCAGTTGGGCCCATCTGCGGTCAGGCGCTGGATTCATCCCGAGAAATCACTTCTCTCCCACAGTCGCCATCCATGTCACACGGGTACAGCCGCGCCGTATCCAAGTCATCCACCAATCAGCATCCGATACAAACTCCAAGTCATCAGGTGACGGCACATCGTCGGCAATTTTCTGGGGACCGCCTCGTGTCATCTGAATCACTCCCATCCAGACCGACAAAAGCACGTCCAGTCCGGCGAGGCTTGAATCGCCCCTGACCAGCATTGTCCGCACGAAAATCGCGCGTCCTGGATGGAGGGGTATCGTAACCCCCCCCCAACGTCACCTCTTCATCCTGTTCCAGGGCGAACTCCAGATCCGGGATCCGCTTGAACCGCTGACTCTTCAGGGCCTGCTTCAAGTCTGAATCTTTCAGGCCCTTGATGAAACGCTTGACGTGATGCGAGACGTCCTTCCTGGATGACCGGTAGTTGATGCTAGCCTTGCCAGCCGCGTCGTTCAGGCGGTAGAAATACTCCAGAGCCGACTCGCCACCCTTCTGCTTCATCGTATAGTAGCGTTCAGAGTCGGAGGTCCTGGCCTTGAGATACTTCTTCCTGAACTCGCTGGCCAAGGTCTTCCAGTCGTTCTGGACCTGCTTCGGGAGTTGCCCACGCCAGTTGCGGAACGGGGATGACATCTTCATCTTGAGCTCGCTGATCCGGGTCCGGTTGGACCAGCCTCCCTGGCTGGCCAGGTTCGTGAACCTTTCCCACCAGCTTCGGCGGTCACCCAGGGACGCCTTTTCGTCGAACTTCTCCAACGCACTCGAGTTGACATAGGGGTGGATCGTCAACGAGGTTTCCCCCGCCTTGATCTTCCTGGTCGAGGCGTCGACCAGGTCACCCCCGTCCAGACTGCTGTCAGAATCACTTGAGCTGGAGTCGCTGTCGCTTGAGTCAGAGCTGCCTGAACTGCTTGACGACGGGTCTTCATCCTTCCGGGTCTTCTTCCTGGATGGCTTAGGCGGGGGCCTCCTCGGCGGCGGCTTGGATCCGGACTTAGCGGGACCAGTCCCCTTGGGCACCTCTGCCTTCGTCGCCTTGGGCACCTCTGCCTTCGTCGCCTTGGGCGTCGGTTCAGCCTTAGGCACTTGGATTCGGGGCTTAGTGCTGGAAGTAAGCCTGGCCAGATCCACTTCCGGGATGGTCGCACGAAGTTGAGCCTCGGCGATGTTCTTCGGTCCCGGCTGTGCACCGTTACTGGTGATCTGTCCAGTACTGACGCCACTCCTCGTGGTTGCCGATTCAGGGTTTGGCTCCTCCGACTTAACCGGGGTTGCCGAATCAGGGTTGAATGTCGTCCGACCAGTTTGAACCTGAGTGGATGTTGCTCGAAGGTCCCGAATTTGGGACGCTTGAAAACGCCTCATGTTCTTCGCAGCTTCTCGCTCGTTGTCTCGCTCGGACTCCAAGGTCTGGTACCTCCGCTGGAACGCGTCCTGCTGGGCGTCTAGGATCCTCTGCGTCTCCGCGGCCCACGCTGCGCGCTCGGCCTCCATGCGCGCCTCCACCTCGGCCTGTTGTTGCTGAACGTAATTCAGGGCATCGGTCTGGCGGCGTTGACGGTCGGCCAGGGCGGCCTCGTCACGAGCGGCCTGGACGGCGGCGTCCAGGTCTGGTTGGACCGAGTCCGGACGGGGAACTCCAGCCAGGGCGGCGGCCATCGGACGTTCGGACTCCTGGATCCGGTGTTCAGTCTCTTCTAGCTTGCGCTGGGCGTCGGCTTCACGCTGGATCTGGGCTTCCAACGTGGCCTGCTGGGCCAGGGCCATGCGATCCAGGGCAGCCTGAAGGCGCTTCACTTCGTTCATCGTGGTGACCGCAACTTTGGCCACCCCAGACGAGATCGACATGTACGACCGACTGGACGTCGTGGATCCGTGCGAGTGTCTCGAGCGTCCTGACCGGCTTGACCGCCTGGACGAAGACCTCCGCTTCGACTTCGAGAACCGCTTTGAGGAACGTCGGTGACGACGGCTCCTGGCGCTGCTGGTCTCCGACTCGCTGGACGACTCCGAGCCTGATTCAGACTCATAGCGGTGCCGGCGGTGTCTGGACGAAGACTTGGTCCTAGATCTGTCCGTCCGAGATTTGGAGGTCTGAACGGACTCGGCCATCTCGACGTCATCCTGGTCCACCTCGACGGCGCGCTTCGACACGACACGCTGGGTCACGTAGTAACCCACCGCGCCTCCACCGACCGCGAATCCAGGACGGCCAGCCTGAATCCACATAGTCATCGGACCGTACGTCGGGGGCGGCATGTCGGCGCCAGCGCTGAATCCAAGTCCGATCGAGGACGAGCTCGCGGAACTGTTCCTGGATGGGTTGGATCCGGACGTCGTTCCGTACAGGGAGGCCTCCGGGGATCGAGAAGTACCGACCAAGCTCGGGACAGGGTCCGAAGTCGCATACTCCTGGATCGGGGCGGTCTTCTCCACCTGGACGACATCACTCCGACTGGAGGTCCTGGGCGACGGCAATTCAGACGGGTTCGACGTGGACGGCAGCGACGCACGCGGCGGCCGGGCTGGATGGTGTTGTTGGCGCTTCGGTTCAGGCTCGCCATCGGACGACCCTCCTGGACTCCTCGCCGGACGAAGACCAGTCCGCTTGAGGCGGAGAACGTATTCACCGCCGAGTAGGCCTAGATCGTATTCCGTCATCAATAGATCTCCGTCTTGATCTTCAGCGTGGTAGTCCTGGATGGATGCTTGTTCAGATTCAGGAGTCTCTGATGCTTGTGTTTTCAGGACAGGGATGATCTTGAACGTAGCACCGACAGCAAACGAACGCCACTCCACCAGTTCCAGTGCCAGCAGACGCAGTACGTCCTGGATGACCACTCGCAGCTTGGCTGGAGCGACCTTGGCCGCTCTCGTCCTGAACCAGACCGGAACCAGGTTGTCAAACCTGAATCCAGCCTCGAACAGCAGAGCTTGCAGGATGGCCATGCACTTCCGCGGCGTCAGCATCTGGACCGGAACCTGGACAGCCATGAGATCCTGGGCGGTGCTCAAGTCCCGACGGTCGAGACGAAGTTCCGCGATCCAGCCTCCATCCTGGTCCTCCAAGAGTGCTCGCGCACTGAGGTACCTGGATGTGGTCAACATGGCGGCCATCCAGGGCTGTGCATCCGGCTTGGGTGTCGGCCATGAGTACTCTACAGTGGGCGGGGTCACGCGTTCGGACTCCACCCGCTCCCACCTGGACACTTGCTGCGCAACGTACGCCTTCTCCTGGACCTCGGCGAACCTCTGGTCAGGGGTTCCCGACCGAAGCGAGCCTGGATCCGGAGCTTGGTCCGGGACGACTTGATTTGGGGTCGTTTTGGTCGAAGCTTCCTCGACCGAGGATTCAGGGTTCGTCGTGGTCGCTTAGGCGGACGGCGAGGTCTCTTGCGAGTCCTCGAGCTCGTCCAATTCTTGGACAGTCGGCAGCGGCTTGTCTTCCAGGTTCGGGGCCTCCTTGGCCTCCGCATCTTGATCCAGCAGCAAAGAGTCCGAAACTCGATCCGCCGCCGGGGGCTCAACCTCATCGGCGCCTCCCGCAGACGCCTTGGCGGACTCATCCTGGACGGACTCACCCTGATCTTGGCCAGTCTTCGTGTCAGGATCCTGGACGTCCGGCTCGCCATCCCGGGACACTTGGTGCGCGTCATCCTGGACGGACGGTGCTGGAGTCGGCTGCTCCTCCAACGACTTGGCCTTCGCCTCGCGGGCCGCCTTGCGCTTTGCAGCGCCTGCCTTCCGAGCAGCCCGGACAACCTCGTACAAGCTCGCGTGCTCCTCCGGCGGCAGCCCCTGAGACCTACGCGACTGGCGTGACGCATCACCGCGTCCCTCGCCATCGCGTCCTTCCTCGCGCATGTCATCTCCGTTTCCTCTCGCCATAAACGCTTCGGTCAGAGATTTAGTAGACTTCGCAACCTCAATCCTAGCAATAAATGTAACCACAACTCAGTGAAGTCCCAAACGATTCGAATCCGGGCACGCGCACCAGCTGAGGCGAGGCGGGTGAACACCTTTTGCCGCCCAGGTGTACAGTGGCCCGAAAAGGATCTAGACTTGTCCCCTCGAAACAACCTGGACGAGCACTAGGTGTCGTCCCGGGTGGCGTGTGTTTCTTGTAGAATCCCTTTGGGTGTCGTTTGTCTTCGAACGTGAGACTTGCACTTGGTGAGTTGCGGGAAACAGGATAATATCGCTAGGACCAGGGAGCAGAGCCAACGCACACTTCAGAACGCAGCTTCCACAGCCTGGATCCGGAGAGATAACCTTTACAATACAGAGTTATACACAAATATACAATACACACAACCGTCACTTATTCTTTGGTTGGCCCTTGGACGGTGGGCCCTACACACCAGTCAACAAAGAGGGTAGATCCAGGACACTGGCAAGCCCAAGGCCCTCAATCAATCGCGCACCACCCTCAATCAAGAGGGAAAAAGCCGAATCAATACAAAACACAGTCCTTCCTATCACTCAGTAGCCTATCAACAAATCACTAGGTGGTGACTACCTCAACCGCCCTAGGAGTAGCTTAATATGAATGGCAGTGCTGTACAGGACAAAAACCCCAACTAGAATATGAAATAATGCTTATCAACCCTGGTCGTGCGACAACTCAGGTACTCGCCTTAACTTGATCTGATACTTACTATGAGAGCTCCACACACGACCCTTACGCTGTTAGCCGAGGTGCCCTGAATGCAGGGGAAGAACCGAAGACACAAGGCTCCTTTGAGTCTGAACCAGCTCTGAATAGTCTGGGCCCCAACCGAAGACACTTGCGCTGTACTCGGGAAAACGAACTCTGTTTGGTCTTATCTTTGTAGGCTATCACTAATCGTAACATGCAGTCTTGGAAGTTTTATCTTGGTTTCAGTATGGGTTGTCGTCGGTTGAGTCGCAAAGATCCAGCGGGGATCGGCAGCACAGCTGGGAGGGAGTTCAAGGTTCCATGTGCCGAGCAGATCTTGGACGGTCGGCTTGGTCGGTCGTTAATGTCTTGGGTTTGTATGGTCAGATCTTGGAGCTTGGATAGTCGTCTATTCGGGATGCACGTTGTCAATTCAGGATACATGGACTTCGATCAGGCAGCTTGGGCATCGACGAGCTCGGCCGGGCACCTCTTCGGCTCTTGCAGCATGACTGGCTCGATCTTGGCTGGGGAACATCCGGGCTGGTAGACTTCAGGATCTTCGGGCTTCGTCCAGCCTGGATGCACCTTGATCATCCTGATCCAGGGCGCTATCCAGGCTGTTCCCGCCACTTGGATCCTGGATCCAGCTAGAACCAGGCCGTCAACGTGGGGCTCGGGCTGAAATCTGGAGCCGCATCGTGTCATTCGGTTCGGGCTGCGGGTCGCTCACGACGAGGCCTGTGGGTTACGAGGACCGGACGATCGCCACGGACGGCTGGGAGGCGACCGAGACGAAGATTGCATGCTGGAGGGTCGCCACGAGGACGTGGGTGACGGCCCGAACGGTCACCGAAGCAGCTGATTGGACGGAGGTGGGTAGCCGGAGAACGGTGGGCGACGGAGAAGCTCACTTGAGATCTTGCGGGCTGGAGCACAGACGGCTCGAAGACTTGCGGGCCGAAGAGCTCGCAGACACGAGGAACGGTGCCAAGCGGAGCATTGACGGCTCTGTGAGGCGGGACACGAAGGCCTTTCGGGACAAACATACGAGCGAGGCGACTACAGGCCATCGGTGGCTGGGGCACCTATTCGGAGACAGGGGCAGGGCCGGTGTATACGGAGGACACGAGGAGCAGAGGAACAGACGATCGAAGTTGAAGCACGAAGTTGAAGAAATAAATAGGACGCGAGTCCGGCTACTGACGTGGCCTGTGCGGTGTTTATTGTTTCGTTAACTACACTAACGGACTCTGAGTACGTACCGCAGCATCCACCGGCGAGCAGGTGACCAGAGACCCGTTGCAGTTGTGATGGGAGCGGAGGTGGGTCTTGCCAAATGGTCAAAACTTTGTCGCTTGCTTGGCGAGCGCAGTCGGCACGGCACGGCGCAGTTCAAACCGAAAGTGATGATTGTTGATATGCAGCGGCGGACGCTTGCCGTCGTCGACGCTCCGCCTGACGACTACACGGTCAAACTCTTGCGCCGCGTTAATCTGGGTGCTCCTCCATGCAGGGGACGAGGGGGGGGGGGGCTAGGCTCGTAAGAGCGACAGGGATGACCGGTTGTGCTGCGAGCACCTCACTACAGTAGTCATCGGCAACCACATAACGTTCTTGCTGGTGTGGACTAGCGGCCATCCATATTTCCAGCGTTCGTATTCATACGTAGCTAGCCTTCACGGCAACCGAATGATGTATCCGGATAGCGCAGCGATGGCTTCAACACACTTTCACGCAACATCAAGATCGTACATAAGCGGAGGGGGCGACGACACAGGCAACATTCAGATAATTTATGATGTTTCTCGGGTATTTATTATTGGAAGTGACACTGTACCCACATCAACTATTTTTTATATGCTACCTCTATTTATGAATACCAAATCGTATATATAAATTACCAGACATCAATCAATGCCAAAATCGGATCTCCACCCGGATCCTCTCTTAGCTCTGAAATAAGTTTCAGAGAATATAGCTTCAGGATAGTAGCGACGCTTCATTTATCTTGATCTTTGTATGTGAAGCAAACTTAGTTTTGTTGAGGTTTTGTTTTGGTTTTGAAAACTAATACTTTCACGAACCTAAGCTAAGTTCGCTTATTGTTTTGGTTTTTTGTTCAAACGGGTTAATGTTGTAGATACTTCGTAACCGAAGCACTACCAGGATAATAGGCAAGTTTGTAGCGATGCAAATCCCATACAAAACGTAGTCATTTGGGAGGAGGTGGTGAAGGGAAGCATGGCCACCAGCTTAATTCGGCGCCCTGTGGATTGAATTTCGCAGAGGGTGCTTGTAGCTGGTAGCACTAGAAGGAGAATTTCACGTGTCTTGCTGATTTCAGATCACCAAACAGTTTCTTCTAACTCCGCATGGTTTTAATGCAATGAAAATATATTTTGGAGCCTTTAGACTTTAGATAATCAGGCGGCCATGATATCCGTCCTCCTCCTACCTTTGAGATATCATGCTGTGAGCATGGTATGGAAGCGGACATTAATGACAACGTTTTGATGGTGTTCCGCTCTTCCGTTGCTCAAAATCGCTGTCGTCAAATTGTTATTCAGTTGCAGTAACGTTCGTTGAACCCTTTCGCAGATTTTTGATTGGCTCCCACTGGGCCAATCGGGGGCCTCCCACGCTCATTCCAGAATCTGCCGCCTTGAGGGAAGATGGTCGCGCTTCTGTATGCGATTGCTGGCGTGCCGGGGGCGTTGTTCGGTGTCGAGATCGACACCAATCTGCAGGTGTGGCAGCTGAAGCAGAAAATCATGGAAAGGCGGAAAGAAGAGTTCGTGAAGGTCGCGGAGAAGAACGTGGACCTCTTCCTGGCAAAAGCGGACGGTGGCTAGATGGCGAGTAGCGGCTCCGTTGTGGAGAGTGTACTCAGGGGGGTCGTTACGGCGGAAGTGAAGGCGATGATGGCGACATCAATCGATCTAGGTGCAGCTATTGGTGCAGTTTTCAAAGAAGCCCCGCAGCGCGATCATGTCCACGTGCTAGTGCGGAAGGGCGGCGACATGGTGAAGCTACAGGACTCGCTGGGATGGAGGGAACCTAAGCCACTTTGTGATACTTTTGGGAAAGCCTGGGTGTATCAAGGGAAGGAGGACATATCAGCTATTATCGCAGATCCACTCGCCGATCATTTCAACGCGTAGGCAAGTGGAAATTACGACAAGCAGAATCACGCGATCAACCTCGTATTGAGTGGACCAGGAACCGGGAAATCCCGCATGCTGGATGAGATGGATGGAATTCTGCTCAGAGCTGCTGAACTATCTGGAAACCAAAAGCTGTTGAAGAGGATGAAGAGGAAGAAGAGCGTGTATACGTTCCATGTGACGTTTGAGAAAGGAACATCTGCGAAGGGGTCGTTGATCAACACAGAAGACCCGGACCACGACGTCAGCTACCGTATGCTCTACCAGCTCACGAAAAACAGAACCGATTGGTCCGCGTTTTGCTCTGAAATGAAGCGATTGTATGGCCATCTCCCATTGTCGATTGGAATGGTTATTGATATGCTGGCCGATCTGGAGGGGACTGACGTGGAGAGCATGACCGTCGTTTTGTGTGTGGATGGACTGCAGAAGCTCACGAACAACGGCACCAAGGACTGCGACTTGTACTCAGTGTTGGCTTCAATTTGCAGCTTCATGAACGCATCCAAAGCGTTTGCTGTTTGCGTTTGCTCGGCAACAGTTCAAACTCCTGTCAAAGAAGCGCTGGCAAATTCATCGCAGAGGCGCGTGTTTCTAGTTCCTCCAGTCATCACTGGTGACGTCTTGGGTGCAAAGACGAGATTGGAGAGGCAGTTGGTGGACGATATGGGGGGCATGGCCGAGCTCTTGAGATATTACACGAGATTTTTGGCAAGTACTCGAGCGAACAATTGGAAAAACTGGATCCAGTGAGCATCGTTGAAAAAGTGTGGGTGGCTCTGCACTAAACCTACAATAACTTCTTCGATTATGGTTTTTTCACGTCGTTGGCGAACTGTCAGCAACTGGTCGTCGCTATACTCTCTCGCCGCGTGTACACGATAGGACATTGCTTCGTTGGTGAAGGGCACAGCCTCACAGTGGATGGGCTTCGAAGTCTTGGGTTATTTCGGCTGACTTCTAAGGGCTATGTGGAATGCGCCTTCATCGTTCTTCTTACTCTGATACGGAAAATTGATGTACTGCGAGATGGAGAGGATAACTTTTACGCGCATCTTACGCGTTTCGCAATGACATGGCAGCTATTTGAGAAGTTCGTGGCGTTGTACCGTTGCGTGAAATCGGTTGCCTATTGTGGAGCTCCAGTGAGTCTGTCCGAGTTTCACGTTGGCGCTCGCTTTGGCTGGATCGCTGGCATTGGCATTGGAGAACAGCATGCACGCAAGGTTGTCGAGGCTATCAAGCAATATCCTACAAAGTCCAGTGCGATTGCCCGTGCAATCGCCGGAGGGAATGGCGTGTCGATTTCTACTGATCGCGGAGAAGTTGACATTCATGAGATGGACTCCATTGTCATCAATGGAACCAGTGCTCCAGCTGGAGATCTTTTTTCGCTCGTGCAGCTGATTATCGGCGACCAGCAACAAGCCCCTTGCAACGAAGTTCTTCAATGCAAGCTGCTGCAGTCAAAACGGAAGATAACCGCGGAAATGTACGAGGAAGAGATGCAGAAAGCCGTGGACCAGAACGTGGACGTGTTCTTGCTCATTACGGCAGCGGAAGCAGACTCTTTCCCTCTTCCTCCGCGCTGCGGGCTGGTGTCAAAAAGCGAGTTTGACGAATATTTCGGACTGTTCGCGTGTCGTGCGTACCGCAGTTTCCAGGCACCGAATATCAACTTCGCTTCGTATCATGAGCTGTGTTGAGTTGAACGGAGTGGGTGACGTTACAGCCGGGAAGATCATCCAGAAGAGCCATCCTGCCGTTTTCAAGTATTGGTGACGCAATTGCACGACTCTTTCCCAGCGGCAACAGCAAGGGCGAAAAAAAGGGCCTTAGAGCGACACTGCGATACCGCGTCGCAAGTCGATTTATCGGCATGACGGCTTGCTTTGCTAATGGTAGTCGCTACCAACGTAGTTTTCAGCGAACTTACTCAATCAATCTAGCGTTACTTGCTCGTTACAATGAAGCCTTGGTACGTGTCGTGTAAGACTTTATCAGAGTGTACAGCACCGATCGCCTCGTAATATGCTTGGGTATGTGGTTTTACAAATTGCTCGTATCAAAAAGTCATCATGGTCCACTTAACCAAGTAGAAATGCTCAACACTTCGTCGCTATCGTGTCCACTTACATTCTTGGCCCATCTAGGTTATGAAGTATTTCGCAGTTTCTGCGGTGTCTTGGTTTGAAGGGAGAGCCTGTTGGACGACGACCCCATTATTGTGGAATTGCAGCAATTTTACTTTGATAGCGATCATTTCAAGGAGGACGGGGTTCACAACTAACTTGGCCAATTTTGCAAATTACGGAGGCTCTAGCCTTTGGAGAGAAGACTCTGTGGTGGCTCGGTGTGCTTTATTAGGTACTGCTTCATTATACCCGACAGCATTTTAAGATGGCGAAGAAGTTACTCGCATTCAAACATCCTCTCCCCGACTTCATGGATATTCGATAGAGCAGCAGCCTGCACGGTCGCTGGGAAAGTAGGAGCAGGCGGGTTTAGTATCGAAATGGACGCGAGTGAGTCGGCGGGTCGCTTGAAAGAGTTGAGCAAGGCCAAGCAGTAAAAACTTACAAGGAATGTCGATGCGGACGAGTTACAACTTTCCCTTGCGAAGAACGCAGACTTGATTTGTTTGTATGCGATGTTTGTCCATTCCTGTCAAAGTGGAAAAGCTGCTGGATGAAGAGCTCGCGTCCGACAAACGAATCGGTGATGTGTTTGTACCTTGCCCACAGCATGGAGTGCTTCACGTGCTAATACAAAGCGGTTATACACTGCAAACTCTCGTGAAATCTTTGGAGTGGAGGGAGCCTATGCGACTTTGTGGCAGCCTTGGAAAGGACTGGTTGTATATACGGTGGGAATTAGAACTGTCGATTGGGGAAGGTTTTTGAATGACATCGAACGACATTCACGCTACATTCGTCACTTACCCCCCGTGCGGATTGCATCAAACAACATTCACACAACATCATACAACACTCCATCGAATCCGGTCTGAATTACACTTACAGCTTTTGATAGATGCCTATTCGCATCGGAGCTTCTTTTCCATCTAGATTGATACCAGGTGCCACCAGAGGAAGTGGAGCTCCAGCACAAACATTTTACTGGGATAGGAAGCAACGTTAGTGCTGCTATCGCAGACCAAATAGGATTATATCCGTGGTACATCAAGTCAAACGATGAACCCTCCTGACATCTACTGGTATATTTTATTGAAACCGGTACGACTCCGGTGGTGCACTGAGCCCTCCCAAAAGGTTTATATGCGTGGGCAGATCGAACCGGTGCGCTACCGACAACACTGGTATGAATCAGTACCTATGAACGAAATGAAGTAAATACTAAAACGTTTGTATTTTCTACAAGCTCCAAACAGATCTCAACCAAGATTCGCACTCATAATTTTGTACAGCATTGCCGGTAGACAGTTTGAACTGGCAAATTTCCGGGCAGATGCTGCGGCTGCGAAGCAGGCGCAGGAGATGACCGTAGCTAATAAGAAAATATAATAAAAAATAAAAGAAGGGGTTTATACCAAAATTCTCCTATCCCAGCCTACGCGGAGCCCTAGTATTGTTTGAAAGGATGCAATTCTTGCTACTGCACAGATGTACATGTACGTTGTTCGTCGTAGCAATGGTGTCTGTGACAATTAGAAGCCTCGATGCTGACCTTGAGCACAACTGGTGCCATTACCCAATCTGTTCATTCAGTCCTGGGTACCTTCTCTTTCAGACACATTTTTCTTCTGCATGCATAGTTTTTCAGTGAAAATCTTGTGGTCACCTGAGTTTGCCGTGACATAAATTGTCGGCAGGCTGATATTGTGTGAATCCCCACACCCATTGGAAGGTGTCTGGATGGATTAGACTAGGGCTACGCTTAGGCTGGGATAGCAATTTTACGGGGGCAACCAGAGCTCTCACCACAGCAGTAGTATTACGACGCTTATCAAGGCGTGCGAGTACAACCTCGAAGCTTAACTGCCCGTCGCATTTCTGAGAAAAGATTAAAAGCTAGGATGACCACCGTGTATGATACAAAAACGGATGGGAGACATGTGCAAATCAATCAAAGGATGAATGCCTCGTGTGCGTCCAGTACAGGCAAGCTGCGCTCGATGATACGAGGCCTATGGATGGCATTATGCTTGCCCCTTTTGTAAGACTTCATTTTGACCCGCAGGGGTCCCACCGAACCCATTTATCACGGTGCTGGAATCTCGTAGGACGTAATTATCAAGCTGAACGCTAGAACAAGCTAGAGGAAAAGGCTATCAGCTTTCTTGAGAAGGAAATGGACGTATTAGAATAGAAGCGATGCCATTCGCTTGCATTCCGTGTCCATTTTGGCTTCATCACTACGCGTTCAATAAAATGCACGTAAAAAACACTAAGCAAGTCATCCCTCTTCATAAAAAACACACGGAAGTCCACCATTTGAAGGTCTGCACTAGGACTTCAGCCTTTTCACACTAGATTTTAATCCGCACCCCGCATTTCTTGCCTAGCAAGTGGGAGGAAGAACAATCAGCTTCATCGGCGATACCTTTATGAGAAACCGGAAGTATTAAACATCTTGTATCATAGTTAAAGTGCGTTTTGGTTTCTTTTCGAATTGTTTGTACCCTGGAAATTATCTGTAGACCACGACTTCTACTGTAGTCGCCAAGATGCGCGCCGTACGTTGCGGTCTTGGGGTCATTAATGTAGTCGTGCCGAAGTACATGTAGCTTTGAAATTTTGTGGATTTCTAATAAAATAGCCTGCTCAATGTCAAAGTTTGGAATGATTTAGGGCTATACAACATACATAGAGTAAGTGCCTCCTGTCTCCTGCGGTCACACTTTCGGTCTTGTAGCTACTGCATTGGTACTTCTCAGTTAAAACTCGTGTTGTCCTCATATCGCTCCAAACTTGCTACTTATACGGTATATACATGTACTTTCCAGATCCCATTACCAGGCAGATGCTGCGGTTCCGAAGCAGGCGCACTCCTATAAACTAAAAACAAAACAACAACAGATATGGTCAAATCCTCATATCCTAGTCTTTACGGGGCCCTAGTGCCGTGGTGGTGGGTGGTACTCCGGCAATCGTTGTAGCTGGATGTAGGCGGGTGGTGAGTACGTAGGCCGGTTGCTTGGTTTAGTGGTAGAATACGAAATGGCACGTCCCATGGCCATGCAAGTGCCTATCAGCGGAACCCAGGTAGACACAGCCTGTGGCGTCAACTACAACAGTCAGCCAAAACCATGTTTCGAATTCAGCGTCTTATTGAACCTGATAGAGGCGAACTATGCCGAATAACGTGCGAGCATGTTAGTTTATGAACTTGGTGGCTGTACAGAGCAATCGTTGTAGCCGCATGCACAAGGCAGGTGGGTAGGTACGTACGTGGGTGCCGGCTGCTTTAGAATGCGAAATGGCTGAAGTCATGCACTGACGAAACACGATCTGAAGAAGACAGAAAGCTTGTGACTCGTTACCGCGTCACCAATATAAAGACAGCCAGTGACAAAGGACCACGATACCGGCGTTCGTAGCAGCATGATCTATCGACCACTGCTATCCCAGTATAAAAGATTCCACTAAAACTTCGCAAAAAACTACTCAACGTTTTTAAGGTTATGGGAAATTTAGCTTGATTTTTTCATTCAACATATTTTTATCCAAAGCCAACTCTATCCGCCGACAATGCGGTGGCGTTCTATACGGTGGCAAACGAATTCATTCAGCGGAGACTCAAAAGAGCTGCATCTGGTGTTATGTCTTCTCCGGAGAAAATGGTTATTTTCAAGCGAAGAGTGAAAATAGCTTTTTAGGAGGAAGGCGGCTAGTGTGCTCCCTAACGCTAACATGTTAGTTGCTATACATGTTAGCTAACTGTTAGTTAGTGTCTACTGTAGTATTTTGAGCTAACATGTTAGTAGCGTTAGAGCACAAAGATAGGTCAACGTGAGTAAATGTAGGTGGAGGAGAAAAGCTCTACTTATATAAACGCTTGTAAGCTATTCTAATAATCTATTCTGACCTGTTCTCGCATTGTTTGACCATAGTGTAGCTGGGACTAGGTTGCAGACTATACTTGAAGTTCAAACCAGACATAGAGGGCATACTTGAAGTTTAAGCCAGACTTAGAGGACATAAATTTGTTTAACTCTTAGCTTTATTTAGTCATTGCGCGGTGCGTGTGCGCCAAGAATCTATCAATAATCTAATCTTATGAATTTAATTCGTAGAGCAGTCTAACGCCTCTTACGACGCCACTTCCACCCACCCCATCGTCGTCACCTCAACCCACCCCACCGTCGTCAACTCCCCCTCACCCCACCCCACCGTCAATTCCGTCAACTCCCTCTCAGTTGAATACCGATTTCGACAATGATGTATCGCCCGACTCACCATCGATGGCTGGCCCCCCTGAGAGCCCGTTGCAAATCCTATTGGCCTAGTTAGTGACTATGTAGACCTATCAGATGCAACATCAAGCGAAGACGACTTCGACCCCGAAATCCCGGCTGAAGGACCGGGGATTATCATGCAGAACGGATTTACGCCAGCCGAACCGTGAATTACCACCCAATCTTGTTGCGATTGTACACTTCGCAGTCTAGTTGTGTGTCTCCGTATCGAGGCACGTGCTTGCTGTGAAGTTGTTGCCGATGGTAGGCAATTGTGGTACACGTGGTGTAATACTGGGATCTGATTGGCGGAGCCCCAAGATTTGACACTTCTGATTGGCTGAGAGAAAGGCAAGTTGAAGTTGCCTTTCTGGATACGATCTGCAACATTTACTTTTTGCTCCCCCGCATCTCCTACGACGAAGTAGGAGGTATGGGTTGGTACGATTCATGTTTAAGCATAGGAGACTAGGATATGATAGTTAGTTTGGCCTAACTCATTCTAATTCACTTTCGGATTTCCTTCCTAACCAACACTCGACTACCAAGCCTCGCCCGCATAATCTCAAGTGGTTATGAGCCCAAGCTACGCAGACACCGTGAAGCTCGTGGAAGACGACTACTTCCACTGGAAGTTTAACATGCGGATGAAGCTGTCGCGCAAGGGACTGCTGGCCCACATCGTCAAGCCAGAGTTCGACCAGCTGAGTGACCGCTCCACGGTACAAAGGAAGACTGACGATCTGAAGGCCCTTGGTGTGATCGCTGGGGACGTGAGTCTCACATACCAAGTCTACATCCGTGGAGCGACAACCGCTGCTGAATCGTGGCGCCTGCTTGAGGAGCAGTTCAACCGAAACACTCTCAAGAATCGGCTCGTCGTGACCAAGAAGTTGCACAACTTCAAGATGGAGCCCGGGACGCGGTTCGCGGCACATGTGGACCGGTTCAAGGAGCTGGTGCTGTAGATGGAGACGATTGGTGAAGCTATGGACGAGACTCGCCAACTCGTGCTGCTGCTGGGCAGTTTGACGGACGAGTACCGGATGATCAGCACCGTACTCGAGAACACGCCGAACATGACGTTGGCGTACGCGATCCAAGCTCTGTCTGGTGTTGAAGTCTCGGAGGATTCGACATCGGCTCGGGAGAAGGCATTCGCAACGAAGAAGGAGTTCCGCAAGCGCGGGTTCTCCGGGAAGTGCTTCTACTGCAAGAAGCTCGGGCACAAGGAGCAAGAGTGCCGCAAGAAGAAGGCTGATGAGGGACGTGGACAAGTCGCGCTGGAGGCGTCGGACTTCGCGTTCACGGCTACGGGTGCAATGGCGAAGTCGGAGTGGCTTGTGGACTCCGGTGCCAGTTCGCACATGACCAGCGTCCGGGACAAGTTCGTGTCCATGAAGGAGCTGAAGACGCTAGTCCGCATCACGATCGCGGATGGCACGAAGATCGACGCAGTTGCAAAGGGCACCGTCAGATTGGAGCTGATGGACGGGACGCCCGTCACATTGTCGGATGTTCTGTACATCCCGGAAGTTGATGGGAGCCTCATTTCGGTGTCGAAGCTGGCCGAGAAGGACGTCGACGCGCAATTCAGCAAGGACAAGTGTGTCTTTTGCTTTGGTGGTGTGACGGTGATGGAGGCCAAGCGCTATGGAAATGTTTACAAGCTGAAGACAGTGGGGGACGAGATGTGTCGTGCGGCGACGATATCTCGTAAGGAGCCATGGGCCGTCGTGCACGCCCGTCTCGTACAAGCGCTACGAACAGCTGTTGAGCATGGCCGATGGGGTACCGCGCATCGTAGGCGACGTGTCGACGGATAACGTGTGCGCTGGATGTTGCATGGGGAAGGTGCGCGCTGACGACTTCCCACGTCACCCTGACAACTTGGGTAAGAGTACAGGTGTACTCGACTTGGTGCACACGGACGTCATGGGTCCAATGCAGACCAAGACACCTGGAGGCTGCACATACGCAGTGACCTTCATCGACGACTACTCGAGACACGTGACGGTGTACTTCATGAAGGTGAAATCGGAGGTGCTGTCGAAGTTCAAGATCTTCAAGGCAGCAATGGAGAACGCAACGGGCAAGCTATTTAAGGCCTACCTCGACCGAAGCGCCATCAAACATGAGAAGACGGTTCCGTACACGCCTCAGCAGAATGGACTGGCTGAGCGCATGAACCGAAGCTTGGTGGAGATGGCGCGCTGCATGCTCTACCATGAAGGAATCGACAAGAAGTGGTGGGCAGAATCTGTCAACACGGCGGCCTGGATCATGAACCGGATCCCGAATTCGGTGACCGTCAAGACACCCCACGAGATTGTGCATCGTGCCAAGCCTCAACTCAAGAACATGAAGGTGTTTGGTGCAATCGGCTACGCCCACATCGCCGATGAAAAGCGTCGGAAGCTGGATGCAAAGGCGTTCAAGTGTCGATTCCTGGGCTACGAGGATGGTGTGAAGGGATACCGCGTTCTCAACGCGGCGACGGGAAAGGTGCAAATCGTGCGCACTGTGAAGTTCATGGAGGAACCCGATCACCTGATGACGCGCCTGGAGATTGACGACGATGAAGATTCGACTCCAGCGGCACCAAGCTCGGGCGGCGTACCTGCACTGGTGCCTGTTCGCGACGTTTCGACTGAAGTTGAAGTTGGCGTCCCGACTATGTCGCCGAATGACGTGACGACAGCTGGAGCAATCGTTCCGTACACTACCCATCCGATGATTACTCGGTCGCGTGCTCGTCACATTGAAGAGACCAACGATCCTGAGGAGCCCGGAGCTCGCAAGAAACAAATCGTTGCGCCATCCGAGATCAGGACGAAGCGTCAGAAGGTGGACCAAGGTCGTGCCAAGTCGGACGACACCCAGCTAGCCATCCACGGCGGAATGCTGATGGCTGCAACGGAAGAGGTGCCAAGGTCGTACCAAGAGGCGATTACGAGTGAGGATCGTGCCCAATGGAAGGTAGCGATCGCTAGTGAACTCAAGTCGCTGATGACGAACAAGACATGGAAGTTGGTGTCCAAGCCCAAACACCAGCGCGCGATTGGCTGCCGCTGGGTGTTCGCGTTGAAGCGCGATGAGACAGGGAGAGTCGTTTGGTACAAGGCTCGTCTCGTTGCCAAGGGGTACTCACAGCGACATGGAATCGACTACGACGAGACCTACTCGCCGGTGGTGTACCTGAACTCCATCCGTGCGAAACTCGCGAAGTGCTGCGCCGACGGAATGGAGATTGATCAATGTGACATCGACACCGCGTTTTTGTATGGAAAGCTCGAAGAGGAGATCTTCATGGTGTTGCCTGAAGGACTTCGAGAACTACTAGATTTGGCAGAAGCTCAAGGTGAAGATGACGTCGTCTGCCTGCTACTGCAGAGTTTGTATGGACTCAAGCAAGCGTCTCGCGTATGGAACGGGACGATCGACGCGCATCTCAAGAGCATAGGATTTCGAGATGCCGATGCCGATCCGTGTGTCTACACGAGAGGAGCTGGTGACGACGAGTGCATTGTGTGTCTCTACGTCGACGACATGCTGATTGCATCCCGCCAGCGGACTATCATTGACTCGGTGAAGGCAGGCATCGCGGACAAGTTTCGCATCAAGGACCTCGGACGCGCTCGATTCATCCTTGGCATCGAGATCGACTACGACATGGAGGCCAAGACGCTGGGCATCTGCCAGCGGGCGTACACCGCGTCGATCATCAAGAAGTTCGGCCAGAAGAATGCGAAGCCGTGTCTGACTCCACTCGACCCAAGCGTGCAGTTGACCAAGGCGGACGAACACCAAACCGAGGAGGACAAGGCCAAGATGAAGTCGAACCCGTATCGCTCTCTCGTGTGAAGTCTGATGTACCTGGCGTGTGGAACCCGACCGGACACTTCAGCTGCAGTGGCCAAGCTGAGCCGTTTTCTGGAGAACCCGGTGAGAAGCACTGGGATGCTGGTATCCGTGTGGTACGGTACCTGTTGAAGACCAAGAATCTCGGGATCGTTTACGATGGATTGCTTGGCACGGAGCTCGTCGCGTATTCGGACGCCGACTGGGCTGGCAACCGCGACGACAGACGCTCTGTAAGCGGAATCATGCTGATGATGTGTGGTGCTCCCGTGGTTTGGCGATCGACTTTTCAGAAGACGGTCGCGCTGAGCTCGACGGAGGCGGAGTACATGGCACTCAGCGAATGTATGAAGGAGGTGGTGTGGATGCGACAGCTGCTCAAGGATTTGGGTGCGGAGCAAGATGGACCTACGGTGATCTACGAGGACAACCAAGGTGCCATGGCGTTGGCTAAGAATGTCGGCTACCAGGCTCGCACCAAGCACATCGACATCCGCTATCACTTCATCCGCGAGAAGATCACGAGTGGTGTTGTGGAGCTCGACTACGTTGAGTCCAAGAACCAACTCGCTGATTTCCTGACCAAGGGACTCTCAACGAAGACTCTTCGCTATCTGCTCGAGCGCAGTAACATCACTGAGATGCTCGGGTAGACTGCGAATTGAGTGGGAGTGTTGCGATTGTACACTTCGCAGTCTAGTTGTGTGTCTCCGTATCGACGCACGTGCTTGCTGTGAAGTTGTTGCCGATGGTAGGCAATTGTGGTACACGTGATGGAATACTGGGATCTGATTGGCGGAGCCCCAAGATTTGACACTTCTGATTGGCTGAGAGAAAGGCAAGTTGAAGTTGCCTTTCTGGATACGATCTGCAACATTTACTTTTTGCTCCCCCGCATCTCCTACGACGAAGTAGGAGGTATGGGTTGGTACGATTCATGTTTAAGCATAGGAGACTAGGATATGATAGTTAGTTTGGCCTAACTCATTCTAATTCACTTTCGGATTTCCTTCCTAACCAACACTCGACTACCAAGCCTCGCCCGCATAATCTTAAGTAATCTACCTAGTAAAATGGGTAGGTTGGGAGGAGCTCACATGGGAGCCGCCTCACCACTTGCCAGCGCAGCTGATAGCGGATTTTGAAAGGGAGGAAGCAAATGGTGCTTGGCCTAATTATATCAGGATCCGTGGAGGTCGGTGGCGCGGAAGGTCGACGTGGAGGCTATAGGAGGACCCGTAGAAACTAGACTGTTGATTAGCCTTCGTAGCAGAATCGCTTAATAAATACATTTTCAAACTATACAGTACAGCTATACAGTACTAACATGTATAGTTTACAACTAACTGTTAGTTAGTGTCTAGTAAAATTAGCTAACATGTTAGTTGAGTACACTAAAGGTGGCAGAGATGAAACCACCGTAGGAGACCGTAGGCAGCCGGAGGCAGTCGTTAGTTTCATATTTCCGCTCTAGCGCTTAACCCTGACAGCGGAGTCGCTGCAATGTAGACTTTACATTTATGTACCGCTGAAGGCACGCCCCCAACATCGAGAAGCAACGACGACTGAAAGGCTAAAAGCTACCGCAAAAAATTGACGACCGTGTATGAAATCGGGAGAAGTCTACAGTAGTTCAATTAATCGAGCTATGAATGGCTCGTGTGGGGCCATTCAGAATCTAGCTGCACTCGCTTAGGCATTTTATCTACAAAGACTTTGGATGATTAAGTTTGCCTTAACGACAAAGCTTGCCTTAACTACATTGTGACCCGCCGAGATCCACCGAGCCCATTTACTACTGTAGAATAATCTTCTACTTTATCCTGTTCTTGTTAAAACAACTCCAAAGTACATTGTTACCGATATTTGTTCAATGCTACATGAATGCGGTACGTTCAGTTTAATACTTCGTACTACTTGATAACTGGCAAAAACACACTTGGACGAATCGAAGCTGGGAGTTTTTGTTGATGTTAGATATTCAGGCGACCCAGACAAATTTTGTGTGCGGCTGTGCCATGTTTAATCAAACAGAGTATGAATGCTCCATGTTGTCTGTACGCCCCGGATTCCAGTGAGAGAGGAAGCCCGGGCGGTCGTCAACGCGAAGGACAAACACCCGGTGTGTCCTACTTCTACACGCGATTGAGATCTGCTAGACCTCAGTCTTAACTTTCAAACTTGAAGCAAATGTCTGGCTTCATCGGGTTACCCTGCAAGTTTGGTAGAGCAGTTAGCCTGGCAGCGCTAAATATTCGAATGCACGGATTTTTCCTGTTTTTTCGCCACCTGTAAGTTATCCAAGAAACATAGGATTCTGCCTGGGCATTAGCGCACATTTCAGAGGCAGGAAGGAAATAATTACGTTGATTAGCTAGTTGTTGATAACCGTTCTACTAACTACAAAAGAAGTATTAATAAACTCAAAACTAAATCCGTGGAGTCCTAATCCGACGAACAGGAGGAGGTAGAATCACCACGGTGGGCTTGTCAAACCCAAGAGTTGAAGTACCAATTCGTTGGAGAGACGATATATGAACTGACAATGCCTTTGAAAAGAAGCAATCAAGCTTGGTACACTTGGTTGTTCAGTGGTAGATTGGGCAGATGCTGCGGCTGTGAAGCAGGCGCAGGAGATGCCCCAGTACATCGTTTCCCTGTAAGGGTATCCGTACAAGCTAGCTTCGAACTGCGAAAAACCCCGGGTCCACCACGTGTCCCCAATAGAGAATTACCATCTATCCTATGTAGATTCAGAAAACTGGGGGCATACGAAGAAAAACTGTTGGAGGAAAATGACCAACCTCGTTTTCGAAGAAGATTCACCGCGTGGCTGGTGGCGTACAAGAACAACGAGGTGTTCGACAGGGGAGAGCCTTTGAAGAGAGGAGCAACGATTGAGACGCTTGGTTTGTTGGAAGACGACCCCATTATTATGGAATTGCAGCAGTTTGACTTCGATATCGACGATTTCGAGGACTACGAACAACACTTAGCACAGGGTCTGGGAGTTCATTCGGGTTTGAAGGATGAGGGCTTGGCCCATTCAAATATATTCGTGTTTTGCATTAGCAGCTAGCGGTCGACAGTCATTCGTGGTTTTACTCTTCTGCTTTGTTCGCAAAGCGTTGTTCCCAATCCCGTTCCCAAAAGGGCGATGAATACGGCGAGGTGAACTTCTCAGGCGTAAGCTGGTCCGGAGGTTGGTACCAGTAGTTCAGCGCCAAGTGGCCGTTACCCTGCGCTGATCCGAACGACTCAACCTCGTGGAACCAGGACGCAGGCAGGAAGAGCATGTCCCCCACCTCCAAGTCGCAGAACGCCGCCTTGGCCTCACTGAACTTGGGGAACTCCTTGTACAGCTCCTTCCGCTCCTCTTCACTGCCCCGCAACCGGAACGTGTCCACCTGGCTGAAGCTCACGGGGTACGTGATCTCCGTCTGTCCGACATCGCGTTTCTCCGCCTTCTTCATCTTCTTCTCCTCCTCCTCCTCCGGGTCCAGGGCCAACTCATCCAGCTCTCCATTCTCGCTCTCGTCGTCCCCTTCAGCCTCACTGTCCTCAAAGTGAAAAGCTCCGTCCTCATACTCCTCGTCACCTTCACCATCACTGTTATCCGCCTGGAGCACGCGAAACATGGCCTTCTCCAGTCTCTCCTCGGCCGCTTCAAGCCGCGCCTCCGCTCCGGGTTCACCCGCCTCCACGGCCTGCTCCGCCTCGGCCAACTCCTTCTCCGCCTCGTTCTTCTCAATGGCTGCAAGCGCTTCGCGCTCCGCCGCAGGTTCCGCTCCGTACGGAGTCGTCTCCTTGCCCACGTAGTTGATCAGTCCATTGGCGTGCACGCGCGCGATGCGCCCACGCACGTACATCTTGTCCGCGTCTCCAGGCGAGTACAGTCGGAAGCGCTTCTTGCCGCGCATCAAGATGTAGAGGTTGTCGTGGTGGTCGTGGTGCAGCCCCGTGGAGGAGCCGTGCTTGTTGTTGCCCATCCACATGTTGATGTTCTGCGGGATCAACTGGCCCATGAGCTTGGGGCGCACGGGGAAGTCCTGCTGCAGCTTCTTCATGAACGGGGCCATGATCTCCGGGCGTCCGTCCTCTTCGAAGGCCACCTCCTGCGTGGTCAAGTAGTGCATCTCGTCCCCGGATTCGATCAGCTTGAGCAGGTCGCGGAACGGCATCTCCACTGCGATTCCCTTGCCGAACTTCTCCTTGACATCTCCACGGCGCTCGACGGTGAGCTTGGTGTCTCCCGCCAACTCAATGAGTCGGTCGTCCGAGGTCGACCACTTGCTGGGGGCGATGAAGTCCTCGTCCTGCAGGAAGCCCGTGAGCACCACGGGCGTGCGCGTGCACACGAACTTGGCGAAGAACTGCTCGGGCGTGACGCTGCTCACTGGAATGCGCTCGATGTCGCAGTTGGCTTCGGGTAGAGTGTGGCCTTTGTACTCATTGACCCATTGGGCGTCGGCGGCGTCAGTGGACGCGCCGGCCTCGTTGGTGCGCAGTCGCTTCTGCGAGTCGGCGTTCGTGTTGGTGTTGCCTGCCATGACTACGGATTGAGGACTGTTATCAGGTTCGTTAGTGACGGTCTCAATGCGGTGCAAACGGTTGGATGGGGACAAGGGGGTGCGAGAGACACGGATACGTACTTCAGGATGTGTACGCCACATCGCAGTTGAAGCGAGCTTCAAGCAGGACAAGTGAGTGAGCAGAGTTTGGTTTAAGGTGAGCGCAAGTTCCGATGCGCGCGCTGCATGTACGAACCAGTTATTATCGTCAAATGCGGCGAGGGGCAATCTCGCCGGCTTAAACTTCCTGTCTGATGTATGTTGTCTGTATCCGAACGAACCACTACGGGTACACGCGTGCGCGCACACAACCAACTCGCAACTCTTGTTGTCTCTCTAGCCAAAGTGGTATCGCTGACCGCCCATGCCTCCCATGCCGCCCATACCACCCATGCCTCCCATGCCACCCATGCCGCCCATGCCGCCGCCGCCGCCGAAGAACATCTACACACAAGAAGCAGCAAGAATAAGTGAGTAAATATGTCCACCACTGCAACAGGTCACAACCGGAGAATTCTACGCGTACCTGGAAGATCTGCGAGGGGTCGACGCCGCCCATGCCGCCGCCCATGCCACCTCCGCCAAAGTCGTTGTCGAGGTCCTCGAGATCCACGCCCGAGTCGTAGCGCTGCCGCTTCTGCGCGTCTGATAGCACAGCGTAGGCCTCGCCAATGTCCTTGAAGGCCGCCTCGGCCTCGGCCTTCTGCTCCTCCGACTTGCCGGCGTGACGGTCCGGGTGGAACTTGAGCGCCAACCGCTTGTACGCCTTCTTGATCTCGGCCTCGGTGGCGCTCTGCGACACGTTGAGGATCTTGTAGTAGTCCTTGCGCTTGGCCTTCTTGATGTCCAGCTTGGTCTGGCGGATGCTGTTCTGGATGTCGCGCTGGGCGTCGTCACCCACGAGCTTGGACGCCTGGTCGTACACGCGCAGCGCCTGCTCCAGGTTCTCCAAGCCTCCGAGCGCCTTCAGACACGCCGCCTTGCGCAGGTACGCCTTGGCGTAGCCGTGGTCGTAGTAGATGGCCTTGTCGCAGTCCTTGATGGCCTCCTCGTGGCGGTTGAGCCGGGACAGCGCGTTGGCGCGGTTGCAGTGGATCTTCGAGTTGAAGGCCTTGTTCTGCGGGTCGATGGTCAGGCACGAAGTGTACATCTCGACGGCCTCGGCCATCTTGCCGGCCTTGAAGGCGTTGTTGGCGTCCTCCTTGCTGCTCTCGAGGTGGCGGATGCGCTTGATCTCCTTCATGCACTTGCTGTTGTCCGGGTCCGAGCGCAGCGCCTGCTGCAGGTGCTTGATGGCGCTCGGGAACTCGCCCTGGAAGTACAGACAGCGCGCGCGCAGGAACAGCAGCTCCGGCGAGCTCGAGTCCGTGCGCATGAGCTGCGTGAGCACGGCGAAGGCCTCGTCGTAGCGCTCGGCGCCGATCAGCGCCTCGCCGCGCAGCAGCTTGATCTGACTGGAGCCCGTGCACACCTGAGCCGCGCCGTCCAGCACGTTCACCGCCTGCGAGTAGCGGCCCTGCAATTATCGGGGGAAAGTGACAATATTGCAATTTTAGTTAGTGTTGCCGTCGTGCTGTGGTTAGCACTTCGTCTAAACGAGTTTTTTTCATGATGACAATAATTATTGTCATAAAAGATATGTATCTTGCAGCAACACTTACCGCCGCGAGGTGCTCCTTGCCGCGCTGCAGCTTGTCCAGCGCCATCTCGAGCGTGCGCTTCTCGTTCAGCAGCGTGGCGTTGTTCGGGTCGCGCATGAGTCCCGCCTGGTACGTCTTCATAGCGGCGTCATTGTCGCCCTAACAAGATAAACAACAACACCCATCATCCTCACGGTTAGCACTACCTTAACCTCGCCATGGCAAAAAGTGCCAATAACCAATAATGAAAAAAATATTGTCATAACCCATGCCAATATTCTTTTTTTTTGCCTGCAACGAGACGTACCAGAGCCAGCTGCGCCTTGGCCTTGCGAACGTAACCCTTGATGTACATGGGGTCGAACACGATGGCGCGGTTACAGTCCGTAACCACGTCCTTGTGCTTGCCCAGCATGAAGGAGGCGGCCGCGCGGTTGCCGTAGTAGGCCACGACCGTGGGGGCGGCGTCGATGGCCTGCGTGTACTTGTCGATGGCGCGCTGGTAGTCGCCGCGCTTGTACAGCTCGTTGCCCTGCGCCTTGAACTCCTCGGCGGTCGCGTCCGTCATGATGGCTACCTAACCTGCCGAGTGTACCGTGTGTACTGTACCCCCCTGGAAGCCGCGAGCCCCAGTCAAAATTCCACTTTGGCTGTGTGTGCCCAAGCCAAAGGCTAGCGGCGAGACGAAGCCGCACAGATCTGGTACTTTGCGGAAATTTTCTCGAACATTCCAGCATACTCAACTCAAGTGAAAAATGTTTAGCGTAATGTGTGGGACACACCACCCATCATTTTGGTGTGGCAATACACTAAGTA
This sequence comes from Phytophthora sojae, assembly GCF_000149755.1. Lineage (NCBI taxonomy): Eukaryota > Oomycota > Peronosporomycetes > Peronosporales > Peronosporaceae > Phytophthora > Phytophthora sojae. The sequence goes on from NW_009258116.1 coordinate 5,153,022, forward strand.
CGAGCAGCTGTAGCCATTTCGTCATGGCTACATGCACGTTGAAGACGAAAAAGGTATGCTTTACGTGTTGTCGGTGCTTATGAACGCGAACACAGCTTCTTCGACGTCGTCACACGTCTCGCTGCCCATACTTTTGCTGTTCTCGGCGTGTTCTAGTGCGTCGGCCAGCATCCGAGCGGCAGCGATGAGACCACGGACGCTGGTTTGCCGCTTCTGGCCGAACGTGAACGAGGCCGGGTGGGCGGCAAAGCCTCCGGTGCCGGTCTCTTCCTCCTCGGCAAACGTGGACAGTGCTCGTACAATTGCCGTCCGGTCCGTATCGCTGCCGGAGGTTTTCCCGCCGTGGTCGGCGTCTTGAATTATTGCCGACAGGAGCCGCTGACGAGAGATCTGGTCCTTCACCTGCCGGCTCTTGGTCGTGCGCTCAAAGTCCTCGGCATTCACAGCAGCAAGCGACGATCTGCGTGTGGCTATGGTTGTCTTGGCATTGCGGACCACGATCATATCGACGTTACCCCATACTCGCGGTTGGTCTTTGCCTTCCGGGTTTAGTACCGTGCTCTCTTCGCCGCGAACCTGAAACCCGCAGAGAATGTCGCCTCGAGTCATGGCACGCTTCGCCAACTGCCAGAAGGAGACCTTCTCGGTCTTCTCACAGTACCGAGTCGAAGGTTCTACCTCGAAATACGCTCCGTGGGGGCCTAACAATTCGTCGAGTATTACGCGCACGTCCCGACTCTCGGAGATCATTGCTAGGATGCAACTGACCAGCTCATTCGACTGGATAAACTCGGAAAGTTTGAGAATAGTTGCGCTAGTGGAGATCGTCCGTTGTGTCCGTGGGTCGAGGATTTCGCTGATACATTTGCAATAGTCTGGAACGGATTCGGGCGACTGGCCATGGGTTTGCTTCAGACTGCGAGCTTGCAAGTCACGGATTAGCAGTAATGATGCCAGTGAGTGCGAATCGGAGTGCATAATGTCCAATTCTCGTGACTGATCCGACAAAATCATGATCGACGTGAACGTGCTCCACGGTAACTTCTCCAACTGCCTGCGGATAGCCGTATTCCCAATGTGATGTACCACCGTCAAGTGCCTGAGGGTAGTGATATCCAAGCCACTGTCGAGCAAACTCTTGTTGCGCAGGTGGATCGGCTCCTCACAAATCATGTGCAGCTCAGTCCCTGGCCGAACGACAGCGTCAAGCAACTGAATCATATCGCGAATGTCTCGACGCCACCCACACATTAGAATACGCTCGCTTGTCAGAGGCTTGGGAGGAGGAACGGGTACCTTTCCAACCTCAACGGATGCTGGGGGACACGCCTTGTACGTGTCGTCGTCTTCGGCTAACACTAAAATCTGGTCTCCTTCCTCCACCCTCATGTTTGCGCTCGGACAAATAAAAACTTCGCCACTTTTCCGCTTTACGCCGAGTGGCGTTGCGTTGGGAAAACGTTCGGCCAGTTCCATAAACGGGACTCCGACGCACTCAGGCCACTCCTTGAAGTAGAATTCATTGCCTTCAAACCCTAACAGAGCTGAATACACTCGAGCGAGACCAGGCGAGCGTGCAGACATTAGCACTAGACGACCGATCACGTCATGAGATACCAGAATTTCCACATCATTCCCTCCAACGAGCCGAAGCAGTGGATCGTTGTCAATATCACGTAACTCAGCGACAATGTGACCTGATAACTACCGCCAGGTTATCAAACACAAGAAGATTAGTCAAACGCGATAGTGTGATACTAACACGGAATGTAATCAAATACGGCACCTCTGGGAGTGTCTTGAGACTCAAGACTGTACGGAGAATCGCGGCGTCGGACCGGTCTGCGTCTCCTGTTGAGTTGGCCATGATAATGATACTCCTCGCTCGATGAGCGGATACTTTCAGCAAGTCCACGGACAACAATGGCGTTCCCGTGCGGAAAATTACACGCGTCCCGCGCAACTCCTCCTTCCTCATTTGTGATTCGAGCTCCGCCTCCAGCTCCTCTTTGTCGATTTCGGCAAGGACGACGATCACTCCGCCGTTCTCGCTGGCATTCGCTAGGCAGATTTGTCGGATCAGTGAAATGGACTTGTCCGACCAGCCAAGCAGCAACTGTAGGAGAGACAAAAAAGTGTAAGCTAACCAGTAGTAACAGAACATTCGCTTTCGTTTGCTTACGGTGTGCTTTTCTTCGGCAACATTGGACTTGCCCTTCTTGAGCATGTCCATCTTGTCCCGGATTCCATCAACCACAAAACCCATGATCACGGAGAAGTACAAGATGCCCACCAACGTCGTCAGCACTCCAATAACGCGCACACCCTGCACAAGATAGAGGTGGTAAGTTGTTATGGCCTCGGTAACACCTTTATCAATGGAACTTACATCTATGGTCAAGCCCGTGTGAGCTCCCGGGTCAGCGAGGTACGTCCATGATTCCCACACTGTCTCCGCAAACGCTTTCGTCACCTGCACGGCCTTGAGAAAAATCGCCCCAATGATAATGAGCAGTCCTCCTAGCAGCGACAAGGTGGCAATCTGCCCTCTCCGCGTTGAAATGTACTGGTCGATCTGGTACGCGATCCACTCGGAGTGGGTGATTTTCTTGGGCGGAACCTTGAGCTTGGCAATCGCCTTGTTCTGCTTGGCCAGGAGCTCGGCTCTGCTCGTCGGCATCCTCGCCAGCATCTGTGACCTGCTCGGCTGACTTGGCATAACGGACTTGCGCTGCACCGGCGCCGAGATGGAGAAGGAGGCAGATGGTGGAGGCTGTGCCACTTCGACATCCGGCGGTGCGTCGGCCATGACCTCCTCAAGACCCGGGATGACCTTCTGCGCGCTCATATCTTCATGGACGGTCAGTTAAATAGCGACACACCCGGTCGTGCAAGTCGGGAGATGAAAAAATGGTGAGGAGGCGCAATGGCAAGAGGCGACGATTGCGATGCTACTCGGTTCAATTTTAGGTGAAAGTCAAGTCGAAACAGCTTATATCGTGACGAATGGAGGGAAGTTACGATTGCAAGATTTTGTGAATGTTCGCGATTGAATAGTTTACGGACTGCTGCTGAGGCTACCATCGCGAAAATGATACCGCATTCATGAAGTTTTTGCATATAGAACCTAGTGTAGGGAAGCAAACAGCACGGAAGAGAGACACGAGTTCGACAGTTTGTTTCGTCAGTTTCCGGCGCTGTACAGTGTCGCGTGGACGGCAATATGCCCACCTTTAGTCCATACTGATCTATTATTCCTACTGTAGTAGAACGATGAAAGTGTCGTGGCCTACCCAAGTACGAACACAAGGGTTATCACGATCTTGCTGTACAGTAGGATCTCGTTTCAAAGTGATTCTATAGATGGTAAAGTTTGCAAAAGGCTCAGGCATTCTTTATGTGGGTGATGTTGGCTTGTTCGAGTGCATCTGCAAGAATTCGTGCCGCGGCAACCAGCGCACGCACGCTCACTTGCTGAGTTTGCGCCGGTAGCACATCCGCCATGCTGCTAGCCACACTCACCCCAATATCATCATCTTCCGAGTCGAAAGAATACAGCGCCCGCATAATCGTAGATCTATCAGCTTCACCCCCCAACCCGGTGAAGCTGTTGAGATCGGATTCCTGCGCGATGGCGTCCAGCAGCCGTTGTCTCGAATACGTCGCCTTCATCTGCCGACTGCGCGTAGTTCGTTCAAAGTCTTCTGAATTAACCGGTACGAGCGAGGACTCGTGGGCTGCGAATCCATCGTCTTCGTTGCGGATGACGATCATATCGACGTTAATCCATGATCGGGGCTGGTTCTTAGCTCCCGGGTTGAGCACAGTGTCATCCGCACCTCGAACTTGATAGCCACACAAAATATCCCCCCGTACCATGGCACGTTTAGCCAACTGCCAGAACGAAACTCTCTCGTTCGGATCACAGTAGAGAGACGAAGGCTCCACCTCAAAGAATGCGCCTTGGGGGCCTAGAAGTTCATCAAGGACCACGCGCACATCCCGACTCTCGGAAATCATTGCAAGGATGCAACTCACCAGCTCGTTCGACTGGATAAATTCCGACAGTGTGAGAATCGTAGCGCTCGTGGAGATTGTTCGTTGCGTGCGTGGGTCCAGAATTTCGCTGATACATTTGCAGTAGCCGGGGGCTCCTTGGATGACGCTGTTACGACTGGAGCTACGCGCTTGGAGGTCGCGGATCAGCAATAACGAGGCCAGCGAGTGCGAATCCGAGTGCATGATGTCCATCTCCCGGGACTGGTCCGACAAGATCATAATGGACGTGAACGAGTGCCACGGCAGCTTCTCTAACTGTCGGCGGATCGCCGTGTTGCCGACGTAGTGCACGAGTTTGATATTCTTGAGGTTATCCACCGTGAGCCCTCCTTCGAGCAGGAGTTTGTTGCGTAAATGAATCGGCTCCTCGCAGATGATGTGCAACTCGGTTTCTGGCTCCACAATGGCATCCAGCAACTGGATCATATCGCGAACGTCTCGACGCCAGCCGCACATCAGAATCCGCTCACTCGTGGGCATTTTAGCCGGAGGTGGAGGAACCTTCCCCACTTCAATCGACACTGGGGGACACGCCTTGTACGTGTCGTCGTCCTCAGCCAAAACCAAAACTTGATCTCCCTTCTCTAAGATGAGATCTGCGTCTGGGCAAATAAATACCTCGCCGTTCTTCCGTTTGATACCGAGTGGAATCGCATTCGGAAAGCGCTCGGTGAGGCTTCCAAACGCTACGCCGATACATTCCGTCCACTCTTTAAAGTAGAATTCGTTGCCCTCGAAGCCGAGGAGGGATGAATATACTCGTGCGAGGCCAGGGGATCGAGCAGACATGAGCACCAGACGACCGATAATGTCGTGGGATACCAGAATCTCGACCTCTTTCCCTCCGACAAGACGAACTAACGGGTCATTGTCAATATCACGCAGTTCTGCTACGATATGGCCAGCCAGCTATAGCATATTTCAATGAAATTAGGGTTTGTAAGCTGTACAAGTAGCAATGACGTAGAGTAATTACCTCGGGTAGGGTCTTGAGGCTGAGAACGGTGCGCAGTACCGCAGCATCCGATCGATCCGCATCGCCCGTGGAGTTTGCCATGATAACGATGCTTTTCGCTCGATGGGCCGATGCTTTGAGCAGGTCGACGGACAGTAATGGTGTACCCGTGCGGAAGATAACGCGCGTTCCTCGAAGTTCCTCTTTGCGCATCTGCGACTCCAGCTCCGCTTCCAGTTCCTCCTTGTCCATTTCAGCTAGAACGACAATTACACCGCCATTTTCGCTTGCGTTCGCCAAACAGATTTGCCGGATTAATGAGATGGACTTCTCGGTCCATCCAAGTAGGAGCTAAAAGACCATAGTCCACAAACTGTTAGCTGTATCAACATTTTAACGAAACAAATAAGCGAGCCTCCACTTACCGTGTGGTTTTCTTCGGCGACAATGGACTTGCCTTTTTTCAGGGTGTCGAGCTTTCCTCGAATACCATCAACGACGAACCCCATGACAATGGAAAAATAGAGAATGCCCACCAAAGTGGTCAGTACTCCCACCACGCGCAAGCCCTGCCAAGGTAATAGCATGAAAATAATCAATCAGACACCAGGTCACGATTGCTGGGGAATGCAAACCAATACGTACGTCCTGAGTCAACGAAGTATGCGACCCTGTGTCTGCCAAATACGTCCAGGACTCCCACACCGTCTCGCCAAACTTTCTTGATGGTTGAACCGCCTTCAAGAATACGCCTCCAATTGCAATCAGTATTAATCCTACGACGGTGAGCGTGAAAATCTGCCCCTTGCGCGTCGAGATGTACTGGTCGATTTCGTACGCAACCTTCTCCACTCTCGTGATGTGCATGGACGGATGCTTGATGTTCGCAATGGCTTGATTTTGCTTGGCCAGTAGCTCGGCTTTGGTGGAAGGCAGCGGCGTTATCAAAGTTTGCATTGACACTGCAGAGGCCAATTTGGAGGCAGTTCGCTGGCGCATCGTGCGTCTTCTAACGGGCTTGTCGACTGCTGTTGCATCGAAGCTCACTCGCGCTGAAGTCCGGGGCGTGTGGTTGGATAACGGAGCTTCCAAAACCTTCTCGCGTTGAGTTTCTTGAGCATCGGGAGGGGTGGCTGGCACTGCTCCTGGGACACTCTGAATCGGTAGGCTTTCATCTGAATACTGTTGGGTAGTAGCATAGTCTTCCGGGCCTGGCATTTTATCTCTCCCTTCATCCAGAGGGATAATCTTCCTGGTCGTCATGAGCCCCGCCCCCTGTAGGTCACAGAGGAAGCGTTTAACGTCGACCACCGCTAGAATCGGAATAGCCCTCGCTGGCACGACAGGGATAACATTTTAGAGCTGGTGCACAATGCATGCAGTCTTATCATGGCTCGTTATTTTCAAACCCCCAGTTCCGGAGAACCAACCCAGTACTATTTTGAGTTTGAAATCGATTCCAACTTCTGCGGCAGCACGTACTTGCCGCGGATCCGGAGCCAAGGCTATCGATTCCATACATTTCAACCGAAAAGATGAGCTCTAGGTCGAAGGTTTCTCGCATACAGAGCCAGGATTCAGATGAAAGCAGCCTCTAACTTCACGAAGACCATGCCATACCAACAAAAAAGCGAGTGCCGAGATTATGAGCTTGAGCTCAGCATGCAGCTATTTCGAACGGTGCAAACAGCTAAACACACGCTTCAGGCTCTGAAAATATAGTGTTCTCATCCGTCAGAATTTTCTCCTGGGTTCCGCACGTCAGAGTTTACTGTACTCTCACGAGAATTCAATTGCCCATTTGCCGTCGAGGTACGCCAGCATATGCGCCCGGTTGTGGTAATGCGCAGCATTGTAGAGAAGTCTCAGGTCCAACTGTGCAGAACCTCTGAAGGTTTTCAGTACCCAATGCAGTACTTCCACGCGATCGTTCGTAATCGCCGCAAGCCCTGCATGTATCGGCCATTCCTCAGCATCGTCGCTGTAAATGGAGTGGAGCCATTTCAGCATTGGGAAATCCCCTCCAGCAGCAGCCGCATCCAATGCGCGCATGGTACCGGTTTGCCCGCAATTCGTGTACAAAAAGCGCATAACTTCTAGGTGTCCGTTCGTGGCAGCATCGTCAATTGCATCCGAGGTGCAGCCTTCCGAGCGATTCTCGTGCAACCACTTCACGACTTCGAGGTGCCCATTTCTGGCAGCTCCGTTCATTGCTCGATGAGTGCAGCCCTCGGTACGATTCAAGTGAAGCAAGCGAACGATACCCAAGTGACCGTTCTCCGCTGCTCCGTCCATCGCGCTGACCGAGCACCCTTCAGTGCGGTTGCTGTCAAGCCACTGCACTACCTCGAAATGGCCATTACGTGCTGCCATATCCATCGCGCGTGTCGTGCAGCCTTCACTACGGTGTAGATGAAGCCACTGGACAATCGCCAAGTGATTATTCTCCGCCGCGCCATCCATAGCTGCGGTGGTGCAGCCCTCGGACCGATTTTGATGCAGAAACTTCACAATATCGAGGTGGCCGTATGTCGCCGCGGCGTTCAACGCAGCAACAGTGCAGCCTTCAGTGCGATTGGCGTGCAACCACTTGATCATCTCCAAATGTCCACGCTTAGCAACTTCATTCATGGTGAGACGCGAGCACCCTTCAGTCCGGTTCGCGTGCAGCCATTGTACAATTTCGAGGTGATTCTCATGCGCCGCCCAGTCCATCGCGTTGTACGTGCAACCTTCTCTCCGCTGCTCATGGAGGAACTGCACAATCTCCAAGTGTCCGCCTTTCGCAGCCATGTTCATCGCTTGCTGCGTGCATCCTTCGGTTCGATGTTCATGTAGCCATTTCACAACTTCCAAGTGCCCGTTCCAAGCTGCTCGGTTCATGGCATCACCAGTGCATCCATCATCGCGGTCCTCATCTAGCCATTTCACCATGCCCAAGTGTCCATTGCTCGCCGCGCCGTTCATCGCTCTCGCCGTGGCGCTGCAACTGCCGCGATTGCTCTCCAGCTTCGCCGCCGTCCACTCTTGATGCAGGAACTCGACCACCTCCACGAACCCATTTGCTGCAGCTTCGTCCAAAGCTCGAGACTCGACCTGCTCCATCAAATGGGTGCGTAGCCATCTGACGACCTCCAAGTGGCCTCCTCTCGCGGCGGCTTGGTGCAGGTGCGTCTCCTTCATACATTTCACAGCGCCTCGAGCTTGCAACAGCCACTTAACCGCCTCCAAGTGTCCGTTCTCCGCGGCTGCAGCCACGCTCTTCACACTGTAAAAGTCGTAGTCTGCGTACCCAGGCAACAGACTCTCAAGTTGACGTTGAAGCCATTGCAACACTTGCACGTGGCCATTGGCACTCGCCTCCATCACTGCTGCCTCGTCAATCACAGCATTGTTGTAGTATTTGCATAGTAACTGCAGTATGTTCAGGTGGTTGTTGGCCGCTGCGTGGCGCATTGCAAGGCGGATCTCGGCCAGCGTGGCGAGGGAGCGAGGGGTTCGAGCCAGCAGCCGCCGCACCAGGTGAACGAAGCCCCGCTGGGCGGCACGAGGCAGGGACCACTGCGCCGATGCGTCCAAGTACTGCGAGACCAGGAGCAGCACGTGGGGAAGCGCATCGACGCGCAGGCAAGCGGCTCGAGCCGCCGTTAGCGCCATGGAGACCGCCGGACCCGCAGCAATCGTCGCGTCCGGAAACTTTGGCGCGTAACGGGTCGCCCATTCCTTGTTCAAGTTGCCGTTGCGTACCGTGGGTTTAAAGATTATAAGGACCACAACACGACGCGAAAATAATGCGGACGCTGGCCAGCATAGAACGAGGTGTTCAAATTCCCGGAAGAAGTGCGAGAGTTTGTTGTTGTTTGGCAAGTAGTATTGTGGCTTGCACATTGGTTGCGGAGGGGGCTCTCGTTTGCTTCTAGTGCTGAAAATTTCCGTCCGATGCCACGTTTCGGTCGTCTGAGCTCTTGAAGAAGCCGGAATGCGGTCGACACTTGCAGCACAGCATTGCAATGCGGCCTTTCCTGCAGGTTGGAGATGAATGGCTGCGTACGATTAATCGCGCAACTCAGATGTATCTATCTGTTCGCTACAAGCTCTTTACTCCATGGCGGAGGTCAATTCAGCTTCAAGCAGCTGGCCGACAAGAAGAGTGTCGTGCCGACGGAGAAAAATCTCCAGCCGACGAATGGCTCTCGTCCTTCCAGCGAAGTTTTGATCTACCTACGTTTTGGGCGGGGAGGCGGCCTCGCAGAGGCCCCGAAATGGCAGATAGCAAACACTCCTAGCGTGTGTTGTTGATGGGACAGCACTCGATGTGCATTCATTTCCTGCTTCATGTCTGTGTTGACGGGACGGACGCACAGAGGAATCATCATCGTGAGCCCAAAGTCTCCACCGGTACGATTGAAAAATACGGCAACGCATCCGTAGCTCTGTCCTGATTGGTCGCTCTACCATATAACGCACCACGTTTCTCTCGCAACCTCAAGCGATACAGTACGTCACTTTATCAGGCGCAAGTGTCCGCTCACAACTAAAAAAGGAACCGAGGGCGCAAGTGCAAGTGCAAGACATCGCCCCAAAGCTAGTCAAACCCAGAGCCCCCCCCCCCCCCACTTGCTAACCTTAATACACAGATCCCCTCCAGCACCATGCTAACCATGCGCGGCCTCGTGCGCGCCATCTTCGACGAGCAGCGGCCGCCCACGCCGCCGCGCCGGAAGCTGCGCGGCGCCTCCACGCGTCGCAGCTGGGACGTCAACGACCGCGCCCCCGGCTACAGCAACAACACCAGCAACAACAACAGCAGGGAGAGCGAGCCCTCGTACGTGCCGCAGCCGCTCGAGGGCGAGTACAACGTGTGCTTCCGCCGCAAGCCGCTGGGCGTGGGGCTCGTGCCCAGCTCGCAGCTCTACGGCTCGTGGGAGGTGAGCTCCGTGCAGGACCCGGAGCCCTCGGACGACGACGACAAGGCCGCGCCGCTCGTGGGCAAGCACGGGGAGCTGCGCGACAAGGCCGACATCGCCAGGGGCGACGTGCTGGTCGCCATCAACTTCAGCCGCCGCGTGGCGCAGCTGCCACGCGCGCGGCTCGCCGCGTACCTACGACAGTGCGCGTGCCCCATCGTCATGACGCTGCGGAACCCGGACGTCTACGGGTCCTTCGACTCGAGAGCCATGTCCACGGCAATGTACCCATCTTCCATGGACTACCACCCGCACTGCTACCCGTCCAAAGTGGTGGCCAGGGCGTCGTCCATGCAGTGGCGACGCTCGCTGGAGCACGACTTGGCTCTGAACGCCAAGTCGGCCAAGAACGACACGGCGAGGGAGCTGGCCCAGGCGCTGGTGAACAGGGACATTGTCACTATCCATGAAGCCCCGCCCGCGGGCATTGCAGGGGCGTTGGAGATCAGGGAGATCGACTGCGCTGTGGTGGTGAGCGGGCTGGATCAAGACGGGAAGGAGGTCGCAGGCCCAGAGCTGTCCGACATGGGCGAGTTCGACGTCACGTTCAACGACACGCCGCTGCATCTGGCGTTGGCGCCCAGCACGCGGCTCTACGGATCGGTGGAGGTGTACGACCCCAAGCAACACGCCCCCACGGTGCAAGTGGGCGATGTGATCATGGCTGTCAACGGCTATTCGTCCACGTCGCGGCTGTCGCCTGATGACGTTATTGACGCCATTGCCGAGCTGCACGCGCCGGTCACGCTACGCTTCCGCCGTCCAGTGGCGTACCGCAAGTACTTGGCCAAGTTCTTCAGCACCAAGAAGGAGCTCGCGTCGCAGTCCATCGCCAAGGCCATGTTCCCGCCGTCGCCGGAGTACAAGAAGAAGGCGCCCAAGCAAGCCCTCAAGAAAGTGAGCAACCCCGGGTCGCTCGTCTCGCAGAGTTTCATTGAGCCGGAGACAGCGAGTCTATCTCCGAAGAAGGCGTCGGCCCCTGGTAACGAGAACGAGGAGCGCGCGAGGGAGTTCAGGGCTTTTGCTGCAAAGATCGGAGCTCTGGACCAGTTCAAGCTGTGGGCGGGTGGTGAGAGCCCCACGGGGGGACGCCCTCTGGCTGGCCATCAGTCCGCGTTCCTCACGGAGAAGCACATGCAGTTCCTGTGGAAGCACCTGCCCAACTATTTGACGTGCAACCAAATGGAGCTGAACTTCACCACGCGTGTGCACGGCTGGAACTTCTTGAGCTTTTTCTCGAGGCTGGAGAACAAGGGACCGACCATCTTGGTGGTGCAGGACGAGCACGAGAACATCTTCGGAGCGTTCTGCCCAGCGTCGTGGAAGAGATCGAAGACGTTTTTCGGCAATGGCCGGACGTTCGTGTTCTCTTTGAGCCCGCACATGAACGTGTACGACTGGTCGGGCATCGACAGTTCGTTCATGTACACGCGACGCGATGCCATCTTTGTCGGTGGGGGCAACAAGGGAATCGCGTTGTGCCTCCAGTTGGACGACAGGCGCGGCTTCACTCACGCCTGTACCACGTTCGACTCGCCACCGCTGGTCGACTATGAAAGCTTCAAGTGCGAGACCATCGAGGTCTGGAGCTTCCACGGGCTAAGGGTCTGAGACCCTTTTCGCCTGCAAAATCACGGCGACTGTACCAAAGCATTCAAACGACGAAGCCACCGTGAAACACGACGTCGTAGCTTCATGTACAATGGTAGTATTTTATATCCCGGTCGGGAAGCTGGAAGTTGAATGATTACTTTTATTATCAGCGAGTCTTTTCCATGCTGGGGTGTGTACTGCTCGAAGAGAGAATGAGACGCGGAAACTAGTGTATGAGAACACATTCTACAATTGGAGTGTGTGTGTGTGGGGGGGGGGGGGTCAGACAGAATTCTGTTTTGTGGACGGTTGCCATGCACACATGACGAAGTTTGCAGTTATTATCATCCCAAATCGGGATGATAAGACTGTGCCCACGTCAAGAGGACGGAAATACGCGTGATGCCATCGCTGCACAACACGAATTCCTTCGTTAAGCTCAGTTCGTAAAGAGGATTGTCACCAACAGAGCCGCCCACTGCACCGAGCGCGTGAAGACAAACATGAGCCTCCATCAAGCTAGGATCGGACCATCGGACGCACCTCGCACTTTTCACTTAGGAAGAAACCCAACCGATTCACATGAGCCTACCACAAGCTCTTGTCGTTCTGGCATTGAAGTCAAATTGGCCACCGCAGTGAATACTCCGTCGAGCGGATGCTCGCGTTTCAGGATTACTACGAGCGCACGCCACTCACTCGCGTCCTCGCCGTTTGCTTCCTGACTCCTGTCCCCGGTATACTATTGACTCTTCTGGTCGACTTGATCCCGCTGGAGGATCCGTCCAAAGGGTGGGAAGCCAACTACACGTTCTGGATCCGTGGGCTGTTGGACGTTTTTGTGGTTTCGTTGGGTAGCATCACGCAAGTTTGAGCGGCACTTTTACCGAACTCCATCTCGAACATTGGGGTCTTAATATATCCCTCAGCGTTGCTAGCGTCTGCATTGTAATGGCGATTGGATTCGCAGCAACGTGGGGCTTTCCCATCCCATTTGGATTGATATTCCTCATTGTGCCATACATTGCCATCATGTCAACGTTGACGTACCTGGTTATTGGCCCTCGCGTGATCGCGAAATCCCCTTTGCTTGCTAGCCAGCTGAAGGCACACGCGTGGATCGGTGTGGCTCAGGGGGTCGTGGGAATGGCCTACCCATTTTTTACTGCGATTTTTTATCGGTTATCCGGGACCGAGCAGAGGCGTTTGTTTGCACCATGCCTCTGATCAAGTTTCTAGCTAAAACGGTGATTGCGAAGGCTGCTGGAGGCACGTAGGATTGTTGGTCTGGATTGTTTTCACGTCATAATTGGCGTTCGAGCGATCTTCCATCAGATCAATATCGCGAGGAAGAGACGACTGTCAAGCAAAGTGAATCGATCTGCTACCGAGTCAACTACCAATTGCTTCGGAGAGTTGTCGACTATGATGAACAAGTTACTTAAGTAATTGCACACTTCCAACGCCCTTCGCTGTAAAATTCGAGTGTTTGCTCCGTTCCCACTTCCGCTCTCGGACGACAGAGCTGCGATGTTGACAGAAATCGCAACACTCAGCCACCAGACCCACGCATATCCATCGCCAAAATTCAGACTGCAAGTGAGGGGGTTGACGCTAAAGTCGCTTTCCATTGCAAATCTTGACGACAAAAAGGGCCCGCAAAAACTCAATGTGGCAGAAGGCAAGAATTTCTTAGACTCCACGTTCGAAATGCCGAGGCACAATCAAGTCGTTCCTGCCACCCCAGGCCCTCCTCTGTTGAATTCGCGCCAAAACACGAACGCCAACAGGAAAGTGTCCGCACCCAGACGGCTCCTGAGACTAATGGACTCCAACATGAGCGTTTCAGCGCATAAACTGCGTGCAGCTTTATCGTATAAAGCGACTGAGACTGCGGTGTGGGATATGCTTCAAGCCCTGTTCCATGCCGAATACCTGCTGATCGCCGAATACATCGATTGTGCACTGCCACTACTCTATGCGTTGTATTTGCTGGCACTTTCTCAGCTACCGGTGGCAAGATACTATGCACAAACTGCTGTACCTTTCAACAAGTTGGTCGGGTCATCTTTACAATGGTCGAATTCGTGGGATTTGTTGGCCTCCTCGTACTCTTGCGTAAGAAATTCGGGATCTCACCGCTCTACCAACTCGCGTTTGTCTTGGAGACCCATGTTCGGACGGTGCAAGGGCATTTGATAGTGTGGACTGTGTACATTCTACGGATGCCGCTGAAACACAATGGTACGTTCATTTGCTGCGGAAATGCTTCGACGTTGCTACTCGTGTTTGCTCCTGACTTCATATGCATTATTGTTTAGGAGTGGCGTCGGATATTCATCTACAGTAGCCAAAAGACCTTTATCCTGGCTGATTTACCACCATGCAAATCTACTGTTGAACTATCTTCACTATGGTTGAGTGAGTGGCATCAGTACGCAAGTTGCACATACACACGATGTAGTGATGCGCAGCATGATCTACGCGCGACAAATGCCGCGCCATTCGCCGCTCACGAAAAACAATTTTTGCCGGCAGAAAGCTTATTAGCACTGCTCTTCACGGCAGGTAGGAAGCAGGAATTACTCTAACCGCAGGAAGCTTGGTCTAGCCTATTTTTGCTTCTGGGGTCTCCAAGAAGGGTGTTGGAGACTAAGGTGGACAATAATAAACTTTCTACTCGTAGGTTGCTCACGCAACATTGACTCAGCTACCGTCGCTGTGCTGCACGACATAACTCATGAAGCATTATCAATCCAAGATCAGACCTTCAATAAGGACCAGACTTCTCCATCCCTTAGCGGACCTGACGGAGACGCTTGTATCACCGTGTCGAGCATTCTGGCATTTGGGGCAGATTGGACACCGCAGCGAATACTCTGTTGAGCGTTTGCTTGCATTCCGAGATTACTATGAACGCACACCGGTAACTCGCGTTCTCGCTGTTTGCTTCCTGACCCCTCTCCCCGCAATACTAGCATCGGTTCTAATCGACTGCATCCCGCTGCGAGACCCATCGGAAGGTTGGAAAGTCAACTACGCGTTTTGGATCTAGCAGGTGCTAGACGGCTTTTTGATTTCAATTGGTGGCGTCATGCAAACCCAAGCGGTGATTGTGGCAGGAGCTATCTCAAACTGTGGAGTGGTGATGTCTTCCGTAGGTACTGCGGTCGCGTATGCATTGCTGACACTTGGAACCGCAGCGATGTGGCGCTTTCCGGTTCCTTTTGGCATAATTTTCCTTGTGGGGCCTTTCGTAACAATTATCACGGTATTTACTCTCTCGATCATTGGGCCGAGAGCGATAGCAAACTCGCCTGTTCTTTCGAGTCAACTCAAAGCCCATGCGTGGATTGTCTTCACTCAAGGTGCAGTACCCACTCTTTACTGCAGCTTTCTATCGTCTGTCGGGGATCGAGCAGACGGCTTTCGTTTTTGTGTTACCCGTTATCAAGTTTACTGCGAAAGCGATCATCGCAAAAGCTGCGGCTGGAGTTCATGAATATGTTGCTATGATTGTGGTTTTCTCGGTGGATGTCTTCAATGTCTACTACGTGGGTATCTGCATGCAGATTTCAAAATCGACGATGACAACAGTCGTGATGGTCAGTTGGATTGCTTCCACGTCATTCTTGGCGTCCGTGCTATCTTTCACCAAGTAAATATCGCCAGGAAAAAGAGAGTATCACGAAAGTCGATCAATACACCAACTATCGACTGCTTCGAAGACTTGCCGACGATAACAAGCAAGCTGCTTCAGGAGTTCCGTGCATCCAAAACAGCAAGCTCTCGGATTCGGGTGTTTGCTCCGTTCCCACTTCAACTATCAGATAATAGAGCTGCAATGTTAGCAGGGATAGCAGATATCGACCGACCGGCCCACGTGCATGCAGTACCGCCGGCTTCCATTGCACCAATAGCGATACCGACCGGTGAAGAGCAGCATGTTAATTCAACTCCCAAATCGTTCAAGCGCGGCCAAGTAGCCCCTGCTAGCTCTACACTCTCATGCCAAACAAAGTTTCCTTCTAGGAAAGGGTCCGGTCCGAGACGGCTTTTGACACTCATAGACCCCAGCACCGCCATTTCAGCGGGTAAACTGCGTGCAGCTTTATCGCACAAAGCAACAGAAACGGCCGTGTGGGATATGCTTCAAGCTCTGTTCCATGCCGAATACCTTCTCCTTGCCGAATACGTGGAATGTGCACTGCCACGTTGTATTTGCTCGTACTTTCCCAGCGACCTGCAGCAAATTACTACGCACAAACGGCAGTGCCTTTCACCAAATTGCTCGGGACTGTGACGAATATTCTGGTGTTTACAGTGGTCGAACTCGTGGGCTTTATGGGTCTTCTTGTCGTTTTGCGTAAAAAGTTTGGGGTCTCACCACTGTACCAACTCGCGTTTGTCTTGGAGACGCATGTTCCAACTGTACAAGGACACTTGTTGGTGTGGACGGTTTCCATTCTACGAATGGCGCTTAAGCATCAAGGTAAGCTTCCATTCAGCTCATTGTTATCAGTGATTCGTGCTCCTGACGGTATACTTTCGTTCATTGTTCAGGAGTTGCCTCGGATATTCATCTTGGATAAAGATATTACGGTACGAGCCTGCAAACTTTTAATGCATTATCGAGTGGCTGTCTTTTCAATCGGAAGAACGGGTCTGGTGGTGCTGTATTTCGTCGCAGCAAGGGAAGCTCCAGCCAATTCATTAACAATTGTTCCTATTAGTGTTCTCGTAGGCAGCGTCTCGCTTCAGATTCGTTTCGGCCAGATTATAAAGAAGTCGTCGTGGGCTTGCTCTCTGAACACGAGTAGATCAATCTACCATCAAGTCGGTTCGACCTCGATAGTATTATGGTGTGGATATTTATCGTTAAGCCTAAAATCCGCCCGTGCGAACGGCTGATCGAGCGCCTTCAGGCAGCTTCCAACTCTGTGCAGTAAGAAAAGGTTAGAACAAAATACACCCGATCCGGTAGGCAGCAAATCGCAGCGTACCTGCGCAGTCCCTGGCGTTTGATCGACAATCAGGATGTTGGGCTTCCTTTCGCCGGTTTGGGCATCATCACGAGCGCCAACGAGTCGCGAGTCTGGATTTGACGGTGGTCTCGCGGCTGCGACGGCAGCAGCCGAGGGTGACGATTTCGGAGCAATTCTGTCCCTTACCAGTAGACCGCTTTCAATGGTTTGCCACGCTGATAGCTGTGCGTGCGTCCTCGGGTACACGATGGGTTTGGCGTCTCGGCCAACGTAAGGTTGGTTCGAGAGCACATCATATCCGTGGACATGGCTCTCAATGTGGCGTTCGTGGGCGTATCGATTGAGACAGAGATCCGTTTCTCGGGCTTGCTGGTTCTCGCCGACCTCGCGCATCTTCGTCTCGTACGCAGTCTTCTTGATCTTGTTGAGCACGCGCTGATCCTTCTCGTTCATGGTGGCCAACTTGGCTGAGTTGATGACGCGCTGGTTGAGGATGTTGTAGAGCCGCCCCTCGGAGAACTGCTCGCGCGGCGGCAGCATCAACACTCGATCTTTGCCGTGAACTTGCTGCTCTTCGTGTCGTCGCACTAGAAACTCCTTCTCGCGCTCCTCATCCACGTACGTGATGCGAACCGGGTCGAATGTGCGTGTCTTGAAGTACTTTTGGGCTGCTATCCGCTTGGCCTGCACTGCCTCCTGCTCGAAGCGGTCGTCGTGGCGATCGTGATACCTTCACAACAGTTTAAAGTGTTAGAGCTAGATAAATGTAATGCAAATAAATTGGGCTGCGTACTTGTTGGTGAGGATGTTGAACTCTCGGTACGGCCTGCGAGACGGCGAGGCGGTGGTTGAAGGTGGCGCTCCACTTGTGCCGTTGTAGGGAATATTTGTAACTATGTTGTACTCGGCTGCGCTCTTTTTCCGATACGGGTGGGGCACTGGCTGCTTGTCCGTTGGGTCCTTTGCACCGGGGTACATGGGGGCATTGGTGATCATGTGAAAGCGCTGTATCGTTCGAAGTTGCTTGGCCTGGGAAGGGTAAAGACACGAGGGAAATATTGGAGGTGAGCGTTGGTATCTTCCACGCTGCAGCAGCGAACGCTGCGAGTCATACCCGGCCCTTTTCGAGCGAGCGCTTCACATCGAGGCCTTCGCGCTGCTGGTAGCCCTGCTCCTTGTCTTCGTCGCGGAAGCGTCCCAGCACGACATCGTACTCCCGTTCTTCGCGGGATTTTTCGTAGCGCGTCACGTGCTTCACCGGCTTTTGCTGTTCCGGCAGCCACGGCAGGACGGACTTGGCAGCCTGTGGACGACGACCACCAGAAAGAAAGATTAACCAGCGTGTTACGATATCCGATACGACCACCAAACTCCATGTAGGCTTGGTCGTACGTGGTAATTCTGCACATCTTCCGCCCATGTCTTGGCGTACGTGATGCGGTTGTTGCTGCCGGTGGAGTGTCGACGCCCGCCACTGCTGTGCTCACGTCCTCGTGGAGCTGGACCTGATGGAGGAAGATGCACATCTGCTGCTGGCGGACCCATCACATGAGCCATTTTAAACTCACCGCGACACTAACGCAATGAGGCCCGCTAGTGTCGAGTCTTGAAATGATACTAGCGGGTCAAAGAGGCACGGACGCCCCTGCCTTCTGACCCGCGGTGGCCCGAAATAGGCCTGCGTGTCAACAGTGCTGGAAGTGCTCAATTGCTTTGATGGACGAACTCAACCAGGCCGAACATACACGAACGAAGCGTGGCTCTGATCTTGGCAATGATCTTGCATCGAGATTCTTGCTTGGTGGAGACCATGGCCTCGGCGCCGTTTGAAGCTGTGAAGTCCAACATGACAATTGTTCGGACGCAGGCGCCAACTCTGAAGTGAACTGTACCACGCGGGGCCGCGCTGTCCGGGAAATCGAGGCGCTGCTTGGGGCGCGAGAAAATTCCTCAGCAGGTCGCCGTTCCACTCCGCATATGACGCCCACTATGAGCCCGATGAGTAGCTTCACACCCCCTCGCGCGACTTGAGGCGCGGTCTCCAAGCGTGTCATTCGGCAATTTGCTCGGTCGGACGCACTGCTCGGCTCAGTTCAACGCCGACTCCATCGAGCAGCAAAGGGCCCAACTCACCAGCCTCTTTGCCGCCGTATCCAACTCAACTCAGCGCTACCGCCATGACCATCACCGAGTCAACGCGGCGCCAGCTCTTCCAGACGACTCGGAACCGCCCGCAACTGATCCGCATGGACCAGATGCGCCACGCTCCGCAGCAGGCTAAGGCCAAGGCAAGGGCGGCAGCGACAAATCCTTCGCCCATTGCGCTGGGCACGTGGACAGTCGAGGAGCACGAGTTGTTCCTCGCGGCGCTCGAGCTGTACCCATCGGGTCCCTGGAAGCGCGTTGCCGGATGCATCGGCACGCGCACGCCGCGCCAGGTCATGACGCATGCGCAGAAGTACCGACAGCGCCTGCAGCGTCGCGCGGCCAGCGTGACCGCCACCACCACCGTACGCGAAGCTCCTCGCCCTGCCGCGAAGAAGGTGGAGGCGCGAGTCCTATCCGTTGTCGTGTCGCCCATGCCAATGCCAATGCCCCCAGCTGTTGCGACTGGAGAAATCCAAGTTGAAGCTGGCATCTGTTTGACGAACGGAGGTGCTCACACCGCGACGTTCGCGGACGAGCTGCCATCGAGCGGCCACTTCCCTCTCTTGGATGTGGACTTCGACTTCCTGGCTCAACTTGCTTCCGACCTCATGTTCGACAGCGTGGACGTGTCGCTGCCGGGGTCCGACCTTGAGCCCCTGCAACTGTAACCAGCTCTGCTTGCCTCACACCAAGCTCCCTGTCTTGCGTAGATACATGCAATGGACACCATTGCCTCAGTAGATTGAATTGCTAATACGTTCATTACACACTAACCACAATACACTAAATACAAACAATCATGGGCCAATCAAGCAACCGCCCAAGCATTGTCCAGGTAGGCAAGAATGTGCACTCGGCCGAAGTACTGGGCTGTGCCGTAGAGGTCCTCCGCGCCCGCCAGCGTACTCGGGAAATGCTCTCGGAGCCATTGCAACACTTCAACGTGGTCGTGCGCAATAGCGAACAGAGAAGCCTGAGCTGTACAGCTTTCGCCAGGATGTGTACGAAGCCACTCGAGCATTGCAAAATCCCCTCGGGCGGCAGCAGCGTCCAATGCATGCGAGGTATACCCTTCACTGCGACTACCGTGGAGAAACTGCACGACGTCCAAGTGCCCGTTAGCTGCAGCGCCATTCATTGCGGTCGTGGTGCAGCCTTCCGCCCGATGCTCGTGCAACCATTTCACGGTAGCAAGATGACCATTCCTTGCCGCCGAATTCATGGCGTATTGTGTACAGCCTTCATCTCGATGTGCGTGCAGGAACTTCACAACTTCCAAGTGACCTCCTTCAGCAGCGGCGTCCATGGCGTCCGTCGTGCAACCCTCAGCTCGGTGCTCATGCAGCCATCGCACCATTTCTAGATGCCCGTTTCTTGCCGCGCGGTCCATCGCTCGCATCGAGCATCCTTCCCAGCGATTTTCCTCCAGCCACTGCACAATATCTCGTCGATTGCACTCTGCAGCACCGTCCATGGCGGCGACAGTGCAGCCTTCCAGTCGGTTGGCGTGCAGGAATTGCACGACGTCCAGGTGAGAAAGCATGGCAGCAGCATCCATTGCCACTCTGTTGCATCCCTCGGTTCGGTTTGAGTGCAGCCACTGCACCATTTGCAGGTGGCCGCGCTTCGCAGCTTCGTCGATAGCACGCCGCGAACAGCCTTCAGAGCGATTTTCATGCAGATACTGCACGACTTCCAAGTGGTTCTCAAGTGCAGCCCAATCCATAGCATTGTGTGTACAGCCTTCAGCGCGGTGCTCGTGAAGGTACTTCACAACGTTTAGGTGACCACCTCTCGCTGCGCCGTTCATGGCTTGCGCTGTACAGCCTTCGCTTCTATTCTCGTGAAGCCACTGCACAACCTCCAAGCGACCATTGCAAGCAGCTCCATCCATGGCATCCGTCGTACATCCTTCATCCCGATGCTCATGCAGCCACCTGACGACTTGCAAATGTCCGTTGACTGCAGCCCCCACCATCGCCATGGTCGTACACTTGCTCTTGCCTCCGTTCCGAGACCCCTTCTCATGCAGAAACGTCACCACATTCAAATGCCCACAGCCGGCAGCTTCGTCCATTGCACGAGGTAGAATAATACACCCGGAATTGTCGTACAACCATTGCACCATCTCCAGCCGACCGCTCCTCGCTGCTTGGTGCAGCGGAGCAGCCGAGCACTCGCCCCCTCTCGCTTGAACCAGCCACTTGACCACTGCCAAATGCCCTCCACCCGCCGCCAACGCGATTGTATCGGACGAGTACAGCAACTTGCACAGCTTCTCCGCTTCAGAACACCCTTGAGCGATCTTGCCGTGCATCCATTGGAGCAGATCCAAGTGACCGTTCGTAGCTGCTTGCTTGACCGCGACCTCGTCCAGTACAGCCTGCGGGTAGATGCCTGCCACAACGCGGACCATCCCCACGTGCCCTGTGTCAACTGCGACGCGGATCGCGCCTCTAACCGTTGCCAGTTTGGCCAAATGGTGGCGAGTATCCGCTTGAAGAAGGCGTTGCACCAAGTGCACGAAGCCGCGCTCGACCGCGCGCAGCACCGTCCAGTCGGAGGAGCAGTCGACGTAGGCGGTCAGCAGCTGCACGACGTGCTCCAGCGCCTCCACTCGAGGGTTGGCGCGACACACGACCGACACGCACACAGGGGCCTCCATGCTCGACGCCCGGGAAATCCTGTTGTGGTGGTGCAACCCACACTCTTCTGCACGTTGAAGTTCGCCTCGCTTCTCATTGGCTGAAACTTGGATCGGAATTACGCGAGTACCCTCGAATGAGTGACGACCATCACTCCTTCCCTCGTCTAGTGACAAAAGCGTCATTTTCCCTCTTGCGAGCCACGTGTGGAGTGCGCACATTCCCGCATTTCGACGAGGTCAGACGCCCGTAGACGTCAGGTGCGTCTCCCCGCCATGTTCCCGCCCTACACTGCGCGCAGGCTTCTTCCCCGCACGCAGGGGCTGCTGGTGCAGTCTCTTGCACGCTCTAACTCCCCCCAGAAGCCGCGCAATTGAAGGGCAAACAGCCAAAGTCTCACATTTCCTTTCTGTCTCATTCCAGTCACCTGCAGAGCGAACTGCGCGCCATGGGGAAGCCCGACGCGCCCCCGCAATGGACGGGAAAGTCCATCCGCAAGCTGTCGCTGCACAGGCGGCGCGTGAACCCCATGAACCTGGGCTACGGCCTGGAGCACGTGCCCTTCCTCTTCCTCTACGCCTTCTCGCTCTACCACTGCCTCCTGACGGTGGGCGAGCCCTACGCCCAGGCCATGAAGGAGCTGGAGGAGCAGGGGATCGTGATCCCCGGCTCGGGGGACGTCACGACCCCCGGCGAGGACGGAGGACTCGCTGCCGCTATGCTCTCCCAGGGAGTAGTGCGCGAGGCGGCGGCTGCTGAGCCCACCATCAACTACACGGCCATGCTGGAGCGCGACGAGGACGGCCCGCCGCTGCCCAACCCGTTCCTGCCGGCCATTGTGCCCCTGCTGTACCTGCTGGGCACGGTCATGACCCACGGCCTCATGCTGCTGTTCCAGATCTGGTCGGTGCGCGTGAAGGCGTTCATCAAGTACACGCCCGTGACGTCTCTGGACGAGGCCACGTTCGTGATGGTGATGCCGCGCTCCTTCAAGGGAAAGAGCAGCATCGTCGAGATCACCCGACCCAAGCACGCGGATGGCTCGTCCGCGGGACGGCCGTACTTCCTCTTCCAGAAGCACAAGTACGTTGCTGAGGAGGAGGCGGGAGACAAGGGCGGCGTGCTGTTCCGCAAGCTGAAGGCGCCGACGACTGAGACAGTCAAGTTTTACCTGGAGTCCCATGGCCTCACGTCGGAGCGCGAGGTCGAGGCGCAGCTGGACCTGTACGGTAAGAACGAGTTCAGCATCCCGCAGCCGAACTTCGTGGACATGTTCAAGCAGCAGCTGCTGGAGCCTCTGACGGTGTTCCAGATCTTCAGCGTGTGTCTGTACATGCTGGATGAGTACTGGCAGTACTCGCTGTTCACGTTGGGTATGATTCTCATGTTCGAGGGTGTCACGGTCATGAGTCGTCTCAAGAACCTGCAGACTCTGCGTGGCATGGGAAACAAGGCGCGCGAGCTCTACGTGTACCGCGAGAAGACGTGGACGAAGGTCAACTCGGACCTGCTGGTGCCCGGTGACATCATCTCGGTGAAGCGTGAAACTGATGGCGACCACGACAACATGGTTCCTTGCGACTGCTTGCTGCTGGATGGCTCTGCTGTTCTCAACGAGGCTACGCTGACGGGTGAGAGTGTGCCGCAGATGAAGGAGGCTATTGGCACGAAGATGAGCCCCGAGGACCTGGCGGAGCAGCTTGACATGAAGTCTGGTCACAAGGTGCATGTGCTTTTCGGTGGAACTACGGTGATGCAGGCGGATACGTCCACGGATGGTCCAGCCGCTGCCACGCCGATAAAAAAAGTCCCGCACGCTCCGGACAACGGCTGCACTGCGTATGTGCTTCGCACGGGCTTTAGCTCATCGCAGGGCAAGCTGGTGCGCATGATTGAATTCTCGAGTGGCAAGGTTACGGGCAGCTCGTGGGATGCGTACGGTCTTGCATTTTTGCTGCTTATCTTCGCTCTGCTGTCGTCGGGCTACGTGCTCCGTCATGGCATTGCACAGAAGGGAAAGATTACGTTCGAGCTGCTTCTGCGTTGTGTGCTTATCATTACCAGCGTCATTCCGGCTGAGCTTCCGATGCAGACGGCTATGGCTGTGAACTCGGCGCTGCTTAACCTGGTCAAGCTATCGATTTTCTGCACGGAGCCTTTCCGTATTTCGCTGGCTGGCAAGGTGGACATTTGCCTGTTCGACAAGACTGGCACACTGACCACGGATCAACTTACTGCGGTTGGTGTGGTTTGCGAAGACACTACTACGCCGACTCCTGCTGCCCCGAAGGACAATGTGCTTGGGCATGTGCCGATGATCGCGGCTAACTTGGACGCCACTCTGGTGCTTGCTGGTTGCCAGTCGCTGGTTCAGATCGACGGCAAGATGGTCGGTGACCCGGTGGAAGAGGCCTCGATCCGTGCTATCGACTTTTCGTACGATGCGGCGACTCGCCAGTGCCAGGCAAAGAAGGACCTTGAGCGCGCGAGTGAGCGTCGCTGGGGCCAAGGAATCAACCAGAAGGATGTCTTCGTGCAGATCATGCACCGCAACCACTTCGCGTCCAAACTCCAGCGAATGAGCGTCGTTGCGAAGGTGCACCTGGGTGACAAGGGTATGCGTGTGCGCTCGCTTGTGAAGGGAAGCCCTGAGGCTGTTGCGAAGCTAATGCGCCCGGAGTCTATCCCGGCATGGTATTGGCCGACTTACCAGAGCCTTGCTCGTCGTGGAATGCGTGTGCTTGCCCTTGCGTACAAGGACATTAACGGCCGGCCGTCGGAGGCTGAGGTTGCTCAGCAGCCTCGTGCGTGGGCTGAAAACGACTTGAACTTTGCTGGTTTTGCGGTGTTCCAGTGTCTGGTGCGCAAGGACAGTGGGGACATTCTGAAGGTCCTGAAGGACAGCTCGCACCAGGTTTCGATGATCACGGGAGATGCCACGCTGACGGCTGTGCATGTGTCGAAGGAAGTGGGCATTATTACTCGCCCTGCTCTGATTTTGAGCGAGAGCTCATCGTCTAGCGACCCGCTCAAGTGGACTAGCGCTGATGATGACTCGGTGCTGGCACCGTACAAGAGTGGCGACATTAAGATCTTGGTGAAGAAGTACGACCTGTGCGTGAACGGTAAGACCCTCATTGCCGCGGGTGAAGTGGACGACGTGATCTGGAAGAACCTCGAACACATTCGCGTGTATGCGCGTATGACACCGGAGCTGAAGGAGAAGGTGCTGACCTTGCTGAAGACTCACGGTCACCACACGCTCATGTGCGGTGATGGTGGCAACGACGTGGGTGCCTTGAAGCAGGCTCACATTGGCGTTGCACTTCTGGGTGGATTCGGATCGGCGAACGCGGACAAGAGTGTGACTGGCCTGGCGAAGTACCAAAAGGGCAACGTGGCTACTGTGAGCACGCGTGAGGATCTGATGAAGCTGCACGTGTCGGCACTCAAGAAGCGCCTGGCGCAGCAAAACGTGAACACGGCGCACTGCAAGGTGAAGCAGGATTACGTGGAGCTCATTCTTAGCGAGCAGAAGAAGAAGGCTATGGAGACGATCAAGAAGAAACAGCAGGCTCTGGCTAAGAAGAACCCGAAGCTGAAGGTTCTCACGAAGGAAGAACAGATGGCTGAGATGCGCAGGAAGCAAGAGGAACTGGAGGCCGATGTGCGCGCGCGCCAGGCTCGCGGTGAGTCGTTTGCTCGGATGAAAGCCATCGCGGCTTTCGCCAAGCGTGAGGCTGAAGAGAAGAAAAAGCTGCAGATGGAGCGCACCGGATCCAAGGGCTTTGCGAACTTCGCCAACAACGCTGCTATGGCGCAGTACATGGACGACTTCGATGATGGCGAGGTGCCGATGGTGAAGCTGGGTGACGCGTCGACTGCCTCTCCGTTCACTTCTCGTGCTCCTTCCATCAAGGGTTGCGTGGACATCATTCGTCAGGGACGGTGTGCGCTCGTGACGACGATGCAGATGTACCAGATCTTGGCCGTAAACTGCCTCATCAGTTCTTACTCGCTGTCGGTGCTGTACCTGGACAAGGTCAAGTGGGCGAACTCGCAGATGATGGCGCTGGGCATGATCTCGACTGTGGCCAGCATCACGTTAAGCCGCGCTACCCCGCTCGACAAGCTGTCGCCTGTGCGTCCGCTGACGTCCATTTTCCATCCGGCTCTTTTCGCCAGTCTGGCCGGACAGTTCGCGCTGCACCTGGGCTGCATGATCTACCTCACGAACCTGGCGAAGGAGTACACGCCGGAAGGCGACCTCACGCACTCGAAGCCTGGTGAGTTCCAGCCCAACGTCATGAGCACGGTCATCTTCCTTATCAATGGCGTGCAGACGGTGAGTGTGTGCGCGGTGAACTACAAGGGCCGGCCGTTTATGAAGCCTATGACGGAGAACCCGGGTCTGCTGTACTCTCTCGGCATCAGTATCGTGGGCGTCTTCTTGCTGTGCACGGAGCGCATGCCCATGTTCAACA
This sequence comes from Phytophthora sojae, assembly GCF_000149755.1. Lineage (NCBI taxonomy): Eukaryota > Oomycota > Peronosporomycetes > Peronosporales > Peronosporaceae > Phytophthora > Phytophthora sojae. The sequence goes on from NW_009258116.1 coordinate 5,178,858, forward strand.
AGGTGCTGCAGATTGTGCCCATGCCCGACCCGCGCTTCACGCGCATTCTGACGGGACTGCTGACTCTCGAGGTGCTCGGCGCCTTTGCCTGGGATCAGATCTGTCTGCTCGTGTTCGCGCCCAAGATCTTCATCGCCTCCATGCGTGCTTTGACCTTCAAGGACGTGCGCCAGTTGTTGAAGATGACTGTCGTCTCGCTGTTCATCATCTACATCCTGGCCAACATCGACTACGAGGAGATCGAGCGTCAGCAGCAGTTGCTGGAAGAACAGCGTGCTGCTGCGGCCGCGCAGGAGATCAGTAGCTAGAGAAGCAACCATTTACTCACGTGACAGGGGCAACTCACGTGCTGTAAGCGGAAACAATTCATAGATCGCATTTCAACTATGGACATACAAGTAGTACTCCGTCTAGGTTGGTCACTGCAGTTGAGTCCACAGACATCCAGAATGCACGGGATACAGCGTTTCTACAGAACTTCTTCGTAGGATGGAGATTGCTCCACCCAAGATGAATATCCGAGGCAACTCCTGAATAACGATGAGAAATACCGTCAGAGGACGCATCACTGATAACAGGAGATGAGTTGAAGGCGTAGCTTGATGCTTCAGCGCCATTCGTAGAATGAAAACCGTCCACACCAACAAGTGTCCTCGTACTGTCCGAACATGAGTCTCCAAGACAAACGCGAGCTGGTACAGCGGTGAGACCCCAAACTTTTTACGTAAAACGATAAGAAGACCCATAAAACCCACGAGTTCGACCACTGTAAACACCAGAATATTCGTCACAGTCCCGAGCAATTTGGTGAAAGGCACTGCCGTTTGTGCGTAGTAATTTGCTGCAGGTCGCTGGGAAAGTACGAGCAAATACAACGTGGCAGTGCACATTCCACGTATTCGGCAAGGAGAAGGTATTCGGCATGGAACAGAGCTTGAAGCATATCCCACACGGCCGTTTCTGTTGCTTTGTGCGATAAAGCTGCACGCAGTTTACCCGCTGAAATGGCGGTGCTGGGGTCTATGAGTGTCAAAAGCCGTCTCGGACCGGACCCTTTCCTAGAAGGAAACTTTGTTTGGCATGAGAGTGTAGAGCTAGCAGGGGCTACTTGGCCGCGCTTGAACGATTTGGGAGTTGAATTAACATGCTGCTCTTCACCGGTCGGTATCGCTATTGGTGCAATGGAAGCCGGCGGTACTGCATGCACGTGGGCCGGTCGGTCGATATCTGCTATCCCTGCTAACATTGCAGCTCTATTATCTGATAGTTGAAGTGGGAACGGAGCAAACACCCGAATCCGAGAGCTTGCTGTTTTGGATGCACGGAACTCCTGAAGCAGCTTGCTTGTTATCGTCGGCAAGTCTTCGAAGCAGTCGATAGTTGGTGTATTGATCGACTTTCGTGATACTCTCTTTTTCCTGGCGATATTTACTTGGTGAAAGATAGCACGGACGCCAAGAATGACGTGGAAGCAATCCAACTGACCATCACGACTGTTGTCATCGTCGATTTTGAAATCTGCATGCAGATACCCACGTAGTAGACATTGAAGACATCCACCGAGAAAACCACAATCATAGCAACATATTCATGAACTCCAGCCGCAGCTTTTGCGATGATTGATTTCGCAGTAACTTGATAATGGGTAATACAAAAACGAAAGCTGTCTGCTCGAACCTCGACTGTATCTGATTGGTAGAAAGGTAAGCTAATAGGAGGTCAGTGTAGGTACGACTCACCGTAGGTATAGTTAAACCAAGTTAAAATAGATATGCAGATGTAGGGCGGCTGTGGAGGCTTCGGGAAGCTTCCATCCGCCTGAACTGCGGGGGCGGCACTCTTAGTTCCGCACGCCCTCCCCCAAGACAGCACTTCTTCCTGTTAAACCGACAGTCGATAGAAAGCTGCAGTATAAAGTGGATAGACCATTGCCACTGACAATGACCCATGCGAACGCTTTTAATTGAGTGGAAATTACTGGTGAGTTTGCTATCGTACGAGGACCAATGCTCAACATTGCAAACGTCGTGATAATTATGACGAAAGGCCTCACAAGGAAAATCAGTCCAAAAGGGACGGGAAAGCGCCACATCGCTGCGACTCCAAGTGTCAGCAGTACATATACAACAGTTGTGGCTAGTGAGGACATGAAAACTCCAGTGTTTGTGAGGGCGCCGGCCACAACCATCGATTGAGTTTGCGAAATGCCGCCGAATGAAATCAAAAAAGCGTCGAACACATCTCTTATCCAGAACGCGTAATTGGCTTTCCAACCTTCTGATGGGTCTCGCAGCGGGATGCAGTCGATCAGTTGAGTTTTGACAAGTCGAAGGTATCGGGAATACTAACAACATCCAGCGTAGTGACGCCAAAATCCCCAATTGAAGCTATCGTGATCGATTTGACAACTCCATTCATGTAACGTCGTAGGCTTTACTCTCTTGAAAGCGGAATGAAAAGTGTATTTAGCTTGGCTTAGTTCGGGTTTTCCTTCTTTGTTGCTGCTCTTTTGCAGCCGGTCATTCTAAGAGTAAACCTAGCGTCATCTTAACCTGAACTAAAGTAAACACAGAGTAATCCTTCTAGGTGTCATCAACGGCGTTGTACTCCGTTACAATTCATCGCTACAGTCTAACATCCTCGCTGAAATTTCGTCGATGACGAAACTATATCCTCGGTCAGAACTGTCGTTCACTTTGGAGGCGGGGTATACAGACAGACCAACAGTGATCCACGAAATGCCCAGTAAACCCATTACGGAGTCTGAATTGAAAGCGGTACAGCACTGGTACACGACTCAAATTGCCAGAAGACGTTGAAGTCGACTGCGTTGAAAGCGGTACCGCACCTGGTACAGTCAACTTGCCAGAAGTACGCCATGCTCATGGGGACAAACGCATTTTTCTCTCGGGGTATTCGAGTGCAATGGCCAGGTATGTGAGGCGTGCTGCGTTCGTCTTCGTCGGTGAGCTTCACTCTGCTTTTTGCGCACTCAAACAAAGTTCGAATCAAACCGAACGAAGCGTCAACTACACCAACCAACGGCAACTCCGACACGCATGACCATCACCAAGGTCGTCACGAGCGACCTGTTTGAAACGGGCCCAGCGAACCAGCGTCGATTGATTCGCATGAACCAGCGCTTTTCGGGGTGTGGTGACAACAGGAACCGGAAGTCGTCGAGGATCGGATGGTGGACGACCGAAGAGCACGACAAGTTCCTCGAGGCCATGGAGCTGCATCCATTAGGTCCATGGAAGAAGATCGCGCAGCAAATTGGCAGCAAGACCACTCGTCAGGTCATGACCCACGCGCAAAAGTACCGACAACGTATCAAGCGACGCGAAACCCGCAAGACTCGAGGCAAATGTGAACAATTGAAGAAAGGCAACACCGCTACTTCCAAGAGTGAGAACCGTGACGTCATTCACGAAGTCGCAGTAGACGACGAACCCCTGAATTTGTTGCTGCAGCTGGAGGTGATCGCGTTGGAACCGCTGCCCCTCGAGACGACCGAGTCGCTGGCTGAAGAGGTCTCTGCAGCCGACGTCCTGCTTTTTGACGAACTCCAGCACCTGCTTGATTCTGGCATTGGCAGGGATTCGAGGGCTATGGAGCTCGAGTGTATCGATTGTGACGAGCTGGTTGAGGTGCTATTGGTCCCGGCGATCAATTAGGAGTCCGTGAACATGTAGCGCTGACCATCTTCACACTGTACTCTGATCATCTTCACACTGTGATTCTGTTGTTGCGCATTGTTGGCTGTAATCGTCCAATATAACCATGGGTTTGGTAACTTGCTTTTGTGCTCGACAAGTTTGGAGCAGGCGTGAAACTAACAGGCACCTCTTTCACCTCATGGTGTGCACCAAGGAGAGGGCACCTCAACGACAAGTTGCCAAGCCTCAAGAGCTTCGAGGAAGCCCCAGCGGTGCTGCCACTTTCCTTACGCTTCTGGTGGTGGTGCTTGGGCTAGACGTGCTGTTGACTTCTGGAGCAAAGGCTGTGCTACCCCTGATGGCCTTTATCGAAACATATCCGACTCGGTTCGCGGCGTTTTATCAGCCCAAGGTAGAAATGTTGGCAGCAATGGTGCAGGATCTTTTCGACGGACTGGAGATTTCGGAGCAATTGAGCGAGGCTTGGGACTTCACTGCTGCGCTGGTCACCCTTGTGTGCGCGCATCAGGTCATCGAGTCCGCGAGAACCACAGTCGCAAGTAGATTAAATATATAAGGCCCTAGCAACCTGCGCACGGAAAATTCAAGCATTTTTAAATCTCAACTCCCTGGCCGAACGTTGCCGTTCGTAGTCGTTGCTCAAAGGTGAACCAAATTCGACGACCTCGGTGGTTGTCTCCCCCGAAAAATTCCGTAAAATTATTGTGAATATTACCAAATGAAGGGCAATAATGTCTCTGTTCCGTATGAGCAAGCATGAGGTCAAAGGCGCCTTAACTACGTAATTGTTTTAGCATGATAGCTGCCCGAAAGCCACGCTGTCAAGCAAACTCATTATTTCACTTACCACTTGCTCGACGGATTTCACCAGTGGTGAAATCCGTGGTGAATCACCACCAGAGTTGCAAATTCATCCAAACACTCACTGGACTACCACAGCACACAGGTAAAATGCGCACGCAGTTCTCAAGAATCGTCGAGTCACACACATTTTGCGTTGTGTCTCCAATCTGACGACGAACAACAACCCACCCAGTTTCATCTGAGCAAATTCCAGAAAACTTGCCTTGGCCTTCCGTGAGTGCGCGGTACACAAACACCACCCGATCCCGTTCAATGAACCTCTTGATAGCCGTGAAAATCACCGCTTCTCCACTGCTATTCGACTCTTCGCTACACTAATAACCGGTACTCCACCACGGACGTGTTTTCCGGGTCCTGTACGCAGCAAACACAACGAACTTGTGGATCCGAAAGCATGACGAACGAAATAACTTCGATGGCTTTCGGGAAAGAAAGCGGCAGAAGGGCGATACTGTGCTGCATGTGCTTTTCGTCCAGTTTAGCGTAAAGCTGGCCATAGGTTGTCGGGGAGTTATCTTATCAATATCGCTGGCAACGACGTCGTCCGTTTGGGCGTAAAGTGAATCCAATTCAGACAGAAACAGCTTCAGTATGATCTCGCCGCTGTTGCTGGGAGAAGCTGACGGAGTGTCGTTGGTCATGACGCTCTGAAGCAGCTGCGTCACCTGAGCAATAAACGCGAGTGTTGATGGCGGCCTTCAATTGCTTTTGCCGTTCTTCCGCTTTTTCTCTTTGAAGTAACGCCATCGATTTTCAGATTCCGTACGTCAAACGTTTTGGCCTGTACTCTTTCGTCCCGGTTTGCCTCGCCTTGAGGTTTTGCAGCTCGACTAAGAGCTCGAACTCCTCTCTCTCTCCAGTCCACGTCGCTCGAGCCGTTGTCTCTGCAGATACTTGACTTGGCGCTTGGCAGCCTGGGCATTTTTACCTTGCGACGTCGGTCGATAGCCTCGAGATGGGATGAAATGGCATCTGCTACACCACAGCCCGCAGGAAAATGTGTTTCGCAAACAACAGAAATGCTCAAACTGCAGAGTACATGTAGTTTAGGGCAACTTCGACATCAGACACGGATGCCAGCTTAAACTGGTGTCATCAACGCGCAACTACGATGGCCCCACCTAGTTGACACTGTTCGTGCTCAGGTCGATCTCTGGCGCCGCGCGGACGTACTCGTTGTCAAACGCTTGCTTGGTCTCCTTCGTGCAGGATCCAGTCGTGGTTTTGCCGCTGAATCGATCGGAGATCCACTTGAGCCAGTCCGGGGCAGCGGCAGTGAGAACCCCCGAGTGCTCCTGCTTCGGGTACAGCGTCAAGTCCAGATCGAGCGTAAGTCCGAGCATCCCGCTGGCACAGAGCTTCGCGAAGCTGGCAAGACCCATGCGAGCTTGCCCAGCATGAACGAGTTGTACGCGGGCAGCCTCTGGATGGCCAGGTCCACCATGGGGATCAGATTTACGATAGAGTACGCGTGGATGTTGGCGCTCGACTTCAGCTGCACTGCCACCAGTTTGGTCATATCCCAAATCTTCGTGGCCGGCGCGAGCGCCACCGTTCCGAGGTAGTTGTCCGGTTCGGTGGTGCACTGCGTCGCATTGTCGGCGCATTGAGACTGCGCGATACTCTCAACGTCTTCCGCCAGCTTCCAGACGGCTCCGCCGCCCTGCGAGTGCCCCACAGACATCCAATTGCTGGTTAGCACCGACCCGAACACTTTGCGAGCTGCAGTGGCCGAGTGGAACAGATTCTTGGCGTGCGCGGGTAACGCGCAGTACTTGTGGTCGGTCCCGTTCGTGCCGAGCCCAGCGTAGTCGGTGCCCAAGATCGCGTATCCACGCTCACTTAGCAGGCTCCAACTGCTGTAGTCGAACAGACCCGGGCCGTTCGAGATGGCGCAGCCTCGGAACTCTCCGATCGTGCCGTGGGCGTAGGCAATCAATGGGAACTTGCCGCTGTCAGGAAGATAGTACGGCAGCGCGATGTAGCCCAACACGGGGACGTACGTCCCATCGAAGTCCTCCGAGACGTACTGGATGCGGTAGACGGAGACGCCCGAGATGGTTGTGAGGTTGGTGGGGTCCACCGGTTTGAACTTGAGCAGGTCTCCCGGTCTGGACGTGGAGAATTTGTCGGCGACCGCGTAGAAGTCCCAGTCAAAGTCCGAGCCCACGGTGTCGAGGTCGGTGGCGTTAGTGGTCTGCAACGTTTCGCAGCATTCACCCCACCCCCCCATTGGTACGACTCGGCGGTGGCTTGAGAGACGTTGAAGTTCGAGGCCTGGGATGCGGAGACTGAGACCGGAGTCACTGCGAGCAGGGTGAAAGCGAGAAAGCCGCGCATTATTGATGGTGGAGACGCGCGCTTGAGTGGGAGGGGGCAGGTTGCGAAATGGTTCATTGCTCGGAAGGCACATAACGGGTGCGGCGTAGTGCAATGTCAGTGCCGGTGATGCACAAAGTTACTCACAGTCAATATCATGGAGGCATCATTGGATCCGATTTGCACTACACTGACGAAGATGGCACGATCTGGCTGATAGCGTCAGCGTTTGTGATCATTGCTTGACAGACCACCTTAGATTAGCGCCCAAATTCAAATACATGTGCAGAGCACACCTACAGTAGAGTGGTCTGTCAAGCAATGATCACTAACGCTAGCGCTTTCTGTCAGATCTTCGTTCCGTCATCGCTTTATCCATCGCCCCATGCATGCACATCGTTATGAGTCGACCTTGGGCGTTGAGTCTGACACAGGGTCCAATCTAGGGACCAGGACCTTTTCACTTGCCAAGTGAAAATGTTCTGATCCCTTGGTTGGCACCCTGAGGTTCCTCGATCATCATCAATATCGTTGAAGTGGGCACACAACTTCATCGAGATCGCAGGCTCGCCAATGGCGAGTCGCCATGATGCACAAAAGCCCTTGGCTTGATCAAATGTGTACGCGGAAGCAATTCATAGACAATCATTCCTACTTTGCGATCCCTGTTCTCTATTTGCCCGCCGACCTTTACTACTACTGCGACGGAATTGATGTCCTAGATCTCGATCTATCCGGCAGACATTTGGCCTACCTCAGTAAATATGATCGGCTCGGCCTAAACGTCGCACATGATCCCAGCCCGTGGTTGCCTTCCGGATCCAATGGCCCTACCAGCACTTTAGGCGCGTTGTCCTTATTTGGTCGTGGTTGCCGAGTTGGTTACATCCCGTGCTTGGTGGCCAGACCAGTGCAATAGTTGGCATAGCGGTGTCGGTGCAAACTGGGTCGGTCGGTGAAACCACAATGCGAAGTAGCCATTCTCTAGCGCGGCCACGACGCGAGCAAGTGCGAAAGCTCCAGCGGCTGCATTGTGCTGTCCGTTCTTGTACACCGGATCATCAATAACAAGCTGTGGCATGAGTGGCAGGCCGTTTGCGATCGACAAGTGTGCTGCTAGAGGATACGCGCCAAAGGCTTCGGGCTTGAGCGATATTCCTGTAGTGAAGTAGTCGAATGATGTGCCATAGTACTCCAAGAAATCCAGCAGCAGTTGTCCAAGCTTCATCGCCTCCCGCTGCTCCGCCGTCTCATTTTCCCCTTCACCTCTAACCCCCTCCACCTCTTCGTCTTCTTCCTCCTGATGCCTCTGCATCTCCATCATGAACACCGCCAGCAGCGTCACCGCGTACGAGCTCAAGCCTCCAGTGAACGCGCTGTTCAGCGCCTTCTCCCTCAAGAACTGCCTCAGCACCATCAGCAGCGGCTTCAACCTGGGCAGGTCGCTCACATATTGGCGCACGAGCTTGCTGGCCTCCATTCCGTGGCTTGTCTGCAGGTTCTCGATCGAGATGTCCACGCGCAGCAGCGCGGCGTCGTCCCCGTCCTTCTGGCTGCCGCGACGCAAGATCAACTTGGCCACGGGCACCTTGGCGCCTCTCACGACGTCCACGCGCTGCACCCAACTGCGCTGCGGTCGCAGCTGCCGCGCCAACTGCTCGAGCTCCTTCACGCCGTCGGGCACGAAGCGCGTGGGCACGTCCCGGTCCTCCGAGTTGGACAGCCCCATGACGACGACGTCCACGTCGCTGCTGGGCAGCCACAGACCCGTCGAGTACGAGCCGAAGCACATGACGGACGCGTGCGGCCAGATCTTGCGCACGCCGTCCGCGATGTGCGCGATGGCCGCGTCAATGTGCTGCCGGGCCGCGTCCACCACGCGCTGCGTGTACGCGCAGTAGCGGGCCATCTCCTCGCCCACGCGCAGCGCCACGGGGCGCGAGACGTCGTTGAGGTCCCGCAGTACGGCGCCGTCCTCGCTGTTGGTAGAGGGCAGAGTGGGCAGCCACGGCGGTAGACGCCTCAGTCGACTGCGGCTGATGGCGGCCACGCGCGCCGCCTCCGCCTCGCGTGCCAGCGCATCCCGCTCCGCCTCGGCCGCGATCTTGCGGCGGTTGAGTCGCGCCATCTTGCGCTCGATCTTGCTGCGCCCCGAGGAGGACGTCGCCGCCGGCGTCGTGGGCCCCTGCATCATTTCCAAGGGGTCCGCTCTAAAGCTTTTAGTGGTTGGGGTATCGACCTGCGACATGTTGGATGAAGTGTAGCCATTTGGGGGAAGAGATGGATACAGTGCAGGTTTGGATACGACCAGAGGAAATACAATGAGAGGTTGGTGGAAGGAAAAATACTTGGAGAAATAAAAAAAGTTAATGGGCAGGTTTGACAGCCGCGAGCTCGTCGAGAGTCGATCTTCTGTTTGCTTACACGTTCATGTGGGGCGCGGGGGCGTAGGCCGCCTGGGGCTGGTTCGGGTCGTACACGGGCGGCACGGTGGAGAAGGCCGGGTGCTGCGAGATGACGAAGTAGTTGAAGAAAGCGTTGAGGAACAGCAGCACCGCGTCCAGGATCGTCAGCCAGAAGTTGCCCATCGACAGCGGCCAGATAGCAATGCTGAACACAAGCAAGTCAGTGCATGATCCTCACAAGTCACACGAGTTAAATATCACTACGAACGGACGTACAAGACGAGGAAGATGGTGCGCGTCTTGTTGCCATACATGAAGCCAAAGTTCTTGCGCAGCACCACGTCGATCTTCTCCGTGCGCAGCTCGAACGCCAGCAGCAGCGACCCAAACATACTGCAGCAACAACAGCACAAGTGAGTCACAAAGCTCCTTCCTATCACGACAATACCGTCCGCTTTCGTACATGATGTAGATGCCGGCGATGACCCTCTGGAAGGTGTCGACCTGGCCGAAGATCCAGGCCAGCACGCCCACGGCGATGGTGGCCGAGGCCAGCACCAGGTTCAGCAGGCGCATGACCTTGATGATCGTCTGGCTGTTGGTGGCCTTGATCTGGCTGCCGATCTCGTCCATGAGGTTCTGGCGGGGCACGCCCGGCTGGGCCGCCTGGTACGCGCCGCCCACGGGCTCCACGGGCGCGGGCGGCGACATGGCCGAGAAGTTCATGCCCGGGGTCGCGGGCGTCTGCGCGCGCAGCACGGACGGGTCCTGGAACGGGTTGCTGGGGTTCATGGCGAGGGGCGAAGTGAGGCTGCGGTGGGGGGCGGAGCTTGAGCAGCGAGGAGATGCCAAAGATAGCGAGCGACCTCTTCTCGTCTCCGGACGCAAAAATAGCGATGCGCTGTTTCGGCTATTTTTAACCTGAAATTTGACCCCAACATTTTCCCAGTAGGGTCTGATGTTTTTCAGGGTTTAGCCCGGGAGAAAGCACAGGGTGGTGAAGGCGTAGCTACATGCAGCTTGAACGCAGCAGAGAACGTGTTTCGACAAGTGGCTGCAGAGGTTCACCTCGTTGCTCTTGTTGTCGGACCGGTGTATTTTTCGAACAACGCTAACATTTCTTGCTGGGGACGGTTGCTTCTCAACGGCAACAAGTCAACGACAGCAACTTGCCTTGCTGGCAGCAAGGGTTTTACCCGACTGGCCTAGGAACATGTGCACGTGCGCGTACACAACGCAGGGATGAACGCTGGTATCACTCGAGCGGCACAGGCAGCATTGGTAGGTACACATCCCGTCGAAATCGATACATGTATCCATCCATGTACCGCAGAGCAGCATTGCGTGGTGACGTGGTTGAAGTTCCGTCGGAGCTGCTCCCCACATCGTCCACACTCTTTAATTCGCCCTCCCCATGGCCGACAGCACCACGCGCGTCCCTCCCACCTCGGCCGAGGCCGTCGCGTCCTCCGTGGCCGCTCTGCGCGCGTCGTTCCGCAGCGGCGCCACGCGCGACCTCAAGACGCGGCTGGCGCAGCTCAAGCAGCTGCGGCGCATGCTGGCCGAGAACGTGCGCGAGCTGCAGGACGCTTTGTACCACGACCTGCGCAAGCCGCCGGCCGAGACGCTCATCTCCGAGCTGGCGCCCGTGCGCGGCGAGATCTCGCTGCACGAGGAGGAGCTGGAGGACTGGGCGGCGCCCGAGCGCGTGTGGACCAACGTGGCCAACCTCCCGGGTCGCTCGTACGTCCAGCGCGAGCCGCTGGGCGTCGTGTGCATCATGTCGACGTGGAACTACCCGGTGCAGCTCTCGCTGTGGCCGCTGGTGGGCGCCATCAGCGCCGGCAACTGCGTCCTGCTGCGACTGCCCTCGCACGACACGTGCGTGCACACCAGCGAGCTGCTGCTCAAGCTCGTGACCTCGTACATGGACCCGCGCTTCGTGCGCGTGGTGCACGGCGGCATCCCGGCGACGCAGGCCGCGCTGGCGCAGAAGTTCGACCTGATCCTCTGCACGGGCGGCGTCACCATCGGCAAGATCGTCGCCGAAGCTGCGGCCAAGACGCTGACCCCGACGATCCTGGAGCTCGGCGGGAAGTCCCCGACCATTGTCGACGAGACTTGCGACGTGGCTGTCACGGCGAGACGCATCACGTGGGCGGCCTTCATGAACGCGGGACAGACGTGTCTCCGTCCGGACTACGTGCTGGTGAGCGCCAAGGTGGGCGACGAGCTGGTGGCCGCTATTCAACGAGAGATCGCCGCGTTCTTCGGAGAGGACGCGCAGAAGAGCGCGTCGTACGGACGACTCATCTCGCCCAAGGCCTTTGATCGTGCTGCAGCGTTCTTGGAGAGAGACGCAGAGTACGTCGTGTTTGGCGGCGCTAAAGACCGAGAGGACCAGTTCGTGGCGCCGACGCTGCTGAATTTCAAGAAGGACGTGGAGGCGTTCACGCGCAGCGCTGTCATGCAGGAGGAGGTGTTGAGCCCCTTGTTACCGATAGTGTACTACGACTCGCTGGATGAAGCCATTGACTTCGTGAACGAACGCGAGAAGCCCCTGGCGCTGTATCTGTACTCGTCGGATTACAAGGTGCGCACGCGCGTCTTGGCCGAGACCAGCTCCGGCAGCGCGTGCGTAAACGACAGCATCATGCAGTCGGTGAATATGAATCTGCCGTTCGGTGGCGTGGGGTCCTCTGGCATGGGCTCGTACCACGGCAAGTACTCGTTCGACGCGTTCTCTCACAAGAAGAGCGTGCTCATCAAGTACGCGTTGTTCGACGCACCCCAGCGCTACATGCCGTACACTAACTCGGGGCTGAGGATCGTGCTGATGCTGTTGAAGCCTCTGCCGAGCTCGCTCATCGTGCTTGTCGCCTACGCGTTTATCTCGCTGGGATTTGTCGTCATGGGGCTCTTCTTGCAGATCTACAGAGGTGGAGCGGTAATTGAGGAGTAGGAAAGACGACGGGTGTTGTAAGAGTCGTCGAGGTTTTGAACGTGTAAGGCGTGACGTACCGTGGAAATATTGCAAGTATCAATGAAAACGACTGTGGACATGGCGAGTCTTGACTGCGTTACAGGTTGCTCGAGGGTTGGTCGGAGGTTGTTTCGGTGGAAGTCCTTAATCTACTTGCGACTGTGGTTCTCGCGGACTCGATGACCTGATGCGCGCACACAAGGGTGACCAGCGCAGCAGTGAAGTCCCAAGCCTCGCTCAATTGCGCCGAAATCTCCAGTCCGTCGAAAAGATCCTGCACCATTGCTGCCAACATTTCTACCTTGGGCTGATAAAACGCCGCGAACCGAGTCGGATATGTTTCGATAAAGGCCATCAGGGGTAGCACAGCCTTTGCTCCAGAAGTCAACAGCACGTCTAGCCCAAGCACCACCACCAGAAGCGTAAGGAAAGTGGCAGCACCGCTGGGGCTTCCTCGAAGCTCTTGAGGCTTGGCAACTTGTCGTTGAGGTGCCCTCTCCTTGGTGCACACCATGAGGTGAAAGAGGTGTCTGTTAGTTTCACGCCTGCTCCAAACTTGTCGAGCACAAAAGCAAGTTACCAAACCCATGGTTATATTGGACGATTACAGCCAACAATGCGCAACAACAGAATCACAGTGTGAAGATGATCAGAGTACAGTGTGAAGATGGTCAGCGCTACATGTTCACGGACTCCTAATTGATCGCCGGGACCAATAGCACCTCAACCAGCTCGTCACAATCGATACACTCGAGCTCCATAGCCCTCGAATCCCTGCCAATGCCAGAATCAAGCAGGTGCTGGAGTTCGTCAAAAAGCAGGACGTCGGCTGCAGAGACCTCTTCAGCCAGCGACTCGGTCGTCTCGAGGGGCAGCGGTTCCAACGCGATCACCTCCAGCTGCAGCAACAAATTCAGGGGTTCGTCGTCTACTGCGACTTCGTGAATGACGTCACGGTTCTCACTCTTGGAAGTAGCGGTGTTGCCTTTCTTCAATTGTTCACATTTGCCTCGAGTCTTGCGGGTTTCGCGTCGCTTGATACGTTGTCGGTACTTTTGCGCGTGGGTCATGACCTGACGAGTGGTCCTGCTGCCAATTTGCTGCGCGATCTTCTTCCATGGACCTAATGGATGCAGCTCCATGGCCTCGAGGAACTTGTCGTGCTCTTCGGTCGTCCACCATCCGATCCTCGACGACTTCCGGTTCCTGTTGTCACCACACCCCGAAAAGCGCTGGTTCATGCGAATCAATCGACGCTGGTTCGCTGGGCCCGTTTCAAACAGGTCGCTCGTGACGACCTTGGTGATGGTCATGCGTGTCGGAGTTGCCGTTGGTTGGTGTAGTTGACGCTTCGTTCGGTTTGATTCGAACTTTGTTTGAGGGCGCAAAAAGCAGAGTGAAGCTCACCGACGAAGACGAACGCAGCACGCCTCACATACCTGGCCATTGCACTCGAATACCCCGAGAGAAAAATCCGTTTGTCCCCATGAGCATGGCGTGCTTCTGGCAAGTTGACTGTACCAGGTGCGGTACCGCTTTCAACGCAGTCGACTTCAACGTCTTCTGGCCATTTGAGTCGTGTACCAGTGCTGTACCACTTTCAATGGAGGCGGACTCCGGGATGCATTGGTTGGATCACTGTTGGTATTAGGGGACCCGGGCCAAGAGGCCCAGAGATTTGCAGTTCTTGTTGAAGTAAAAACGAGGGGAAACTTTTAAAATGCCACACAAATGTTGCTTCACGCTGTCCAGCCAGTTGGGTTCTTAGCCAGAACATACAGCTCGTGAATCGTGCCTCCTTAATTGAGTTTTGCGCTGTACTTGCAATGGAGGAGTTGGTCAACTCCTTCAGTTTCGCGCGGCGCTAAGCGAGATGTCTTCTGCTACTAGTGGAGGAAGTTTAGCCGGCCTTGGAGGAATCGAAAAATATAATTAAAAAAAACTACGATGGATTGTGCGACAGCACGGTTCACTACCTTGCGGATGGGCTTCCTGACCACAACAAATGCCGTTGCGATGGACCAGCGAAGCATCCTCACGTTCCGCCAACAGTGCATGTTTGCTTCAAGCTCTGGGTGCGCGGGCTTCCATAACATGCAACCCATAATCTACTTTTCGTTCAAACTGCGTCGCATTCTTTTGTCCATCTTGTTCTTGCGCTCGTCTTCGAGGAACATCATCAAGTTTCTGACTGCCCGTGACATTTTAGTAGCCGGGGTACGGAAACAAGTTGCCCTAAAAGTGCAAACAAGCACGCTAACGATGTCGGTGATCGGATCACCCTCGGTACAAGCCGCCCAACGGCGCCCAGAGCCGTTGCGCATAATAAACTCCCTTGACAGAAGCCTTTAGCTTGTTCAATCGAACGCTACAATGTGGACTGGTGACTCGACTAAGCCCAACAGCTCAGCCCCTTCCGGGGCTCGATCGTCCAGTTCCGAAAACTGATTTCAACTTGGACTTCAATTGAATTCGATCTTTCGAAAGTTTCTAGTCCGTAGCAGTTTACTTGTTGAATGTGTATCCATCATGGCATTTTTCTGGGATAGCAGTGGCCGATAGGTCATGCTGCTAGGCAGCCCAAATCGGGTTAATTCGCGCCTCGGTAACTGAAGCCAGTAAACTGAGGCCGGTATCGTGGTCCTTTGTCACTGGCTGTCTTTCTCCTGGTGACCCGGTAACTGGAGCTGGTAACTGAGTCCGATATCGAGTCACTTGACTTCAGCCATTCGCATTCTAAAGCAACCGGCACCTACGTACGTACCTATCCCCCTGCTTTTCCTTTATCTCGCGAACTATTGCTCAGTACAGCCACAAGTTCCCTACACTAACATGGTCGCGCGTTTTTCGCCATAATTCGCCACTATCAGGTTCACTACGACGCTGAATTCGAGACGTGGTTTCGGCTGACTGTTGTAGTTGACGTCGCAGGCCGTGTCTACCTCGGTCTCGCTGATAGGCGCCATGGGACTACAGCTATTGTGCAATTTCACATTCTACCACTAAACCAAGCAGCCGGCCTACGTACCTAGCCACCCCAAGTAGGACCCCTCGGTGGGGGACGCAGAAGGCCGGTTCAGACCTGGTGCTTTCTTGGTGCTGCCGTTGCTGCTGTTCAGGTCGCCATTCGGCTTAGTCGGCTTGTTAAACGAGTGCCGCATTCTGTAATCCGGAGACACGTGCTTCTTGGGCGGGGACATGGGGGGCGGCGGGGGTGGAGGAGGGCTAATTGGAGCCTTCATCACTGTCGGAGGTAGCGGTGGGGTCGGAGCTCCGCACTAGGGCCCCGCAATGGCTAGGATAGGGGTCTTTTGACCGTATCTGTAGTTGTTTTGTTTTTAGTTTATAGCAGGCTTTTTATCATTACCCATTGGCGTCTCCTGCGCCTGCTTCGCAGCCGCAGCATCTGCCTGGTAACGCGATCTGACAAGTAGATACTGTCTGGTAAGTTTGGAGCGGTATGAGGACAACACGAGTTTTAACTACGAAGTACAAATGCAGTAGCTACAAGACCGAATGTGTGACCGCAGGAGACACTTACTCCATGTCTGTAGTATAGCCCTCAATTATATCAAGCTTTGACATTGAGCAGACTATTTTTTTTAGAAATCCTTAAATTTCAAAGCTTACGACTACGTTAATGGCCCCACGACCGCTACGTGCGGCGGTATTACAGCTGGGGGGGGTATACGGCGCGCATCTTGGCGCTAGAAGTCGTGGTCTACAGATAATTTTCAGGGTACAAACAATGCAAAGAAAACAAAACGCAACGTTAACTATGATACAAGATATTCAATGCTCCAGGTTTCTCATAAAGGTCGCCCATGAAGCTGATAGTTCTTCGTCTCACTTGCTAGGCAAGAGAGGCGACGAGTAGTTAAGCTTTGAGGTTGCGCTCGCACGCCTTGATAGTCGTCGTAATACTACTGCTGTGGTGAAAGTTCTGGCTGCCCCCGTAAATTTGCTATCCCAGCCTATGCGTAGCCCTAGTTTTATAGTTTTCTCTAAAAATAAAGGTTTAAACTGATCAAAGAGCAACGAACAAGAAAGTTCAATCCTTCTCAAGTTCGGTATAAACACCTTTTTTTTGGTTTCATCATCAAAGGAAACCTGGATGTATCAACAAAACAGGATTTTCCACTTCTTCATGGGTACTGCAGTTAAGATAGATGTGTTATCGATGACCACGCACAAACACACACAACATCCCCACCAAAATGGCCAACAGTTGAAGCTTAATCCGACGAAGAATGGTTGTTGTTGAGTGGAGAACTGTGGCGACTATAAACAAACCGCAGCAGCCTTACCTCATCGTTTTCGCGTTATATCAAAAAAGCTCTTGTAACAATGACTCGATTCACAGAAAAAACTTGCCTCAAGCAACTGAAAAACGTTGACCGTTATGTAGTGTACTCCACTAACATGTTAACTGATTCTACTGGACACTAACTAACAGTTAGTTGAAAACTACACATGTTAGCTACACTGTATTTTGGAGGAAATGGGTACATGAGGAGATTACTTAGTAATCTGTACGAAAGCGTATTTACTAGCTGGTCTGGGTGTCTATATTGCACTGGGACTTTGACATAGGTAGGAGGCACCTGAGTCGTCTTCACTCTTAAAATCGGTCATCGTCTGCGCTGATAAGTGGTGTGCCAGCCTCCCATGTGAGCTCCACCCAGCAAATGTTTCCCTATGTTAGCAGATTCTTCAAAGTATTATAGATTGGATGGTAAATTCTTAGTTTTGAGGGTTTTGTAGTTGTGTTCAGTTTGATACATCGCCCTTCTCGGCTGCCTTCCGTGCAAACATATACTCTTCTCCATACTTTTGCTCTAACGCTACTAACATGTTAGCTCAAAATACTAGACACTAACTAACAGTTAGCTAACATGTATAGCAACTAACATGTCAGCGTTAGGGAGTACACTACCGTTATGTGTCAAAAACGCAAAGGTCGTCAAAACTAGTCAAATCCTTGGGTGCAATGCAATGGCCCTGTGATGGATGGATCCAGATCTGAAATTCGCAGGAGAACGCACACAACTTAAAAGCAGCAAGAACCGATGAATATGCCGACGATCCCGGCCACCCCAGGGAAGTACCGAGTCGTTCCAGCTCCAGATCTGAATCAAATGGTGGGAAACCGCATGCTGCTCCTGCTCCAGTATGATTTCCCGTTTCTTGTTGGAAGAAATGACGGTTCCAAGTGCGTTGGTCACGGAAGAGACCAGTGTGATTGGGCAAGCCTGGCGTTGGGAAGCGCAGCACCCAAACGTTGGAGGATACATCGGCGATACAGTAGCCTCAAAGGATACCAATTCAACAGGCTGAATTCTCGTCCCGCATGTGGTTATCACTACCAGCTCGTTCCAGACCTCTCGTATGTTGACCAGCAAACGTGGTCTGGACTCGCGTTTGCAGATAAAAGTGAGAAGATGTACCTACCATGCGTGCCAGCAATTGTCGTCCAACTGATGACGCCGAAGGACAGAATCGAAGACCTGCAAGCAAAAGTGACCGGACAGATCAAAGTAAAACCATCGTGTATTGCCAGGTTCAGCGATAGGAATATATGAAAAAATAAACTACACGTTTTTCGAAGCGCTGAGCTGTAGCGCGAGGCGTGTGCGAAGAGGAGGTGTCTGCTGCAGGCTGTCCATTTCCTGTGAACATCGAACAGCAACCAACCGGTCAGTGGAAGCGCACAACCCCAGTCTGAATAATACAGTACCCATACCTGCTCGTTCAAAAGTGCCCTCGCCTTGACGGGACTGTTCTCCATGGCAATATCCACCTCCGTCTTTGGCCTCTTCATCGCACGCTCCACCTACACGCACAACTAACTGTCAGCACATACTAACCCCGTCTCCGTCCAAAACCAGCAGCTCCAATTCCTACAATGCTGATCGTCTCGGTCGTCTGACTCATGACTTGCGAGAGCTTGGCGCTGGTGATCGCAATGGAAGACGCCGTCTGCCACCAATCACAAAACACCCGACGTCAATATCCCACCACCTCCCCAGTGCAACACACACCCAGGGCCGAGCCTACCTTCACATACGCCGCCTTCAACGCCTCCAGCTGCTCCCCCGTGAGCTCAACACCCAGGTCCTCCGTCGGCTCCGGCTCCCTGCAGGAGCAACAACACCCACGTCAGCCCCTTTCCAGTCTACAAAAGCAGCGCTTCAGCCAACGTACGTCACGAGCACTTGAGCGTGGCGCTTTCGAGCCTTGGCCAGCTCCCGACGCGCATTGGCCGCCGCCATCCTCGGCACCTGCAGCAAGAAATATCACTCTCATCAGCCGCCAATTACTACCATAGTTAGTATACTATCATCTCTCCGTACTCGTTCGCGGAGCTTCTTGACCGCCGCCTCCTTCTCCTTGAGCTTGGCCTCCATCTCCTTGAGCTTGGCCGCCGTCTTCTCGTCCAAGGGCGCCACCTCCTCTGCAACATTGTACCAAAATAGGAGTGACCATCACTCCTGTTTATCTTGCTTATAGTATGCATTACGTTTGTCCTCCGGGTTGTACTTGCGCAGCGCGGCCGCGAAGACCGTGGCGCAGAGGTCGCTCACGTGCGCGCGGAAGATCTGCTGCTGCGCCTTGGACGCCGACCCGCACTCCTCCAGCGCCGCCTGCGCCATCTTCTCGCCGCACACGCGCTGCGCCTCCTTGATCTCCAGGAACGAGTAGCGCGACGGCGTCTGCTCCGCCATGTCCTGATGAAATTCAAAGTGCGCACTGTCCCCGAGTGATGGCCCCGAGTGATGGTGGTTTGTGAAGTGGTCCACACACTTTACGGCCCATACGAACACGTGTGTACGCACTATGTCCGGCTTGATTTGATATCGCACAGTCAGACTTGGGGTCGGTCGCGGAATCGCCTTTGCCACGCCGTCGGTCGCTCCACTTCCTCTTTGCTCTCGGTACAAGACGCGCGCGACTGCACGAAGACCAAGAGGGCTCACAGCAGCAGCAGCAGCGACAACATGAGGCGCCCCACGGACCCTGGCGACGCGCCGCACTCGCTCTCGGCCTCTGCAGTCTTCGACCAAATGGTCTCGTCCTCCTCCTCGGGCTTCGCGGCGTCCACGGGCCCCTCCTCGGCCTTCAACACGCCACAGATGACGCCGGCCACGCCCCCACTGCACGCAGTCAACGCCACCGCAGGCAGCAGCGCTGCTGTCGCCCCCGGTGCTGGAGCCGGAGCTGGAGCTGGGGCGGGAGCCAGCGGTGGCGTGCTGCTGCTCGGCAAGCTCATGCGCCGCGACCGCCGCCTGTTCACGTGGAAGTGGCGCGACTTCGTGCTGGAGCGCACGCGGCTGCAGTACTTCAGCGAGAAGGGCAACCGCAAGGGCGACATCCCGCTGTCGCCCCACACGCCCATCACCATCCGCATGATCAGCGAGCCCAAGCCGTTCGGCTTCCTGCTCTTCATCAAGGACACCAAGCTCACGCTGGCCGCGGCCACGGAGCGCGAGCGACACCAGTGGATCGACGTCTTCTGCGACGTGTTCCACGCCAGCGTGGAGCAGGCGCCCGCGGACAACAAGGCGGAGCGCAGGGCCCGACCCACGTACCTCCCCATCCCCGACATGGGCGACGACGGAATCGACCATGACAGCAGCGCCAGCAACTTGCTGGTGCACCAGAACAGCTCGCTGGCGAACGGGGAGAGCGGCGAGGTTGGAGAAGGAGGCGGCCACTCGACGCCTGTGATGGCGCACAACCTCCTGGACAACGAGCACGTAGGCAACTTGAAGCGCGACTCGTTCGGAGAAGACGTGATCCCGATCCTCGAGTCCCGGATGACCTACGGGCCCTTGAAGGAAATGTACTCGAGGATCACGTTCCCGCCGAGTTTGGCTAATGGAGATCTGCTGGTGGGTGTTGGCCCCATCGTGCGACGCATGGGCTGGACGGACGAGCGTATCTTGGCTGTGGGCATGTACATCGACCCCGAGACGGCGGGGAAGGAGCTTGAGAAGTTTCACGGTCGGGTAGCCAAGACTCTGCACGGTGATCAGCAGTTTTACGACCACATTCTCTTCCATACGACATTCCGACGCAGTTTCGTGGTCACAGCAAGGAAGCGCGTGTCCAAGTCGGTGTTGACAGCCCTGCTGCGCGACGAGTTGGCTCCGCGTATGGGTCCCAATGCTGCTGCGCTGCAGACGTTTCTCGGATTCATTGAGAAGTCGTTGAAAAAGGCGGAATCCATGGTCATGCGGATACACGAGGACGACCGCTTTGAGTACCGACTGCGCGGACAACTGTACCCGCCGATCGCATCGCATGCGCTTTGCAAGTGCATCCAGGCTCTCTTCTTCGACAGCAACTCCATTCAGCACGATGCGAAGCGTGGACTCATTGAACGGTTGCCATCGCTGTGGGGCGGAGAGGTGCTGGACGCTCAAGACGAAATCTTCGGCAGTTTGCATGAACGGATCCAAGGGATGGATAGCGAAGACGAAGACGAAGACGACTCCGAGTCTGACGATGACGAAGACGACGATGATGATGACGATGACGACGACGACGAAGACGATAGCGAGGCGGAAGACCTTTTCGGTACTGCTGAACAGGGTCACGACGATAACAACCGTCAGTCTCACCAGTCTCATCAGTCTCACCATGAATCGGAAGACCAAGAGGTTAAGAAGACCGAGGAGAAACCGGATGATGAGATGAAGGCCGAAGACACCGCCCCCGTGTCGAAGCCTCGTAAAACCAGTAGGGCGAGGAAGCACAGCCACACTGGCCCCCCGAAGATGCACCGGCAGCCTTCGACCAAGGATGAGTGGGCTGAGTATGATGAGCAGGAACTTGAGATGCTGCGCCGTGAGAGTCGCAGTCTCATGGTACACTTTGGTCCGATGGTGGACCGAGACAGCAGCGTTATGTTCAACGGGGACTTGGTCGTGGACGGCAGCGCGTTGCTTGGAACATGGTCGCACCAGTTCTCGGTGTCGCCGGATGAGTTCGACCAGCCTTACGCTTCCCACCAATATCGATTCACGGTGGGCTTGTATGTGGATCCTGGTGCTCTCAGCGAAAGCCTTCTGAAGTACAAGGGATTGTCCCTTGGTAGCATTGTCCAGGATACCGACTACTTCCATCGATTCTCGGCTGGCAAGTTCCAAAAGCACTTGGTATTCAAAGTGGACATCAAGGTGAAGCTGCGTGTCCTGCTCGAGTATTTCGATATGCGCTTCCGCTCGCTTGCGAACTCGTTTGAGGATATCAAGACGCCGCTGGATAGTATGGTGTCTTTGTGGGACAAAGCGCACCCTCAGGAGCAGCATCAGCAGCTCGAGCTGTGCCCGAAGGATGAAGCTCGGTTCTCCATCGACCCTGAAGGCAAAATGGTTCTGCGTGTGAAGAAGCGCGGGTCCTTCAAGGACGACAAGAAGCACAGCCACTCCGTTGTTTCTACTACTTCTGTAGCCTCCTCTTTTGAGGAGGTTACTGTTCACGCTACTGGGGGCACGGACTCGACGGCGACAACCACCTCTCGTTCTGGATCGTCCGCCGAAAGCACTCTGTCCCATGTGACCAGCTTCCGTGGCAACACCGAGCTAGAGATGGCGCTGCCTCCTCCGCCGTTCCATTTGGCTTTGGAAAGTCTCATCTTTGGCTTTCACGCCATGGATCCATCGGCTCGGACTCAACTGATGGAACGCGTGCCGAGTCTCCTCGACCTCGCGCGCGATGACCTTGTGCACACCTACCACGATGAAATTCAGGCGTTGCGGGAGAACTACAAGCGCCAGAAGCCAGAGAACCGAGTGAAGGTCGGGTATCTGTCGATTTCGTTTGAGAAGCGCAAGACACAGAAGACCTTGGGACTTGGCAGCTCTAAGGAGGTCACAATGGTGCCGTCGCGTTGGTCCAAGCGCTGGTGCCGGCTGGATGGAACTCTGTTCTCGTACTACTCACACAAACGCTCGCGCAAGTACCGTGACATGATGGAGTTGACTCGCTGCGAGGTCGTAGAGATCACGGCAAACAGCGGCCCCGATGTCGCTCGGTTCGCGTGGGAAAAGGGCGAGAACGACAGCATTCGTATTGCGATCATCAAACCAAACGGCGAGATTCTGGCGTTGCGCACGGAAACCATCTACGAAGGCGAGGAGTGGCTGGAATCGCTCATCGACGCGAGCAAAGTGCGGCGCCATGCGGGCCCGACGGACAATTGGTCGTCCTGGGACGCCAACTTTTCCCAGTTGCGACGACGTAGCAGCAGCACCCGCGAGCTGCTGCCCAACAGAGTCGGCAGGAGTGGCTCGACGGCCAGCGCGCTCAACAGCGAGCAACGCTCGAGCGTCGGCCACGATTCAACTGCCACCGACCGTAAGTCCCATGGGAACGCTGCCGCAGTGGCCAACCTGACCCCGAACGATGATGACCTGGACGACGAAGATGTCGACGGGTACGATAGCGACCAGGAACTGGTCGAGAAGGACGGCTCGCTGCTCGCGTGGGTGCAGGAGGACCCGCGTCACGCCGTCATTGCGTTCTTGCTGCTTCTCATCGTGTACCTCGCGTCGGTGATGCATCGCCACCAGCCCGTGCTCGTCAGCAGCGCCGAAGTGCCGTAAGCTTCTTGTAGTCAAGTCCACTAAGGTCGTAATGCCGGCAACGAAGAGAAATGCTGCCGCAAGTGATTGAATGCATCGTACCTTTAGACTGTCTTCGCCGAATTTCATTTGATCTAATAGTACACTTCTGGCGATGAAGAGCTCCATGCAGACAAGGAGAGTACTCTACCCTCACGCGTAGTACTGCGGCTGGTAGTAGAGTGCTCGTCGCTGCGCTTCTTGCGAGGCGTAGTGCACGGGTCCTCCCCACAGCGCGTCCTGTCCAAGCGTGGGCAATTGTCGAATGGGTCCACCAGGCTTTCGGACGCCCGGAAACCTCCGTTCCCACAGGCTGGCGCTCTTGAAGGCAGCATCGTCCTGCTCCTGCTCTACCTGGTTTTCCTGACACGACGGCGCGTTGCTCTCCTCTTGCTGCTGCTGCTGCTGCTCTGACTCGTAGAAGGCTTCGGGTGCCGTCGAGAAGTCGAAGGCGTTGAAGCCCACGTGCATCTCGGCGTCCGTCGCCCAGCTGGCGTCGTCGAACTGGTTGCTGCTGACCGGAGGCACCTGGTGCTGCTGTTGCTGCTGCTGTTGCCGCCACTTGGCCGAGATCTTGCGGGTGCGTCCGTCCTCCACGTCCAGGTCCTCGACCTGCGGGCTGGGCGTCGCGTCCGGCTGCTGGCCGCGACACAGACGGCGGTGACGCGCGCGGAATCGCTCGATCTCGGCCGCTTCTTCGCCGAATTTCGGGCCGTCCGACGAGTAGAACTGGAACATGACGACGGTGCTGGCTGTGGGGGCACGGGGAGGAGGAATGCGGACTGATGGAGACGATGGCGGCGGCGGCGGCGGCGGAGACGGTTCAAATCTGGGCGGAAATCCGCTGCGCGCGGCCGTTTCTTAACGCTCTCGCTGGCGAGATCGCGCGCCGACTATTCCAGGCGGGAGTGCAAGGCGGCAGCGCAGCGCAGACTGCAGCCACTGAGCGCTGTAGCGCTGCAGAATCGGGAATGAGTGGGAAGGCTGGAGACTGAGAATGGGACCCGAGGGGTCCTGCGACGCAGCGAGCTCTCAAGTTCGAAGGAAGCGGTGCCGGAATTGAGGTGGAAATTGAGATCCTGTCTTTGTCTCTGGAGCTTTCGCCAATCAACACCGGGTTCGGGCGATGGTCATCGTTAGAGGGTGCATACGCTGGGCACGCGCTCGTCATCGCGCTGATCATGGTCGTGGGGTCGCCAAGCTCCGTGAACTTGTCTTGCCCCTGGGCGTCGCGGCTGGTTCCCAGCCAGTGGTGGATGCTGGATAAACGCCGAGTTGACTTGAGGGGTAGTGACCTTTGCGTTTCCGTCTCTGGTGGCGGCACTGCTCGTCGAGCTGGCCTCGAATTTGTGTAGCCCGGTCGAGACCATTGTGAGTTCGCGCGAGCTGCCCTTGTAGCTGTCGAGCTGTCGCAAATTGCATGGCACATCGCGAATTTGGCACGCCGCCGGCTCTCCTGAATGAATCCCAGTCCTGACCTGATACCTGTACGTAGTTCAACGGCTTCAGTTTTGCGCCGGTGGCACAGGTCGGAAGCCACAACTCCTACTGACTTGTGTAGCATTGCAGGGCAACTGCAGCTCACTAGTGTTTGCGCCTGCATCGAACCTCTATCCCGTACATACTCTTGGTGGCCCCAGAAGTATGAGCTCACGAGTCTTCCTCTCAGACTACACGCACTGATATTTTCAAGACGTGGGAAACTACATGTAATACCGGCATGCAGCATGGTGCTATTTGTCGAGAGAATGCTGCAACGTGCAGCATTCTCTGCCTGCAAGGCTCCGTGACCGTTACTTGGCATGTTGAAGTTGAAGTGACCTGGCCAATCATGGTCGATAAGAGTGTAGCCATGCTTTCACAAAAGATGGTATCCATTTTAGATGCCTTCGGGAAAGGCTGTCACTCGTTCACGCTACGAGCTAACAAAAATGTACCGGTATGGCTCAAAGTGACGCCCAGTGTTCAGTGAACACTGTTCACCTGCTTGGTACCACAGCGCCTTGTTCCAGAAGAGGCTCTTCGCATTGGCGAGGTCGTCGTCGGCAACCGTGAACGTGTCGTTGAAGACGATCTCCGTGCCCACGCTCGACTCGTTGTACTGCGGCCAGTAGATCTTGTCGTTGGGCCACATCGTGTTCGGGTTGCCCGTGATCACGAAGGACAGCAGGTACTTCTGCATCATAATGGCGACGGTCGAGTTCACCGACGAGTCGCCGCCGGCACCACCACCAGCACCACCGCCCATGCCCATGCCCGTGGAGCTGCCCATGCCGCCGACAGAGCTACCCATCGCCGCACTCCCCGTAGCCTCGCTGCCAGCAGAAACGCTAGCGTAGTACGAGTTAGCCGATTCTGTAGCCTGAGCACGACGCGAGGTGCTGGAGCTCGTGGACAGCGTGTACGTGTTGTACCAGTAGTAGCTCTGGTCGGCTCCATGCGTGGCCGTGCCAAGCGCCACCTCGGCGTTCCAGGTCTCATTCTTCAGAGCGTTCGTGAGCGCCAAGTTCTTGGCCGTCAAGTCGAGGGATTGCTTCATGTCAGCGAAGCGAAGCCCAGCGCTCGTGTAGTCGTCCTCCGGGTAGAGCTCCAGCAGCTCGTCAATGACGTCGTCGGTAATGGACGGGAAGAAGACGCGAAGCATCGTGGGGATGTCGTCGGCGTCGTCCACGCCCGAGTACGCCTGGCTGTTGGCCTCGTCCTGCTCGTGTGAGATCACGCACGGACCGGAGAAGTTGAAGTGGCCCTGGTACAGACTGGCCTCGTACGTGTCTGGGATGATGTAGCCGTCCACGCGGGGCTGGTACTGGTACGTGTAGTCGGACACGACGTCACTGGCAGCATCCTGGAGCGTGCTGAAGTCCACCTCGCGCAGGCAGTCAAGGTGTCCGCCATCGCAGCCCACAGCCGACGACACGTTCTGGCATGGTGGTGGCCAGCGCCCGGGACGTAGCCCGGCGACATGATGTACGCCTTCTCAAAGAGCTGCGGGGCGTTGCCGCCAAAGCGCGTCATCTGGAACATGGCCTGCGAGCCACCGGCCGAAAACCCGACAGCGGTGAGGTCGTTCGGGTTGCCACCGAAGTTGCCAATGTACGTCTTGGCCCACTCGAACGCGCGCGTGGAGTCCCAGACCACCAGGTTGGCTGCGCCGCCTTCGTGCTGGTACGTTGGGCCATTGCCAAGACCAGTGATGCCCAGACGGTAGTTGTAGGCCACGAACACGAAGCCTTGGCTCAAGTCGAAGAGCCCCTCGGGGGTGTTTTGCGACTTGGAACCAGCGGAGAAGCCACCGCCGTAGGTCCACACCATTACGGGGAGGTTCGTGGCGTTGGCGGGGGTCCACACATCCAGGTACAGACAGTCTTCAGTGGAAGAGCAGTCGACGTCGGCGTCGGCGAGGTTCGTTCCCGTGTTGGTCTCGTTCTCTTGAGGCGGCAGCTCCGGCGCGGCGAAACGCAGATCACCGGTCGGTACGGCGGCGAAGCGGATGTTCTGGTACTTGTAGTACCCGACAGTGGTGTTACCGCCGACGAAAACACCGGTGCTGCTACCGCAGCAGCGGCCATCAGAAGAGCGTTCACGCGCATGATCCTGGCAGTTCGTTCGCTCGAGACTTGAGTCTTGGAGTTGGTTTCTCGCTTTGGGGTAAAACGAAAAGTGAGTCTTGAATTGGCAATTGATCGTGAGCTACTTGACCCGGAGTCACGACTATCGAAGAGCAGAGCGTGCGACACTGAATCCAGGTACGAACCTGCGAGCGGAGAGGTTTGGCGGGGATTCGAGTGGAGCGGAGCCGTGGAGGCGTCACTGTGGACGCGTTTGCAGTGTTTACCACGCGGACTCCTGCACCTGGTGATACTTGCGGAGTGGCTCCAACGGGTCTATCCAAGCGCCATCCGGGATCCCGCAAAGCACGCGGCGACTTCGATCAACACGTAAGCCCAGCCAATTTGTCAGGTGACTCACCTTAGGTGAGTGCTCCAAGTAGCGAAAGTTGTTCTTCTACCGTCGTGTACGAGACTTGTGGGTGTTGTCGTATTCGACCTCACTTGTCTGCGAAATGGTCCCGACATATTTGAAAGTCTCACAAGCCGATGACTCTGCGCCGATAGCTGTAGCACGCTCGCTTGGCTGAGAGCCTCCAGCTGGTGCCAAACCGATTGAGCAGTCAGTGGGGCGTCATCCCCGCCCATACCATGTGACGTGTGAGCAACATGTGACTTGTGCTATTATGTGATTCACATCAAATAGTATATCCGTATACATCGTATACTCCACATTCTGCTGGCCATGGCGTCGCCGTCGACCGCGGAGTGGCGCGGCACGAGCGACCATAACGTCACGGAGACGGCCTTTGACGCCGTCAAGTGCAAGCTGTACGTTTCTTCACGCGTCAGACTATCACCCAGTGCTTTTCACGAGTCGTGAACCGCATCACAGCCGCCATCAATTGTCGCTAAAGTCAGTGTATCATTCCTCCCTGTGTCCTTTGATACAGCTCCGCAGTGACGCTCGGCTACTTCGAGGACCCATTTCTGCGCTTCTTCGTAGAGAAACCCACGCGCCGCATACCTCTGGTACGAATATGGGCCTCTGGAGGAGGTTTAACCTCGAAATTATGGTTTCCGGGAGCTAACATGACTTGATTTCGACGCTGATGGCTGCAGATCCATCGTGGATATTACTTGCGGCACGTAGCTATCACTCGTTGTGTTGAGCTCTTCCTGTCGCAGCGTGAGTTTCGCCGTAGTTGCGGGGTTTTGGTTCATCGTTAACTGACATTTTGGCGGCTTTGGTGGAATTTAGATGCAACATCCGCTGAAGTGAACATCGTTTCGTTGGGTGCCGGCTTCGACACGCTGTTCTTCCGTCTCCTGGAGCAGCGCGCGTTTGCTGGGAAAATTTCCTTCGTGGAGGTGGACTGTGACGCCATCGTGAGGGCGAAGACGAAGCTTCTGAACGACGACGACATTCGCGCAGGTCTGTTCCCGAAGGACACGGATGATCTGTCTGTCGCGTCCGTTGATGATGGGAAAGTGGCGTGGCAGTGCCGAGTGCCGTCTGCTGGGTATTCGTTGATCTCGTGTGATCTCGGCGACAAGGAGAGACTGGACGCTACACTTAGTGCTGCTGGGGTGGATCGTAGTCTGCCCACGCTTGTTCTCGCTGAATGCGTTGTGGTAAGGCGGACTTTGGTTTGAGTGTTGTAGGTGTTGATGGTTGTCTGACTGACATTGTGTTTGATAGTCGTATCTGGCGCCGGACAAAGGCACGGCGCTCCTTCGCTGGGTCGCTGAAGCCTTCCCGAACAGCTCCATGGCACTGTACGACCCCATTGGACTCCAAGCAAGTGAAGAGAGTGATGACAAGCCTGCCGCCGATTCCAACGAGAAATCCACAGGAGACACCAGTGCGTTCGGATCGACGCTGCAGCGATACTTTGCGGTAAAGGGCTGCGCGCTTCGCGGCGCGCGAGGCTTCCGGACTGCGGCTGATCACGCTCGGCGTCTGCTTGCTCTTGTTCACTGGCAACGGTGCCGCATTCTGGACATGAACGGTGTCTTCGCAGCCTGTACAACCGCAGACGAGAAGCGCAGACTGGCAACACTGGAACCGTTCGACGAGTTCGTCGACGGGACGCTCTGCAACGCCCACTACGCGATTTACCTCGCCGACAACTGCAAGGACCAAGATACGGACGGCCTCCAGTGGACCTCACGGTTTGTTACCCGCGAGCAGCAGCACCGATACCTCTTGACAGCTAGCGCCGCGCAGCAACACAAGCAACCGGAGGTGATGATTATCCGATCGTTCCAACACGATGACCTGGCCACCGTGCGCTCGCTGTTTGAGAGCACGCACCTGGAGTTTGCTAAGGGGTCCCGAGCGGTGCGTCAATTCGTCGCGAATCGCCTTAGAGGTCCCAGCGGAGACATGTTCGACGTGCAGCAAGCCTTCCAGACTCCCAATGGTGCAGGCCTTATGACGAGCGGCTTCTGGGTTGCTGAAGTTGGTGGTGAAGTTGTAGGCTGCGTGGGTGTCAAGCCGCTGACGACTGACGAAGGCCAGCAAACCGCAGAGCTTTGCCGACTGAGCGTCTCCCCCGCAGTTCGTCGTCGTGGCGTGGCTTCGGCCTTGGTGAGAACTGTCGAGGCGTTCGTGGCATCTTGCGGCGCGTTGAAGGAGATTCGTCTCGAGACGATCGGCGCCATGGAAGGAACTCAGCAACTGTACCGCGCTCTCGGGTATACCGAGCAGAAGGAGAGCGAGAAGCAGCACAGCTCCTTCAAGCTCGTTCGTTTCCAGAAAACGCTTTAGGTGGCATCGGGCCTTGGATGTGTTATCCCCTATAAATACAGGAACACACACACGTTTGCACTTCTCCTCACGTTGTCACACTGAAACAATGCAGCAACCCGAGGTAGCACAAGCTACAGCTCTCGAAGAGCGGTACGCTGCGAGCCTAGCTCAGTCCAATGGCGCTACGTTGGACCTGTCGTCTCTCCGATTGACTGAGCTTCCACCGCTAGATGAACTAGCGCAACGCTTCCCACGCCTCAGCCACCTGAATATCCGTCGGAACGCACTGCGCTCCCTACCTGACGGCTTAGCTCGGGCGTTCCCACAGCTTTCAAGCTTAAATGCAAGCGAAAACGCCCTCGAGGAGCTGCCAGCGAGTTCTATCGGTGCGTTGCGCTACCTTCAGCGTCTCAACGTCGCGCACAACCGTCTGGGCGAGCTTTCGATCGCGACATTCGAGCGACACGATGCACTCGAAGAGCTGGACGCGCGAGGAAACCTCATTGAGAAGATATCGTTCGACAACTTGGACGAGAAGCTGCCGGTCGGAGCTGGACTACGGAAGCTGCAGGTGCTGCTGCTAGCGGACAATCGACTGCGTTTGATCGACCCGACAACGACCGACGTCCTGCCCAAGCTGCGGGTCATCGACTTGAGCGGCAACCCCGAGCTCTCTGAAGCGCCTGAAAAGCTGCGTCGCCTTCATGAACGGAACTTGCTGCTCCACTCACGCGCCAAGCGACGTGAACTCATCACTCGAGCTCTGAGTATCAGGAAGGTCGTGGCTCAAGCTCTCGCTGCAGCTCCAGCAGCGTCACCCACGCGGATCAAGTAGACAAAGAGCTGAAGAATAATGAAGCACTCGAGTGTATTATATCCGTGTAGACTGCTTCCTACTCTTTGATCCAGCTCTTGGTTACTCGCTGACCCACCACAGCAGGAAAGTGGCAAAGTGGATGAGTCCGGTCTGAGGGTCTGCGAGACTCGCAGCGGCGACAGCGAGCTCCTCTTCGTCGAAAGTCTCGCCTAGCTGGAAGCAGAGCGCGTCCAATTGTTTCGTCGAGATGGCGCCCGTGTGAGCCTTGTCCAGCGACGAGAAGACGGTCTTGAAGGCCTCGAACCGCTCTGGAGAGAGGCCGAGCGCAGCGAAATCCACGTCGTAGGCGGCCATGAGTAGATGCTGAAAACCTTTTTTTAAGCTTACTGCCGACTGTTCGTTCAAACGAAGCCGCCGGTCGCGGGTCTTCGACCATCCTCGTCCGACTCCAGCAGGCGGTTAAGTTCCTCCATGACCTCGTTCGCCGACGGTCGACACTCCGGCTGCGGACTAAGGCACGCGAGCGTCAACTTCCGCACGTCTTCGGGACAGTCGAGTGTAAAACTTGGCTGCAACTTGCCACTAACAACGAGACTCAAAATGTGGATGGCCTCCATCTTGTCGCCGTCCGATGTTCGCGCGTCGTAGAACGGTAGCTCCCCAGTGTCGAGTTCAGTGAGCACGACTCCAAGGGAGTAGACGTCGGCCTTCTCCGAGTACTTGTACCCCGCGAGCACCTCGGGCGCAGTCCAGTTGGCAGTGCCCACGCCACTCGTCATGGTCTCCTCTCCACGACGTAGTCGACTGACGCCAAAGTCGCTGAGTTTGGCTGCGTACGCGTCGTCGATCAGCACGTTCTTGGACTTTAAGTCTCGGTGCACGACTATCGGCTCTAAACCGTGCAGATACTTGAGGCCACAGGCGATGTCTCGAGCGATTTTCGCTTTGTGCGAGGCCCAGGAGAACTCCTTAGAATCAGAGCCCTCAGGCTCTAGACCCTTGTCGCTGTGATACTGCAGAACTTGCTGTAAGTCTCCACGTTCCATGTACTCCATGATCAGAAGCATGTTCTCAAGCGTGTTCCAGGCGACACCCAGCAGTCCAAGCACATTCGAGTGGGCGAAGGAGGCCATGAGCTGAATTTCGGCTGCGAAGACCTCGAGGTCGTGGAGCTGGCGACGGCGTTCACGCGTGAGGCGCTTGACAGCCACGATCTCTCCACGCAAGCGTCCTAGCCAGACTTCGCCATACGCGCCCGCTGTTATCAGCCGCACCAAGCTCACGTCGACGAACGGAACTCGGCGAGTTGACACTGCCAAATCGTTCTGGAACTCTATCAGGGGACTCACTATCGATCCAGAAGATGGATCAGTGGAGAGTGAGCTGTTCGTCGGGTCCGTGAAGGTCAGCGTCAACGTGTTGCGTGGACTACCAGAGCCACCGGATGCGAAGCTCGTCAAGCCAGCGGTTGTGGCCTTGCTGGGAGAACGGAGATGGCGGTGGTGGGCCGAACCTTCGTGAAGATAGAAGCCGTCCACGTCGATTAGGCCGTCAAAGCTCCCTCTCAAGAGCACAGTGTCGTAGTCCTCGCTGCTTCTGTCGTAGTTCTTCTTCATCTGTTTAGCTTTCATCGGTGTGGGCATCCAGGCCTCCCACTTCGCATCCTTCTCGAAGATGGACGCGTCGAGGATGAAGTCGATGTCGTCCAGCATGGAGAACTCGTCGGAGCCGCGTCCGCCCAAAATCGCGCGCTTTTGCTCGAGGATATCCTCCGTCTCCCGCAATTTCGCGCGAGTCTTCAGCCAGAAAACAAACACTGCTATCAACACTAGCAGTAGTAGTACCAACGCCGTGATTGTCACGGGTAGAGCAGCTTTTTGCCATCCCGAACTCTCAGTAACTTCAACGCTTGCGGCTTTCAGGAGCTCGAGCCACTGCGGTACTATCTCCCCATGCTCTGGCGAGCACCAGTCGGATTCGTCGGCTGTGCTTGCATCGTAGGCCACACACGGCACCGTCATTGCCGGCATGACGCATTTCCCGTATCTGTTCGGGTCCCCCGTGAGGTGGATGGCCATGATGGTGTAGTTGATCCCAGCGTCGGTCCATTCGTGCCGCTTCATCTCGCTCACCGGCACCATGTCGTCCGTGCCACCGTTAGCCCACATGGATCCGTGCACCGGAGTAATCCCGTTCGTAGCAGCACAGAGGCTAACGTTCCCCATCTGATAGCCGCTGCAGTACAGCGACTGGTAGAAGATCTCGCCGTTGGGCGACGAGCACCTCTGCTCTTTACACCCCGTACTTCTGTACGCAGTACGCGTTATCTGCAGCTCTGACATCTTTACTCCGCACTTAGTGTACACCTTGACGTAGCCCAGAGCCGCCGCAGCCACGTAGCCCATATCCCACACAACCGCATGCTGCAGCATCGCCGGGAGATCGGAAAAGGCCAATCCGAACTCGTCCTTGACGTAGTTGACCACCTCCTCAAGGTCGCTTGTGTCCGTGATCGCATCTGCTTCATCCCCAGCTAGATGTCGTCGATAAAACTGCTGGGCGAAGTCCGAATGAGTCCCATCGAAGGCGTATCGCTCATCCAAGTGCAGCGTGGTGACCGAGTCTTTAGTACTGGAAGCTTCAGCAAGCCGTCGTCGAAGCTCGCTGTGGGGTGAATAAATAATAAAGTCTTCAATATCTCGAACTCTCAACAGGATCAGCGCACAGACGCAAAGCCCAGCAACGAACAGAGCTCCAACCAGTAAAGTCTTCGTCCTTCTTGAGAGTTCCCCATCAGCCGATTGTCTTTGAGGTGGAGAGGGAGGAACTTGGATTTTTTCTTGAGACCGTGACCTGAGTCGGAGACCTGGAGATTCCTCGCTCATTGCGTCGCTGCTGTCTCCTTCTTCGAGCCGCGAAAAGCTCCTGTGAGACCGTCGAACTGGCGGCTTCATTGAGCTGCACATGCTCAGACGTGGCATCGACCGCTATGGTATCGAACGATGGTGGTGGTGGTGGTATGATACCGAAGCTGTGTGGGTCGATGGAATGACGTGGCAATTCGTGTCGAAGTGACTCGGAAGAAGGCTCCCGGGTCTTATCCGCTTTTATTATACTAAGCCGACCACCTGATTGTCCACACGGAAAAGTATGTGATCTCAAGTCTTCCTCCCAGTGAGACTGCTATTCGAAACGGATCTAAAACTATGAAATGCTGGAGGGTTTGAAAAGGATTTCTGGGTTGTGCGCGGCGGGGAAGCTTCAAGCCGTTTAAGGCCAGTTGTTGAGCCTTTGCGCCATCTACTTCGGCGAGCACTAATGCGGTGGGACCTCAGGGCGCTGCTCTATCATACGCTGAGGTTTTCCCTCCGTCGAAAAGGTTAGATCGTTCCACTAATGCCGAAAGGCTTGTACATTTCAGCCGCAGCTGAAGCTGCAGCCGTGGACTAATGCAAATGGGGAGTAGAGTAATTCTCTTGGGCTCATAATCTCGCATCAGTGAGAGGATCAGGTCTCGCTTGGATCGAGTTTTGAAGTGAAGGAACTACCGCGTGGAATCGGCCCAAGTTGTGTATGTGTCATACGAACGAAGCCGCGTACGAGCGCTTGTCTGTCTGAACAGCCTCTTGGGAATGTAGGCTACATTGTGTAGTGGTCCTAGCGGAATCCGCCTTCGCTTTGCGTAGCGCAAGTGAGCCGTTCCTTTGTTCGTTCAAATGTCCTGAGGCCAACGCTGGATTTCTGAATCTGCCGTAAGTGTGAGGAACCTGAAACTAGTGCACGCCAGTGTGTCGATAGGGTGAGTTACAGTCCACGTACTTGCACCGTCCTGCATTGAAAACCAGGCAGTACACTAACTCAACATCGCTACAATGATGCTAGCTCGCAGCTTGTAGTACACGGACTCGAAGGATCAGTTGGGTAACTATTCCTGAAGGCTGAGAATCCATGGAGCCATTACCGGTCCTGCTTGAACTCTCGTACACTTGTTTCAGTATGCGTAGCTAAGATGTCTACGCTTTGGCCTCAGCAATAGACGTTGGTGGTGATTACCCTCGCCCTGTGTGTGGCATCTCGCTGTTCTGGGCGGTGGAATTACTCGCTAGCACAGGCACAGAAGAATCGCAACGCAAAAATAAACCTCCACACCAAAGGCAACGATAGGGTGATGATGAGCTGGCTTAAAGGATCAAGGGGGAACGGGTTGCTCGACACCTTGAGGTCCGTGGACGAGACTTTGAGGGAGCGTGTCAAGTGTGTGCAGGCCGTTGGGGCCGTCGGAGTTTCGCGTCGCACCGCTCCGTTAATTATTATCACTTTGGAGGACTAGCCCGCACTGCCACCTCCGCCCACAGCGCACCGTCCGCACCAGCTTTCTAAGCCACCACCACAACAACAGCAACAATGATGCCCAACACCCGATCCAAGACGCAGACGAACCTGAACGCTCCTCCAAAGGCGGACGGAGCCAAGCCCGGCGGTCGGTTGTTCCACAACGCGGTGTTCTCGCGTCGGAGCTTGAGTAGCAACGCGCTGGATACTGGCGCCAAAAAGTCGTCGCCCAAGAAGCCGCTCGCAGACCTGAATCCGACGAACCCGCTGGCGAGCATCGTGCACCAGGCCGACAAGAACGGCAAGCAGCAGCCCATTCTCGCTACCGGGCGTCGCATCGCCCGTGAGGGTTCGGCGGCCAATGGACAGCAGGGAAGCTTCCGGAACTTGTTCGCGAATATCTGGTCGGCGCTTGGAATCAACGAGCAGCAGCAGCAACAGGCGCTCGACAAGAAGGCGCAGGGCAAGTCGTCACCGCCCAAGCCGAAGGCGGCAGCGGCGTCTGGAACCATCGAGCTACGCAAGAGCGTCCTGCCCCCGCTTGCACCCGATGATGCCAACAAGAAGTGTTTGGTGCTCGACCTGGACGAGACGCTCGTGCACTCGTCGTTCCGACCCACTACCAACCCCGATTACATCATCCCCGTTGACATTGACGGCACGATCCACCAGGTGTACGTCTGCAAGCGCCCGGGGGCTGAGGAGTTCCTCGTGGAGATGTCGAAATACTACGAGATTGTGGTCTACACGGCCAGCTTGAGCAAGTACGCGGACCCGCTTCTGGACAAGCTGGACCTGGAAAACGTCATCAAATACCGACTTTTCCGCGAGCACTGCGTCCAGTACGAGGGCAACTACGTGAAGGACCTGTCGCTGCTCGACCGCGAGATCCCGCAGACGATCATCATCGACAACTCGCCCATGTCGTACATTTTCCACCCGAGGAACGCCATCGGCTGCTCCAGCTTCATCGACGACCCGAACGACCGCGAGCTCGAGTCCATCTCGCGTTTCCTGACCAAGATCCACGACGTCGAAGACGTGCGCGACCACCTGCACATCTGGGACGCCAACTATTAACTTTTTTGACCCGCAACCTCAACCTCGCCGCAGCGAACATCTATCCAAGCGTCTGCCGGGTATATTTTCGCCATGTACTTAAAGACTAGAGCTATAGATTTATAGAACCATTTATCTCGGTGTCGACAGCGAGGACACCGCATTCACTAATTTAGACTATATAGATTTTTGAGCCTAACAGTCTTCGCACCTGTCTAAGGTTTTGCGGGCCATCTACAAACTATTATCAAGTGATACCCTGCATGTATATTGCGATACTGTAGGCAAAAAATGACAATGGTAACTTCGGCGTTTCTCGTCTAATATTGACTTCATATTCGGGTTGTGATGAATTTCACTCGTTTTATTTCTAGGTACCCCCATGTTAGCGTACAGTTGGAAAATATTATTCGGACTTTCGTTAGATGAACTTGAAGGCTGGAGGGAAGCTTAATTATTTTAGTACCAAATGGGTCCTCACCCCATCGTTTACGTAGTGAATATCACGGTGTTTTCCGTTGCAGTGCTGCAGGAGACGTGGAGTTCAGGCAACGGCCCCGACCGTCCTGAAGCAAGTCGAGGCTAGCAAACGTCCTCCAAACGATACCATAGGCTTCATTCTAAGTACAGACAATGGTATCGTCGACGTGCTCCAAAATGCTCTGAAGCCCATCGACGGGTGAAATTGGTGCAGCGTATCTCTCCACCGGATGGCGGGGCAGGTATACCGAAATATGGATCATACGTTGAAGCATGCTTACTGTTAGTTCGATTCGGGATAAGTGCACAGGCTTAGACGAGTGAAACGCATCGCAAAAATAAATGCAACACTGTCAATGATAGCAGTGGCAGCAGTTGGGCAGCCGCATGGATGCGTGCGAGATTTCTCGGGTGGATGGGTTGCCAGGCACCTCGACGTGACCGGACGAGATTCTGAGGATGCAAGTTGTGTCAAGTGGGCCGTGGTGCCGTTGACCCGGTTGGTTTTCGACTCCCGACGCTGCCGTTTACCAGCTTAGTATCACATTTGAAGTCAACCTCCCACCAACACACCACCAACCACACCAATCACCACCAACACCGTTCGAAACCTCGGAAGTCACGTCAAGAGGGACGCAGGCCCCTTTTCGGACAGGACTCGAAAGCGTACCGGTACGCCGCGCCTTCACCCCACCACCACGACACCAGCAACGACATCAACGACGACAATGATGCCAATTGCACGATCGAAGACGCAGACCAATTTGCGCGCAGATCCGAAGCCGGAGGGGGCCCAACCCGGCAGTGATGTGATGTTTGCGCGTCGAAGCGCCAGCATTAGCACTCTCAGCAAAAATCGTGCAACTGCACCACCAACACAGCAGCTCGCGAACCTGACTATTTCCAACCCACTGGCTAGCATCGTCCACAGAGCCGACAAGAATGGTAAGCAGCAGCCCATCCTGACAAGCGGCCGCATCGCAGCCCGCCAGGGATCGAATACGAGCAAGGTCCAGCCACGGGGAAGCTTCCGCAACCTGTTCGTCAATATTTGGTCGGCATTCGGCAGTCACGAGCAGCAGCAACCAGTGCCAGCTCTGAACAAGTCGAACCCAGAACAGCCTTCCAAACCGAAACCGCCGAAGATCGGGGCAGCTGGCAACAACGTCATCGAGCTGCGGCCGAGCATCTTGCCTCCCCGTTCCCCGGACGACTCGGACAAAATGTGCCTCGTACTCGACCTCGATGAAACGCTGGTGCACTCGTCCTTCCGACCCACGCCCAATCCCGACTTCGTCATCCCCGTTGAAATCGACGGCACGATCCACCACGTCTTCGTCGCCAAGAGGCCTGGGGCCGAGGAATTCCTCGTCGAGATGGCCAAGTACTACGAGATTGTGATCTACACGGCCAGTCTCAGCAAGTACGCGGACCCGCTCCTCGACCAACTGGACCCCGAAGGCGTCATCAAATACCGACTGTACCGCCAGCACTGCGTCCAGTACGAGGGCAACTACGTGAAGGACCTTTCACTGCTGGCCCGTGAGCTCTCGCAGACGATCATCGTCGACAACTCGCCCATGGCGTACATTTGGTACCCGAAGAGCGCCATCGGCTGCTCCAGCTTCATCGACGACCCGAACGACCGGGAGCTCGAATCCATCTCGCGTTTTCTGACCAACGTCCACGACGTTGAAGACGTGCGCGACCACCTGCACATCTGGGACGCCAACTATTGACATGTTTTTTGCCGCATCCGCCGAGCAGCGACCATCTGTATTAGGCGCCGTCGGTGTGTTTTTTTGCTTTGAAGTATCTGCTTCATTTAAAAATTAAACTAAGGTGCTCGACCAGTTTACCGCAATGTTTTACTTTTTCCGCGGAAAAATGGTCATAACTTTTTTTCTAGACATCCTCTCAGAAATTTAAAAATATGCCGCAAATCTACAGAAACTCGCCTACAACAACGTGATCTTTTCGTGGTTCTAGTGTTTTGCAAGCGAGCTACCTGCATCAAGGAAAAACCAGGATGCTTTGACGAGCGCCTGCCAGTTTAGCGCAGCGAAACATATTGGGGTTTGTATGACGAAGCATCCCCCATTGCAGAAAACGCGCAATGTGCTACAGGAAGAGCCAAAATCTGTACGCTCTTCACCAAAGTGCGTACTTTTTTCACCACAAGGGCCAAGGGGGATGCTTCGTCATACAAACCCCAATATGTTTCGCTGCGCTAAACTGGCAGGCGCTCGTCAAAGCATCCTGGTTTTTCCTTGATGCAGGTAGCTCGCTTGCAAAACACTAGAACCACGACAAGATCACCTTGTTGTAGGCGAGTTTCTGTAGATTTGCGGCATATTTTTAAATTTCTGAGAGGATTGTTGAGCAGTGAACGGGGTGTGAGGAAGGAGGTAAGTTGAGAACTGATGTGCATTGAGGTGCTGGCGGCGGCAAGCCGCCAGCTTGTCCGTTACCTAGGTGCCTAGAGCACGAACCTCACTATGAACTGGGTGAACAGCTTCTCTGCGTCCGTCGCTCCCGAATTCTCGGTCGCCACTGCCACGCCTGTCGCCTCGCTGTCTCCTTCAGCACCGCTGCAGCCCTCCGCTGCCGTCTTCTTCCGCACTGCTGCAGCCCGCCGCTGCCGTCTCCTTCAGCACCCAGCAGTTCGCGGCTGCTGTACCTGTTCGCACCTAGCAGCCTGTCGCTGCTGCCTCGATCCGCACTTAACCGCCTGTCCGTTGATGTAGCCATCCACACTTCAACACTCCTTCCCGGGAAGTCCTCATTCAAGCGAGACCAGCTCTCGTAGCTCGCCGAGGCGTGGTGCTGGGAATGACTTGGTCATGAGGTCGGCCCGCATCTTACGCGATTCGCAGTACTCCACCACGATTACGCCCTTCTGAACGAAGTCTTTCACGAATTTCACCCGAACATCAATGTGCTTTGCCTTTCCAGATGAGTCCTCCCCCTCTAACTGCTTAATAGCAGCCTGGTTGTCCACATGCATGAGGATTGGCTCGTGGACGACGACCCCAAGCTCACCGAGTAGTGCGCTCAGCCCAAGCAGCTCACTTGCAACTTGTGAGGCCGCTACGAACTCAGCCTCCATGGTTGAGAGTGCAACGCTGTTCTGTTTCTTACAAAACCAGCCGACCACGATACCATCGATACATAGCACCCCTCCGCTCACAGACTTTCGATCGACTCGGTCGGCCGCGTAATCAGCATCGCTGTAGCCCTCGAGCCTCACCTCGGCCCCCTGCACTGAGCTGGCGTCAACCTCCAGGCGCAGCTTGACGTCGATAGTACCCTTCAGATACCGCATGATCCTTTTGACGTTCCGCCAATCTGACTCTCGAGGAGCATGTGCACGCCGGATCACACGGTGCACGGGGAACACAATGTCGGGCCTTGTGCACCGCGCAATCCACAGTAGGCTCCCCACAAGTGACTGACAGAGTTGAACCGTAGGGCGGGACGGTGTACCATTCACATCGCCCGGTAGCAAAGCGCTGTCATCGCCTTCGTCCTTGTCGTCCACGACTGGTACCCTCACCGCGTTAGCATCAGCGAGCCCAAAGCGCTCCAACAACTTCAGGATCGCCTGGCGTTGATTCAACATGTAGCCATGCAGTTCATCGTACACGATGCCAGTACCCAGGAACTTGGACACACGCCCCAAGTCCTTGACGTCCAACACCTTCATGTCTTCGAAGAACTTGACCACATTGGCGACGCTCGTGCCCGTCACGAGCAAGTCGTCCACGTATACTCCTACGACCGTAAGGTCCGAGCCGTTGCCCCTCTTGTACACACAGCTGTCGGTGTAGCACTGCTCGAAGCCGAGCTTCAACAGCGTCTTCCGTAGGTGCAGAGCCCACAGGCGATCCGCCTGCTTCAGGCCGTACAAGCTTTTTGCGCAGCCTCAGCGCTATCTGCCTTTCGTTCGCAACTCCCAGGTCAGCCAGCGTCTCACTGTTCACCGTCATGCCTCGCGGCACATGCAACAAGATCTCCAGGTCCGGCTCCTTCTCAGCTCACACGTACGCGTTGGGTACATCCCCGTGCCTGGCAGGCACGTTATACTTGCGCGACAGCGCGAGCACTATCCTAACAGAGAGACCCTCCAGCGCGGCGCTAAACGTGTCCACATAGTCCACACCATATTCCTGTTCATTGCCGCAAGCAACAAGCCTGGCCTTGAACCTTTCCAGAGTACCATCAACATGCTTCTTAGTTTTGAACGCCCATTTCGAGTGTAGCAGCTTTGCGTGTCGTGGTTTCGCCACGATTTCCCACGTGTTGTTTGCCTCCAACGCACTAATCTCTTCGGCCATTGCCTTGCTCCAATCAGCGGCATGGTCAGAATTCATCGCTTCGGTGTAGTTCTTCGGGTCCTCCGAGAAGCTTGCCATGGCAACCGGCACATGCTTGCGCCCCATGTTGCGCGTTCGCATACGAGTTGGTTCCGCTGGCGGATGGGGAACATGTTCTTGGTGCTGCGCTTCCGCCTCTGGTACTCCTTCCATTGTCTCATTGCTTTCTTTCGACTTCTTGGCCTTCTACCTCTTGCTGCGCTTTGACCTCTTTTTACCCTTGCCGCGGGCAGCCATTCTCTCCTTCCGACGAAGAGCCTCCCCCCGTTCCTGCACAGCACGACCAAGTTCGGGGTCCTCTCGGCGAAGCTGCGCCTGCAGTTGCTCATTGCCGGGCGCATTCAACGTCTCCACATTCTGCACATGCTACGTCACGATGACGATGCGGTCGTGCGGCAGGTACACCTTGTAGCCTTTAGTCTCATCGTCTTTTCCGATAGTCATCCCGACCTCAGCTCGAGGCTTCCACGCCTTCTTGCCTGGGTCCCGGCACGCCGTGCACGCGCTCCCGAACACCACAATATCGGCCAACTGCGGCTGCACGCCCGTCAACATCTCAAGAGGTGACGCTCGGCTCGGGTTCGCGCTCGTCGGAGTCCTATTCAGGATGTACGCCGCATACTGCACTGTGTCCCCCCAGAAATGCAACGCTAGTCCGCTTGCGAAGATCATGCACCTCGCCATGTTTAAGACAGTCCTGTGCATGGGCTCAGCTTTTCCATTGGAAGCCTGATTCTTGGCCCCCCTTACTTGCCTCACCACTCCCGTTGACTGACAGAACAGATCCACGTTGCGGTACTCGCCACCTCCGTCCGTACGCAAGACGGACACCTTGCAGTTGAACTGCCGCTCGAAGTACACCAGGAAGCGCTCGAACATCTTAGCGGCCAGGTCCTTCCTTTTTGCCACGAACACCCTGCAGTAGTTGGTGTGGTGGTCCACGAAATTGATCAGGTACCTGTTGCCGTTGCGATCCGTAGGAGTCATTGGTCCCTTGAGGTCACTACAGATCACACCACCAATCCTGTCGATCGGCGCGTTCTTGCCCGAGTCCTGCTTGGACTGAGCGTTCTTCGACTGTTTGCCTTTCGCGCATGTCAGGCAATTAATCCGGGCCCTGTCAGTCAGCTCGATCCCAGATCCCGATGCGTCGGCCATCCTCTCGACCGTGTCGAACATGAGGTGCCCGAGGCGTTCGTGCAGCTCCATCAACGTGCACTTCACCGGTGCGCACTGCAGACTATCCTTCTCAGCTTGCCTAAGCGCAGCATACACTTCGCTGCTCTTATCGTCGCGCGGGTCCACATTCACTGCGTTTCCTGCGATCGCCGCATTCACCGTGTTCACAACCAGGACATCATTCATCTTCTCCACCTCGAACACGCGAGCGCCATCAGCAACCCTCGCCAGGTACCGACGCTTTCCCTTGTAGACCAATATGAAGCCCTTTTCTTCGATCTTGCAGTACGACAGCAAGTTCTGCGCAAGTCGGTCACCGAAGTACACATTGCTTATCACAACGTCGTGTTCAGTGCCATCAACCGCGGCACGAAGCACGATGCTGCCCTTCTTGGTCACCGACATGGACTGGCCGTCGGCAACCTTGCATGTCTCGCTACAGTCCACAGGGTCAATCAACAGGCTGGCATCCTTCACCAGGTGGCGACTAGCTCCGCTGTCAAGCACCCACGAGCTGCTGTTGCTGTTGCCCACAGCGAGTGCGAACATCGCCTGGCCTTCCTTCTTCTTGCCCGTGCAGTCTTTCTTCAGGTGGCCCGGTTCGCCGCAGCGCCAGCAGCGTCGCTCGATGCTTTCGCTGCCTGCATCCTTGACAGCATTCGCGACTAGATTACCGCTGCCAGTGTTGCCACCGTGGCCACCGCTGCGACTCCCGCGGAAGTTTCTGCCGTGCGCATTTCCTCCACCATTCATATCCGCCTCGAGCGTGCTAGCGAAGTCCGCCAGTTCCCACGCTTGTCGTAGATGGTCGGCGCGACGACGGTCAATCCTCGTTTGCATCGCCCTCTTGACGTCAGGCGACGCACACTCGCAGATGTACTGCAGCACAAAACGGTCCGAACAGTCTGCAGCACTCGAGATTGCCAGCAAATACTGATATTGTTCAGTCCAGGTACGATCAGCACGCTTGCGCGCTCGCATCATGCGAGTTGCTTGCTCAACCGTGATCTCCTTTTCGTACACCTCTAACATCCGGTTCATCAAATGCTTCAGCATTGGCGACTCCGCCGACCAAATTGTCTTCATCCGGTCAAAATACTTGCGCGCTGGGCCCTCGAGGTATCGGTTCAAAGCACGAGCCTTAAAGTCCTCGGGCCAGTCGCCGCCGCTAATCACCTGCGCGGCGATAAGTACGTCCAGGAATCTGAGCCCCCAATCTTTAAAGCCTGCGCCGAGGCCTTCGTACATCTCCTTGCCAGAGAATCTCTCGATCGGAAGCTTCATGTCCTTCAAGGACGGGATCTTCAACCCGAAGCCTCTCGGAGGCGCAAACTGCTGCTGCTGCAGACGCGGGTCCGCCGCGAGTGCATGCTGCTGGAACAGCACTGGCTGCGGCTGAGCAGGCGCGAACTGTTGCTGCTGCATTGCCGCATTGCTTCGGTGAGCGAGTCGGCCCTCACTCGTTGCCGACGAGCTGCCAGGAATTGGCTGAAGGCGCTCGAGCCGGCCGCCGATGAGTTCGACACATACACTCCGTGCTGCAGCTGGGCCTTCTCCAGCCGATCGCGTGAGGCGTCTCGCACCAGACTCTCGATGAGACCCTCGAGTCGATCAAGCCGGTCACCACTCGAGTCGGAAGCACCACGTCCGCTCTCGCGGGTCGACACGTCGAATTGGTTGCCGGCAGCGTCATCTCCGACTTGGTCAGCGACTTGGCCAGGCACTGGGACAGGAGCGACTCCAGGAGCTTGGACAGCGTCGGCGTAGTCGTGGGGCATTGGGCTCATAACCTGTTGAGCAGTGAACGGGGTGTGAGGAAGGAGGTAAGTTGAGAACTGATGTGCATTGAGGTGCT
The DNA here is from genome assembly GCF_000149755.1 of Phytophthora sojae. Lineage (NCBI taxonomy): Eukaryota > Oomycota > Peronosporomycetes > Peronosporales > Peronosporaceae > Phytophthora > Phytophthora sojae. Next base: position 5,222,138 of record NW_009258116.1, read on the forward strand.
GGCGGCGGCAAGCCGCCAGCTCGTCCGTTACCTAGGTGCCTAGAGCACGAACCTCACTATGAACTGGGTGAACAGCTTCTCTGCGTCCGTCGCTCCCGAATTCTCGGTCGCCACTGCCACGCCTGTCGCCTCGCTGTCTCCTTCAGCACCGCTGCAGCCCTCCGCTGCCGTCTTCTTCCGCACTGCTGCAGCCCGCCGCTGCCGTCTCCTTCAGCACCCAGCAGTTCGCGGCTGCTGTACCTGTTCGCACCTAGCAGCCTGTCGCTGCTGCCTCGATCCGCACTTAACCGCCTGTCCGTTGATGTAGCCATCCACACTTCAACAAGGATGTCTAGAAAAATAGTTATGACCATTTTTCCGCGGAAAAAGTAAAACATTGCGGTAGACTGGTCGAGCACCTTATTGTGCTTTGCAAGCGTTTTGTCGTTTTGACTTATAATCATGCTCGACTTGCTTAAGTACGAGACTGAGTTAAATCTGGAGCTCTTCATAAAAAATGCAACTCGATCAAGTTGTACCTTGGTTTGTATAGAGCACCACGCAGATTTATTTTATAGCCGTCCTATTTGCCGGTAGAAAAACGCAATTCGGATCGTTTTATTGTAAATCGGTGAACAGTGATGTCCCATCCTAATAGCCCATATTACTCATTTTTTGAATGAGAAAGGGGCAAATTTTATCGGACACTACCTACTGGATAGGACCAATCGCCACGATTTCCGCCAGTCTCGAACATCTCCTCTCCTGCGTAAGTGCGCAATGTACTCTCACGACTTTCGCTGGCGCGCTGTCTTTCTTGTTCATGTGTATGGCATCTCCCTCCAGTACGTAAGTGATATATTTGGACCTAGTGTGAGAACTATACAGACATGGTATTCTTTGTTCTTATCTAAGGGAGTGGTAGAAGGTGACGACCGAACCACCCGCTCGTCACGGTGGCCGTGTGACGTAGTGGAGCGTGTGCGGAAGTATGTTGAGCACAGAGGTCGGAGGAAAATATTTCAATTCAATAAATAATTGGGTTTTGCAATAACAATCTTTATTATTGGACATCCCAGCTACCAATACAATATGATATTGACCCAATTATTGACAATAAATATGAAAAAAGCGCGGTTCTGCGGCCCACCACAAAGCTCGTTTTGACCCCGCAGCGGCGTGCTATGCTCCCGGCGAACTTCGAACAGCTCGCGTTCCTTCGCGTCAACCGCACCATGTGGGATGTTACGACGGTTGCTAGCGTTAGTGTTGAGGAAACCCTTTAGATCGTAATCCAGTTAACGAAAGTGCGATCTTTACCTTGCCATTATTTTAGTGATACTTTTTAATATTCATTGCTAAAATTAGACGAAACTGAGATCTAAAACGAATCATACATGTATAAGCCTAATATTCGCTGTTACGATGCAGGTTTCCCCGGAGTCAACATGCAAATATTGACGAAGAAGATGCGATTTATCTAGAGTTGGTATGCCTCGTTGCATGTATATGCGCTTATTTACCTCTTTAAATAGATATACCGCATGATCAATTTTAAGGTAATGTGCGGTCACTTATTGTTAGAGCCAATTCTATATTAATTATAGTCATCGCACTTTTACTGGCTACAATTTATAGCGATACCGTTTATATTTATAGCGGCAATGCACATCAACATTAGATTTATACTCTATGCGCTTGTTTCCCTTGGGCCATCACTATCCCTCTTGAACCGTGATGCCCAAGAAAAACAAGCGCCTCGCACATATTGGCAAGCTGGCCGACTCAAAGCGTTCAAGTACCAGTCGTACTCGTCAGCCAGCCCGCCGGCCAACATTGGCGGAAATAGTAGGGGCTAGCGTCGGTGCGCCAAGTGCCCCTACGAATGCTGTTGTAAGCGACTCAACTTCGTCAGAGAGTGACAGCTCCGACATTGAAGGGCCAAATGTATACACCCTTGAGTTTATTTATGCAAAAGAGACTGATCTGGATGGCAACGACTACTACTTTGTGAGCTGGGTTGGATACCCTCGTCCTACTTGGCAGCCAGCGTCAGATTTACCACAAGATGCCATTGCGCATTTTGAAGAGGAGGAGCTCGGCGTGTTTTGGCCTGTGGATCGCAGAGATGTTATCGAGATAGGCGTGCCTACGGGAAGTAGTGGTTGAAGAGCGAGAGTTAGAAGAACATGAAGAAATAACTAACAATACAATATAAATTACGTCGATATTTACTATTGCTTGCCGCTATATTGCAATCTTTATTATGGAGACATGCTGCTGGCAATACAATTTTTTATGGTATTGGCGGACCTCTGGTTGAGCACCATCCCACATTCTATTTAGAGGGGCTACAGGACTTTATGAAGCGCACCTTCCCTATTGTGAAAAATGTTTCACTGAGTACCATTTGTAGAGCTTTATATTTTGATATGAACTTGACTAGAAAGGTGATAACCAAAGCGGCAAGAGAGTGTGTGCCGCACGAAGTGTATACGTACAAGGTGAAGTTAGAGGCTATGTATTCTTACCCAGAGCAATTGCTCTTTATTGACGAAACCGCAAAAGATGGGCGTCACGCCTATCGGCGATACACGTGGTCAAAAAAGAATACAAAGGCGGTGGTACGGTTACCTTTCAGTCGCGGTAAGCGGTTGTCTATTTTGGCAGCTTTGGACCATAGTGGATTTGTCGCTTGGGACTATACTGAGGGTACTTACACCAGAAACTCCTTTCATAAAGCGTTTGTTGAAAAAATCTTACCTCTTCCGAACCCCTGGCCGCTGCCACGTTCAATAGTTGTAATGGACAACGCAAAAATTCACATGTATCGAGAGCTAGAAGCGGTAAGTCAGTTTGATAGCTTTAACATTTTTTTAAGCTGACAAAGATATTTTATGTTTTGTTTTTTTCAGGCCATCCACCGAGCTGGAGCGAGGCTGCTCTACCTTCCGCCGTACTCACCTCAATTAAACCCAATCGAGGTTTGTTTTGGACTACTCAAGCGCTGGATCCAGAAGAAGGCAAATTTCATCTTTCCGCTGTACCCAGCTTTGGTGCTGGATGTGGCGATGCGTTCCTGCTGTCGAAGTCACCACCCAAGCAAACGGAAGGGCGTACTAAATCTATATGCGCACTGTAGCCACGATGACAAGAAACTCCGGTCTTCCGAGTTTATTGTACAACCCCAGCACGAAACTAATAGTGCCGATGAATAATAGTTTAATGAACGTTGAAGCTTCTGTATTACCTAGCAAGAACTGCCTCTGTTTAGTTTTCAGACATTTGGTGGTCTTCATCCGGGACGTCTTCACCTTGTGGCATGATGGCTTCGGGGCGAAAACCGTGGAAAATCCCTCTGGTAAAGATGTCGTGTTGGGGGAGGCCCACCGCTTCTCGTAGGGTCGAGTGCTTCACGCGCATCTTCACCCACGTGCCAAAGAGCTCGACTTCAATTTCCATGACATCTTCCTCCGGTTCGGCAGCAGTATCCTCCAACGCTGCTACCGCTGCATCTAGAGCTCTTGCTTGTTGCATCGTATTGTCCTCAGGAATCGCAAACGGAGTGCCTTCAGGTTGGCGGGCGCGGTGGATAGCTAAATGGTGAGTGGCGATTGGTCCGAGCCGCTCTCTACCTTCTGCCTGTAAAGTCACGATCTCCGCTGCCGCGGCACGAACTCGATCCGCCGTGGTCCGACGAATCCCATCAGTAGGCCTTACCACCGGGGCGAGATAGACGAAAAATTCAAACACAAACTGCGTATGAATTTGCTCCTCGTTGGATGCCAGAGCCACGATGTCATCGTCGGTAATGCACGCCCATCGACGCTTCAACAGCTCCTCGAAATTGCTAACGGAAAGAATCTTGAAGTCCTGCTGCCGTGCATTTTTGGTAGCCTTGAAGAACACGTTCTCGTCTTCGATTGCACTAGGATTGGGCCCAAACTCCGCTCCAGTCAACAGTCGAAAGATTTTAGCCCGGGCGACGTCGAACCCCTCTGCAACAACAAACGTAAGGCTCTTCCGAATGCCCTTACGGGGGCCTCTGGAGCGCTCGCCGGTTCGGAACATTACCACACCGCGGAGCTGAGAATCTTGTGGCAAGACACCAGCGCGAGGCACGCCCATTCTGGACCTTCTACAGAGACTCTAAATCGGCAAGTAGCTGCCTAATCGCACGCAGCAAACAGAGCAGTATCAGTGAAGCAGTAGGCGCCAACAACTTGCATTTTGATTAGGCATAGTAACTTACAGTCAAACGTACTTTGGGGTAGCAGGCAGGTCCACAAGGACGGTGCTGTCGCGCTGCAGGTGGCCGGAGCTTCTTTTACTGGAAGAGACGAAGCTATTGAGCTACAGCACGCAGCAAACAGAGCAGTATTAGTGAAGCAGTAGGCGCCGACACACGCGTTGTTGTTGGTGTACCCGTTGCTGATCGGGTGGCAGATATGAGGCTAATAAATCGAGCAGGACATTGGCCCAGTAGGCGCCCGATTTAGTGCAGGATTTGTGATGACTCGCATTTTTATGACCTCACTTTGTTTGTGTTGCTAGATCGATCTAATCACTAAATCGGACCGGCAAAACTTCTGCAAAGCACAATACATGTACATGTAGAGTTGTTAAACAAATTGCACCAGTTTAACAGTAGATGGAATGTCGCTGATCGCCACCTACGCTAATCTTCCTGTCCTACTCGCGGCAAAACTTGCTTGCACTGAGGAGATCTTGCAAATGCCGTGCCAAATCTGACCGTTCAGGCAAAACCGCTCCAGGTTGCATTGTCGTCCTCAAACGGGGCTGAGGATAAGGTGCACTACCAGCATTTTAAACAAAACAAACAGTACCCATCGTGGCATTTTAGTAAGTGGGTAAACTTGCATTTATTGTGGAAACCGATTAGATTGCCCGAGCGTATTAGCTGATAAAGCAGCGTTCATGAGAGATTTGACTGGTACTAAATCGGGGATCCTTATGATTTCATATGGCATTGGTAAGGGTATAAATCGGTGTAACGTTAATAAAATGGGGGTTGCCTCATTACCCGCCAGAAATACGACGAGCGACCACTTACCGCCACGAGCTGAGTGATTCGCGTACCTACTAACGAGAAATAGCATCGCGTGCATTAAATACGCTTCTGTGAGCTTCGATGTGTACTGCTATCTATTTATCAAGTTCTGAAGTCATGTATTTGCGCTGTCATTTCTCGTCAGCATTAGCGTTTGTCGGTTTTACGTTAAATCGGCCACCGAATGCCGTGTGGGTGTCGGACATTCGGGCTGATTAGCATGCAAATCAGCCGTCCCGGGCTTTGTAAGCCGTGGAGCAGCTAAATCAGCTTGCCACATGGCGTTGTAGGCACAACTGACCTCTCTGGCAAATCAGAGTACAAATCTTAGTCTGTCGATCTAATTAAGAGGTCGGATTTAGCAAATCAGACCCGATTAAGCTTAATCATCTGCTTAATCAACCGATTTATATCCCAATTAGACAATCTAATCGGTTTCCACAATAGTTTTCTCTTATTAATATATGCTAGTATCCCTACGTTTCTTACGTTGAGAAAAGATCATAATTTCTGTTTTGCCTAAAAGTTAATGCGCTGGCACCAGTATCTAAAGGGTTAACAGCTCTACCGCATGTACGTGTGGTTTAATTTTTAAATAAAAGTAGATGCAGAGCAAAACAAATCAGCGACAGACGTCTACCAGATGATCGCTGTTCCGGCGGACGCGGTAAAAAATGTTAATAGTTGGCATCCCAGATGTGCAGGTGATCGCGCACGCCTTCAACGTGGTCAGAGGAGGTTCTTCGCCGTCCAGTGAACACGTCGAAGTTTGATTTTTGCCATTCAAATATTTCCTGAGTTTGATACACCAAAGCTTTAAAAGAATCCTCACGCGAACAACACAACTTTTTGTGAGCCGCAAGCTAAAAGGGGGTATACCTGTAAGACAGTAATAAAAGGCTGCAATACTACTCAACGACGGATAAAACAAACGAAACGAGAGAATGCTGCAATGGGTAGTCCATTCGCGCCCATTGCACTGCTCATTTTTCGGTGCTGCTGGCTACTACATTTTACATATGCTGCAGTGATACGTCCGAATACGAAGCAGTCCCAATTTTTTGTTGACGGCGAGGTATATACCAGGTCACATACAAAGTGCCGTGAGCTACAGATAGGTAAAAATGGTTCTTTAGCAAGTAACTTCGACGTTTCTGATCTAATTTTGCTTCATATTTGGGTGAAGACCACGTTTCTGGGTTGAGCTATGCCCTAGCGCGGAAGATGACAGGGAACCATGTGATTGGTGACAGCGCAATGATCCTGGCACAAATGAGACGACGGCGGCCTCCGAGGGCTCCGCATCTACGCAATATCTATGCTCAATGCAGGGACATAGCAGATCGAGTACATGTCCGCACGTGGAACCACCACTTAAGGGCATTCAACAAGGCTGCGGATAGATTGGCGAATATCACCATGGATGATCGCAGGAGCCGGCACGTTTTTCATTCAGACCGACCAAAACAGGTTTCCCCTTGGGCGGATATATCTCGTCTTTTGGACGGCGACATAACCCATTGGAGGGATGCATATTTTCATGTAGGGGCGCAAGAGCCTGAGGCAGACGCTGGGTAAAGCAGACGCGATTGAGGCGATACGAAGTGTAGGAACCCCATTCTTCAGATGACGAGGTTTGGCATCTGAGGACCCGGTCTTGAGTAGTCGTTAGCTGACAGCTAAGTGACAATAATGATCAAACAAAACAAAACAAAACGAAGACCACGTTAGCGTACTTAAAAAAAATTGAAAATATAATTCAGACCCCCGTTAGATGACTTCAAGGTTGGAGGTAAAGTCTAATTATTTTAGTAGCTATTAACCCCTCCAGACCAAAACTGAAAAGAACATGTAAACTGCATATGCAACGTAATTAGACTTGATGTTTGTATACAAAAATGGTTAGGGAAGATAGGATGCACGATGGGGGCCAACAAGGCCGTGCTAATACTGAAAATAACCTGCATATTGGCTCCAGTGTAACATACCCATGCTGAATAATGCTACTTGCCACGGATAGTGACAGGGTGCCCGCCGAACAGAAACTAGGGCCTAGCGAGTCCCGATTTTCAAAAAATCGGAATTTGAAACTTCCCATACAAAAACTTATATACAAAGTAGGTGTGTCACCTCTAGGCGTTCTGTAAGCTAGTGGCACGTCCGGAGGCATTCTATGCACTATACAAACATAAAATGAAATAGACATCCAGAAAAATATTCAGGGGGTAATCAAATGAAACGTTACCATTGTGTACATAAGACAATACCTAAGATGCAAGCTAGGATGTGTCGTTGTAGACAGAAGCACGTCATTCTGTAGTTGAAGCAACAAAGCAGCGAGGATTACCAAGTTTGATCACTAAGTCAAATTTCACTGACTTCAACACCGAAGTAGTTCGTTGCCTGGACCCTTCCCAACTAACAACACACACTAAAGCGCTACACCTGCATTCATGCATGAGGTATACAATGAGCGGATGTAGTTTACCACAGGGTTTCTCCATGGGTGCAAGAAGTTCTACAGTTGAATACTTCAATTAGCTGCTGCTTAGGTTGATCGATGCCAAAGCCATGACTTTGACAATCCAGTCTACAGGAAAGCAGCGATTACAAGCCGTTTCGCTAATTGGAGCATACCGCGAAGGCAAAGTTGCATCTAGAACTATGTGTGTGGGTATCCAAAGCCTTGCTATACTGGGAACCGCATCGACTGCAATTGCATTTATCCAAATCGCTTATATTAGTTTGCAAACGTTCACGTTACTACGTTTCGTCCTTATCATTAGGAGCGCCAGCCATGCCAGGTGTCGGCTCGTTCGCCCATCGGTCATACAATGAACACCAAAGCGGCATCTCCGGCTTGGCCGGAATTCGTCTCGGCTCGTTCTTTTCGCTACTACCTCATTCGAGTCGTCGTCTTCACTCAGGCGGGCTCGTTTCGGGCTAATCATGACTGCTTGGTCGCCGTAGTCTCCTTCAACAGCATCAATATTACTCCGGTTAGCTCATGTAGGCTACGATACAACATACGTATAATAAACTGCATACAATGCAGTATACAAGACAGCATGATATACAACATACCATTGTTTGGAGTACGCCATATCGCATCAACTCCTGCCGTCGTCTTCGCCGCTTACATCAACGCCAAAAGATGTCGGAAGCCTTGAGCGCCGGAATCCTGAGTGGGCCTTTCCCCCAGGCCTTCGAACGCCAGGTACGAATGCAGCGGGTTGAGCAGTGCGATCGAGCCCAACGGCTTGACTGAGTATGACAGCTTGTACAGCTGTAGCAGCAGACGCTTGCGTGTAAGCAGCAAAAACAACTGGACCAAGAGTAATCCAAAGTCTTGTCAGCAAGCATGATTCTCGCAGACATCTCTGACCAATGACCGATCTTACCAAGCGCTAAAGAAGCACCCCACGCAGGAGCGTGCTATCATGAAGGACAACACGTACCAAATAAAACAGGTCAGCAATAAGGTATATCATTCGTTCGCTATGAGCGTACCGTTAGCACCGTACTCGAGCGCCGATGACTCGCACGATCATCCGTGATTTCTGTTGATTCTTCTGCCGACTTGAGCCCTGGCCGCGCAAATTCTCGAATGAGGCGGATTTTGCAAAAGCGGCAAATGGAAGTCGCTGCGAGCCACCCAGTCCGATACCTTGCGATTTTTGTTCAAATCATACAGTGGGTCCCGCGCCCTTGCTAAACATTATATTCCGAATTTTGACAAACGCTGGTCTTTGACATACAGTCAAACCTGTTTATATGAGGCCCTGTTGGTGACCATCTACTACAATGACTCATATAAAATGGACTCAGTTAAAAAAAAATATGTGGTGCACGTAAAGAAATCGTGCATAGTTCGCTGCCGCTTTGCCTTCACTGTAGTCTCTCGAACCAAAGCGGTCACGGTTTGTAAAGCTCTTCGTTCTCTGTCAGTCTGCTCTCCGCATTGCAGCAGAAATGCAGCCAGCTCCATGCAGTGTCTCAGAGCAATGGCAGGTTGAACTACGGGTTCCTGTTCCTCCTCTTCCTCCTGCTCGTCCTGCGAAACTGCATCACTTCCTGCCGCTTTGTCCACTAGCACATCTGGCTCGTGCACAGGAACGTCTTCGTCCACTGCCAGATACTCACTAGCGCTAACAGCGCCCTCCCACCTCGATAGCATCGCCGTTAACTCCTCCATCTCGTTGCTGGATACCTCCTCAATGTAATCCGTGTCAGCACGAGTCCTTCCTAGCATCTTTTCTCCCAAAATGCGAGTCTTGACCCAGCAATTTGTAATTGTCGTTGGCGTCACACCCGCCCAAGCATCAATGGAGAATTGGACAGCTTCGAGTACGTTGAGCTTGCGTGTAATGTTAGCTTCAAGTGCATCCAAACACCACCGCACAAAATACTTTCGGTACCGAGCCTTGAACGACCAGATAATACCTGAATAAAAAAAACACCGTAATAGAGTTGGTTAGTTTAGACTACACCACAATATAGATAAAATATTTACCTGCATCCAGCGGCTGTACGGCAGATGTCATGTTAGGAGGGAGGAAGTGAACAGTCACATGAGTCAGGTGTCGTAGAATCTTGTGGCATGAAGTATTGTCGACTAGAAGTAGGACCTTGCGATTGGCGGCCGCCATTCTCATGTTGAAGAGGTGCAGCCATTCGTCAAAAATGACGGATGTCATCCAGGCGTTCTTGGAGGACTTGTACAATATAGGTTTACCTTTAATCGCCGCTCCCTTTCTAAAGCACCTCGGGTTCTTGGCCGTACCGATGACTATTGGGTCGAGCTTGTCGGAGACAGTCGCGTTGCAGCAGAAGGCCAAAGTCAAACGTTGCTTCTTCTTTTTCTTGCCCTTGCGAATAGTCGTAGCTAGCGTTCGATTAGGCGCTAAGCGATAGAAAAGCGCCGTTTCGTCGAAGTTGAACACATTCTCGGGTGTAAACTGCGCCACCAACTCTTGTAGCTCTAGCCTCGCATCTCGCACTTCATCAGCTTCTACAGCGCCACCTTCGCCGTGTAGCGTATGGGAGCGGATCCCATTGCGCTTCTTAAAGCTTTGAAGCCAGCCGTTGCTTAGCCGGAGCTGCGTGGCATCGATGCCTAAGCGCTCCGCCAGCTCATGCGCCTTCAGCAGGAGCACGGCGTCCGCCATCGCCGTTTTAGCTTCGTTCTGAAAGAAAATTTTCCTCAGTTCCCGCTCGAACTGAGGGAATTTCACTCGGCGCCGCTTGGTCGCACTCAGGTTGACGTGGCTGAAGTAGGAAGAAGGCAGGTTGCGCAGTCGGGCGAGTGTGGCACGGCTGACCCGGGCCTTGAAAGTTGCGTAGATCCACTCGGCGAGCATGGGGTTGTTCATGCCAGGATTCTGCTTGAGCTTTAGGTGCACTTGGAGCTTTTGTTCTAGCGTCAGACAGGTGCGAGGAGACATGGCGAGCGAAGAAGGCTTGCGGTAGGCGTTGAGTGTTGAGCAGTTGCTTTGAAGAGTGTGTGGCCGTGAGCAGTGTGAATCAAATAAACAGGTGAGACCTAATTTGGTCCCCAAAAATGTGACTCATATACCTTGTATGCATATAAACAGAGATCATACAAAAACTAAGTGAAATATTTGGTAGCGACAAAGCCTGCATCAAATAAACGGCATGGCTCAAATAGAGAGGATCATATAAACAGGTTTGACTGTATGGAAAAATAAAAAGGCGCGAACAGAAACTAAACGTAATTTTATCTTGACGTTTGAAAAGTGGGGGAAAGGACAGTCATACAAATTTCAAGTCAAAATTTGCTTAAACTGCATATATGCAGTTTAAGCCTTCAACTCTAAGCTGCATTATGCAGCATCCGGTTTGGAGCTGCTCCTGCGGCTCGACCGGAACGACTTTTTGTTCCGGTCGCCGATTTTTTTCCTGGCCAATCACAGCCCCGGAAAAAAATCCGACTTGCTGCGGCGGAAAAAAGTGAGCTGTTGCTGCGGACATTGACTACCCCTAATAGACTCGCACGCTTGACTGCATATTTTTTATCGGCATTGACCCAACCGGCAGATAATGAATGCCAAGGTGTTTTTGTCATTCACCAGAGTGGGTGGCGACGTGAGAGACTGCGCAGTTGTCGTTGTTGCAAACGCTCGCGCTGAAGATGAGGGGGGTTCAGACAACGGTCCAGACTGTCCTGAAGCTGGCTGAGGCAAGCAGACGATAACTTTAGCTTCAATCTAAGGGCAAGTAACTTAATCGTCAGCGTGCTCCGAAGCTCGCCGAAGGATGAACTTGTACAGCATATCTCTCCACCGCGTACTAAGCATGCTTCAACGTATGATCCATGAAATCCGAACATCGGTCTACCCGCCCCGCATCGTTCGGGATAAGTGCACAGGCTTAGAAGAGTGAAACGCATCGTAAAAATAAATGCCGCACTGTCAAGGTGAAGGATAGCCGTGGCAGCAGCACCAATACACGGATGCGAGCGGAGAAATCTCGGGTGAATGGGTTGCCATACTCCACACGAGGTCACCGGACGAGATTCTGAGGATGCAAGTTGTGTCAAGTGGGCCGTGGTGCCGTTGACCCGGTTGGTTTTCGACTCCCGACGCTGCCGTTTCCCAGCTTAGTATCACATTTGAAGTCAACCTCCCACCAACACACCACCAACCACACCAACCACCACCAACACCGTTCGAAACCTCGGAAGTCACGTCAAGAGGGACGCAGGCCCCTTTTCGGACAGGACTCGAAAGCGTACCGGTACGCCGCGCCTTCACCCCACCACCACGACACCAGCAACGACATCAACGACGACAATGATGCCAATTGCACGATCGAAGACGCAGACCAATTTGCGCGCAGGTCCGAAGCCGGAGGGGGCCCAACCCGGCAGTGATGTGATGTTTGCGCGTCGAAGCGCCAGCATTAGCACTCTCAGCAAAAATCGTGCAACTGCACCACCAACACAGCAGCTCGCGAACCTGACTATTTCCAACCCACTGGCTAGCATCGTCCACAGAGCCGACAAGAATGGTAAGCAGCAGCCCATCCTGACAAGCGGCCGCATCGCAGCCCGCCAGGGATCGAATACGAGCAAGGTCCAGCCACGGGGAAGCTTCCGCAACCTGTTCGTCAATATTTGGTCGGCATTCGGCAGTCACGAGCAGCAGCAACCAGTGCCAGCTCTGAACAAGTCGAACCCAGAACAGCCTTCCAAACCGAAACCGCCGAAGATCGGGGCAGCTGGCAACAACGTCATCGAGCTGCGGCCGAGCATCTTGCCTCCCCGTTCCCCGGACGACTCGGACAAAATGTGCCTCGTACTCGACCTCGATGAAACGCTGGTGCACTCGTCCTTCCGACCCACGCCCAATCCCGACTTCGTCATCCCCGTTGAAATCGACGGCACGATCCACCACGTCTTCGTCGCCAAGAGGCCTGGGGCCGAGGAATTCCTCGTCGAGATGGCCAAGTACTACGAGATTGTGATCTACACGGCCAGTCTCAGCAAGTACGCGGACCCGCTCCTCGACCAACTGGACCCCGAAGGCGTCATCAAATACCGACTGTACCGCCAGCACTGCGTCCAGTACGAGGGCAACTACGTGAAGGACCTTTCACTGCTGGCCCGTGAGCTCTCGCAGACGATCATCGTCGACAACTCGCCCATGGCGTACATTTGGCACCCGAAGAACGCCATCGGCTGCTCCAGCTTCATCGACGACCCGAACGACCGGGAGCTCGAATCCATCTCGCGTTTTCTGTCCAAGGTCCTCGACGTTGAAGACGTGCGCGATCATATGCACATCTGGGACGCCAACTATTAGCCTCCTCGCTCGCATCATGGACGAGCACATTGTCACTGCACATTAGGTAGCTTATTTCATTGAATTACTTTAATTTTCCTCCTTTAGGTAGAAACCATTTAACGCATTTGAAAAGCGTGATCCTAGCAATCTTCTACTTCGTACTATTATCGAAGCTATCGATCATTTCATCGGTACGAATTGCGCTTTGTTTTTATTTTTCGTTCTCAGCGTGGTGTGGGTCCCTCCCTGCAAAGCTTCCGTTAGGCGGAGATTCGCCACATTCTCTAGCAGCAAGTTGGTGCTGAAATCAAATGAAATGCAATTATTTCTTTGGTTCCTGTGTTGATTCCTACGATTGTAGTACTTCTCTGGCCCACTTAAGAATCGACAATTCAATTTAACCTCATTTTTTGTGATCCCACCTGATTGGCTAAATATATGATTTCAACCATATGATTGGGTATAAAGTTTGATTAGAGAGCAAGCTCATAAAATTGCTTAGAAAAACCTCAAAATCCAGACTAATGCCACGCCTTTCGCACGCGTCCTACGACAGCGAAATGCACAGCACTGTATCGACAGCTAACCAAGCTTTCCCATGATACCATTTTGGTGTAATATCGCCAAAAATTGTAGCCACTTCGCAAAAAAACATAATGCTACCCCTGCTATTTTTGAGCAGCCAATAGTATAACCCGAAACCACCAAATCTCAGCTTTCTTTTGAGCTATTTTCTGTCTCCGACAGATTTTTTTTATGTTTTTAGAGCTGAAAAATAGAACTGTCGATTCTTGAGAAGTTGTATCAAGAGTGCTGTATTCGTTGACAGTTGCGGTCTACGGGGCAACAATCTGCCGCCGATACTCGAGAATCATCTTCGAGTTCTCTTTCCAGCGCGTGCGACGGATGAACTCGAGCGAGTATTCCGGCCCAACGGCCACACCCTTGCACAGGATCTCGATCTCCTCGGGCTTTACTCCCTTCAGCTTCTTGGACAGGTACTTGCGGAGGCTGATAATCTGGGTAGAGCAAAACTAAATGAGCACGCATGTGATGGTATGACGGCATGAAAGGCGCCTATACCGTACCTTGAATTGAGCCTGTGTATTCATGCAAGGCGCGTGCAACTTGTTGAGCTGCAGGAACAGCGGGACCGCAGGGCTGCGAACATGTATAAACTCAATCAGGAATGAATCGACAAACGTCCCGCAAAATCCATGAACTAACCCGCGTTGAGGGTAAATCTCGAACGGGATCATGTTTCCTGGCGACGGGCCTCGTGGGCCACTCGTCTTCATGCGGGATCGGCGTGGCGTAGCTGGAGCATCAACGCGCTTGCGTTTAATCCCTAGCTTCGCGTAGAACACGCTCTCTATAACAACAAACAAAAAAGTCAATGTTATCCTCGCCAGACCACCGAACAGCATGCAGTTGCAACCCTCACCTTCCTCTTCTTCCTTGGCCCTGTAGTCAGGCAGCAGCTTCTCTGTCAGCTCCTTCATCGCTGGATCTGGGCTATAAGGCACAAAAAAGCAATGCACAAAAGGTCAGGATCAAGCGATACAAAGTTTTAGAAAACAAATATACTGACATGATGTGGGCCCATGGCTTGGCACCAAGACGCACGTGGCACGTCGGACACGAGCAAGACTTGGTGCTGTCGTACAGGTAGAAGCCTCGAATGCAGCCGTGGCAGACTGCAATCATAACAAAATAAAAAATGGTGTCAACTGTCGAATGTCTTGATGAGGAAAGAACTTGCACAATTCGATAGCGTACAGGTGTGCAGACACTCTTTGACCGTGTACGGGTCCCGCAAGTACCCCTTGCACAGCTTGCAGATGAGGAACTCGTTGATATCGGCCATGCGCAGTGTTTCCTACCCACAAATAAACAACAAGTTAGTACTTTTGGCGCCAAAATTGACCTTTTAGCTGGCGCCAGAACTTCCGAGCCCTGGTACGAGGCTCGAGGACATGAACAAGACCATACAGTGCGCGCCTCTGCGAACATAACGTTACAGGACGAGTCGTCCAGCGACGGAGCGAGCGCGGCGCTCGACGTCGACATGGTGGAGCTCTTGGCCATAAAGGACTGACTGGGCACAAATTAGCCTTAGCGTTACTTCAGAAGTATTGTTAACTGGTATCGTGCATGAAACCTACTGAACATCATAGTGGACATCAACTTCAACTGTTGGAGCTCAGGCTCTCAGGCTCAGGCGTGGGTGTGTTGTTGCCGTCTCCTGCGCTTGCAGAAGAGCACGAAGCCGAGGATGCAGGCCACTGGCACCGCCATGAAGAACACGGCGAGGACGAACATGGAGCTGGTGAAGAACGACCCCGAGTGACTGGACGCTGCCGCTTCGTCAGCTGCCGAGCCGCTGCCTGCTCTCTCGGCTTCTGTCGGCTTGAGCTCCCACGATCCGTTGGGGGTGAGAGAACCCCCTTCTTCTGGGGGAGTCACTGGCTGTGCCGGTGTGGGCGTAGGGGTCGTGGGGGCGGCGGCACTCTCGCAGTCGCATTTGCCTTGGATGCTGGATTCCAGGAGCTGCTCCTTGGAGAGACGACGCACCACTAGCAGCCTTTGCACGTCGAGACTCAGTCTGGCAGCGACGGCCTCGAGATACCGGCGAGTCGCGGTGAGTTGCAGGATGTTGCAGTGGTGGCGCGTGAGTGCGGCTGCTCGTGGTGAAGCGGGGAAGAGCTGGATGCGGCCGGTCGTGGGTTGGTATCTGCGAGAGATGGCGACAGGTCCTTGAGCCTTGATCAGGCAGAAGGTCAAAGCGAGCCAAAGAAGGAGAACCCAGCGCATCGGTGCGTCAATGGACTGCTGCTTCCGTGACGCAATGATCAATGGCAATGTGCGAAAGAAGCCCCCCATCAATTGACTAGAGGCACTTACATCCATCAGCGCAAACTCAGATAATGGTAAAAAAAAATAGTGTTGATGTTGCAGGTGCTGCGTAGTCCAAACGCAATAGGCTACGTTATTCGAGCGCATCGTTTTTTGCGGAGCGAGGGTCCAATCTACAGGAGGAAGTAGCGTATGGACAGAGGAATGGGTCGGATTACAGAAACCGTGTATGATCTACAGAAGCTGGGGTGTGATTACAGAAGTCTGCAGGCAATTTGCAGACGATACCGCCAAGTCGTTGAGAGATCGATCGACGAGTTCGCCAGGCTTCGTGACGAGCTGTACTCCTGCTGCAAAACCTCGCACCTGGTAAAGCAGTGCGCCTTCTGCAGCCAAGTCGCGAGAAACCTCCGCGTGGGTATTTTGTAGCCCGGCTCGCTCTTTGCGTCGGCGCTCCCGAAGGAAAAACGCTCGCGCGTACTGTGCGATTTCCTTATCCTTAAAGCGCTGCTGCAACTGGCGATTTCGTGCCCCATTGACGTCCGCCAAACTCGCACGATGCCAAGAACAAGTCCCTCGACGGCTTTACACGTTCATATATGGATCGAGGACGGAAGCAGAGATATAACCTCGTGGTTGCAGTGAATGCTAATGCTTAACAAGATGGATTCAAAATTTGGTTATGATGCCGAGTCCTTGGGACTGAACCTAGCTGCACGCGAATTATTTTTTTGCTGTTAGGAAGCGCACGACGATAGATGGCCAGCAGCGACTCACGTTTCATTTTGCAGAGACATCATGCCATGTCTTTAATTTGCATGCTTCAAGCAGGACTTGGTTACCCCCCTGCCTTCAGGCCAGCGTCGCTGTGGAAGTTCAATCGCTTTTCAGCTTCCAACTACAGATGCGGCCTCTATGCAACTCTGTTCGGCTTCCTTGCGGCTCCAATGCTGCCCATTGTGTCCGCGTCGGCGCTTCAGGTTCACTTTGTATTTTCCCTCGAAAGCGACGGACCTATATATCTACTACCGCAGGCAGCTACTGTACCAGCCTTCCAGGCTCAAGACGAGCTTCTCCTTCCTCTCCACCTTGCTGGCAGCGCTTCTGCTTCCTCAGCTCGAGGCCCGCGATCCGCCATTGCTGTGTGAGTTGATTTCCATCGCAGCCCAACCCGGTCTGCAGCATGGAGAACGGATTTGACTACGTCGGCAATGACCTCACCAACGTGCCGGCCATCAGTCCGGGCTACTGCTGCGACCACTGCGAGAACTACCCTGGCTGCAAGGCGTTCACCTACAGCACGCACAACAACGGCACGTGCTGGCTCAAAAGCGGCCGCGGCACGGTGAGCCAGAATCGATACGTGGTGTCGGCGGTCATGTCGACAGAGGCGCTGAACGTTTGCGCGCTCGAAAGCATCATCGACTACGTCGGCAACGACATCGCGTCGATGCCGCTGAGCAATGCACTGGGATGCTGCGCTCAGTGTCAAGCTCTACCGGGGTGCCGAGCCTACACTTTCACGAACTACAATGGCGGCACGTGCTGGTTCAAGAGCGCAAAGGGCCGCATGGTGGTGAAGGCAGGGGCCACCTCGGCCGACATCTACCCAGCACCCGTCGATGCCATGTGCGGCCTCGAGAGCAGCATCGACTATGTCGGAAACGACATGGGTAGCAAGGCAGCGGGCACGGCCAAGGAGTGCTGCGCCATTTGCCAGGGCTGGAATGGGTGTCGCGCGTTTTCGCGGAAGGCAGAAGTGTGCTATCTCAAGAACCTCAAGGGCGAGACGGTGGCCAACGCCGAGGTGATCTCTGCTGCCATCTACGCGAGCCCTCCCGCACCGAGCTGCGCGTTGGAGATCGGCGTGGACTACGTCGGCAATGATATCGGTAACAAGCCCAGCGCTGATGCTTACGGGTGTTGCTCGATCTGCATGAACACTTCTGGCTGCAAGGCCTTCTCGTGGTCGAACCACATGGGCGGCACTTGCTGGCTCAAGAGCGCCAAGGGGAGCACGACGGCGAAGGATGGCGTCAAGTCGGCAGTGGTCTAAGATGAGGGTGGGGCTACGGCGCTCACAAGGAGCTACAGTTTGAATTTCTGGAGACCAAACTTCTCCTTTTCACTCATTTTCACCTTTAGCAAACAATGAATTCATCGGTGTGTCGTTTTTGCAAAAGCAAGAGGTGAGTAAGTTAAAAGAGGGGCTTCCTCGTTGACTTTATTTCATGCAGCTTGTGCATCTTTGAAGGAGCCGATCAACTCCAGCTGCTTCTCTACAAAAGCTAACCACTACTTAGACCAACCGACTTGAAAGCAAACAGAGATCGCGGCCAAAGCACTCTATGCCCGTAGCGCGTGCAATCCACGCTGACGCCACCGCGACGCGAGACATTGACTCAGTCTCCCGACTGCTTAGTCGACCTCCTCGATCTTGGGGCCCTGGTCCGGGGCGCCAGCGGGTGGGGCGCCAGCACCGGGCATGCCGCCCGGCATGCCGCCCGGCATGCCACCCTCGGCGCCGGGAGCACCGCCAGCAGCAGCGTACATCTTCTGCAGGATGGGGTTGGCCACGCCCTCGAGCTCCTTCTGCTTGCCCTCGTACTCCTCCTTCTCGGCCGACTGGTTGGCGTCGAGCCAGTTGATGGTCTCCGTCACCTTGTCGTCGATGGCCTTCTTGTCATCCTCCGAGATCTGGTCCTTGAGCTTCTCGTCGTTGAGCGTGTTACGCAGGTTGTACGCGTAGTTCTCGAGCGCGTTCTTGGCCTCGATGCGCACCTTGTTGGCCTCGTCCTCCGACTTGTACTTCTCGGCCTCCGCCACCATGCGGTCAATGTCAGCCTGGGACAGACGGCCCTTGTCGTTCGTGATCGTGATCTTGTTCTCCTTGCCCGTCGACTTCTCCACGGCCGACACGTTCAGGATGCCGTTCGCGTCGATGTCGAAGGTCACGTCAATCTGCGGCACACCACGGGGCATGGGCGGGATGCCGTCCAGGTTGAACTTGCCCAGCAGGTTGTTGTCGCGGGTCATCGAGCGCTCGCCCTCGAAGACCTGGATCAGCACACCGGGCTGGTTGTCCGCGTACGTCGAGAACGTCTGCGACTTCTTGGTGGGCACCGTCGTGTTACGGGCGATCAGCGTCGTCATGACACCGCCGGCCGTCTCCAGACCCAGAGACAGAGGCGTCACATCCAGCAGCAGCAGGTCCTGCAGCTTCTCCGACGAGTCGTTGCCGCTCAGGATGGCCGCCTGCACCGTGGCGCCGTACGCGACGGCCTCGTCCGGGTTGATCGACTTGTTGGGCTCCTTGCCGTTGAAGAAGTCCGACAGCAGCTGCTGCACCTTGGGGATACGCGTAGAGCCGCCGACGAGGACGACCTCGTGCACCTGGCTCTTGGAGAGCTTGGCGTCACGGAGCACCTTCTCCACGGGCTCCATGGTCTTGCGGAAGTAGTCGCCGCACATGTCCTCGAAACGAGCACGGGTGATGGTCGAGTTGAAGTCAATGCCATCGAACAGAGAGTCAATCTCAATGTACGCCTGGGCCGACGACGACAGCGTACGCTTAGCACGCTCGCAGGCAGTCCGCAGACGACGAAGGGCACGCTGGTTCTCAGTGATGTCCTTGCGGTGCTTGCGCTTGAACTCCTGCGTGAAGTGGTCCACGAGACGGTTGTCGAAGTCCTCGCCGCCCAGGTGCGTATCACCAGCAGTAGCCTTCACCTCGAAGATGCCCTCCTCGATGCTCAGTAGGGACACGTCGAAGGTGCCGCCACCCAGGTCGAAGATCAGCACGTTGCGCTCGCCGCCCTTCTTGTCCAGGCCGTAGGCAATGGCCGCGGCCGTCGGCTCGTTAATGATACGGAGGACGTTCAGGCCAGCAATGGCACCGGCGTCCTTGGTAGCCTGACGCTGCGAGTCGTTGAAGTAGGCGGGCACCGTGATCACGGCGTTCTTGACCTCCTTGCCGATGAAGGCCTCGGCCACCTCGCGCATCTTGATCAGCACCATGGACGAGATCTCCTCGGGCTGGAACGTCTTGGACTCGCCCTTGAACTGCACCGTGATCTGCGGCTTGTCGCCGGCGCCCGACGAGATCTTGAACGGCCAGTGCTTGATGTCGGCCTGGACGATCGGGTCGGAGAACTTGCGGCCGATCAGACGTTTGGCGTCGAACACCGTGTTGTGCGCGTTCATGGCCACCTGGTTCTTGGCGGCATCGCCGATCAGGCGCTCGGTGTCCGTGAAGGCCACGTACGACGGGGTGGTGCGGTTACCCTGGTCGTTGGCGATGATCTCCACGCGGTCGTTCTGCCACACGCCGACGCACGAGTAGGTCGTGCCGAGGTCAATGCCGACCGAGTATCCAGACACAGACTGAGCCATCTTGTTGTTGTTGCTTGGGGGGAGCTTGGGGGGATGTCTTCTTCTCCACACGGGAAATTCGGAAATGAGTTTGAGGGCGTGGGGGCTGGTCGAAAGATCGTCGGGAGGGGGTGGAGGTGGACTCTGCCGAGTTAGAGGCAGACGACCTCCGTCCTGAACGTGGGGCGCCGAGGACAAAGCGCTGCCACCCACTAGGCAGCCCCCTTCGAGACAATTCCTTCGCCGACCAAGTTGGTCGTGATGGACGCGAATTGGCCAGCAGTTTCCAGGGGTTTCGGTCAATGATGGGCGCCGATAGCGACGGCGGCGGTTTCACATCAGGGCGTTTGACTTGGTGTTTGTATGAGCTGGGGGATCGAAAATTCTGGAAGGCTGAGACAGTGGGATCGTATCTTCTTATGGGCCAATCGCAGCGCAGCACGCGTGTAACGGATTTTTCCGCTGAGATGACGTAGCACACAAAGTGAAGCCATGTGAATCGGAAGTCATCGATTGTCCTCCTTGCATCGTGGTCCACCATCAGCATCGAGACGCCTCAAGCTGGCTGGGCGGATTTCAGGAAGCTGGAAGCATGAGCTTAAGTAAGGAGCGGCGGCAGCGACACTTACTGATAAGTGAACCTTGGTTGCGCTTACAGCGTACTTGGTACGACGCAGCCCGCTTTTTCGCTTACAATTGGATCGGAAGGCGGAAGGCACGATGGTAACAGGTAAGTTGCACTGCCCGCGCTCTCGCTTCATCCGAGCACTCGTTCAAAAGAAGGCAAGTAAGTTGTTGCAGTAAGTGTATCGAGTGCCGAGTGTGTGCCGTGCAATGGTACAGTACGGTGCTGCGGATACACCCACAGGTATCAGTGTCAATTAGTGAACGATAGAGCGCAAAATACCTGGAGCGCAGTTGTGTAAACTTCAAATGTTTCGCTGTTGCCGCCGCCGTTAGCTGGTCGCTGCTGCTGGGACGGCTCGGTTGCCGCTGGCGCCGTCGTGCGCCCTCGCTCTCGTCGTTTGCAGTGCCCGGAATAGGCTGCTGTCCGTGCGGCGGCGAGGGCAGACAGCAGCGGCGGGGTTTCGAGCGAGCCGCGATCGCAGCAGCGTGCGATGCCGGTGAGTCTTTGATCTGCGGAAGGAACTCGGCGGCGTTCGAAGACGCCCCCGTCTCCGTGTCGGCACAGCAGCCAGCTGGCAATGCCGGCGAGACATTGACGACGAGTGTTTCGCCGCCGTGGCGACGCGAAAGAGAGCGGCGAGCGCGCCGGCCGGCAGGCAGGTAGGCAAAGCCGTCGATGCATGGGGTCATGCATCGGCTGAGCACGCATGCTGCGTCGAGCGCACGACGGCAAGCCTGGTCGTCCGATGGTGGGCGACAGATAGGACCCGACGGCACTATTGCTGGAGCGCATAGAAAGCCGGTCGGATGACTGCACACTTGCTCTTTGTATGCTCAGCGCGAGCGCTGCGATTGGCCTACCAAGTTAAAGTGACTTCCTTGCCTGAGGCAATGGGCCCCGCTTCCACTGCTGGTGTTGCTGTTGCGGTTGCTACTCCTGCTGATGCCCCAGGCCCTGCTGTCGCCGTTGATGCCGCGACTTCGTCATCGGCTGCGATAATAGCGCCACCTGCAGCTCGGCGAGCGATCAGTTGACGCTGGTACAGTATGAACCGGCCTCGAAACTGTAGCGCGAAACGCACTGGTGCGATCACTGTTGCTGCTCGCGCCCCCGCTGCAATAACTACTGCCCGGGGTTGTCGTAGTGCGACAGAAAGAAAGTTTGTGGCGGCAGTCCAGCTAGGCAGGGAGTGCAGACGGGCTCCGTCGGTGCCAGCTCATCGGGTCTCACCGCATACAGTCGTGGATTGCTACGACCCTGCCGTGGCTTGGGATGCGCAACCATGTGGACCTATTGCTGGACTTGTCGTCATTGGGATGCCCCAACGATAAGGAAGCTGTGAATAGAAGATCGTTGTTGACTAATTTAGTTTGTTGTTCTCCAGTCTTCGAAGCTACATGTGCTCATCAGTGATCTGCATGTACGGCTAGTCGTTGGAACTGTGTTCGGTTTGCAAGATATTAAAGCTAAGTAGCCGATGTACGCCATGGGTGTGCTAAAAGAGCTCGGGTAAACGTTGTAATATTTTTTGAGCTCGCAGAGCTACTGGGCTCGGATAAAGCGTTTGTTTGGTATTGAGCGCACTGTGTTCGTGATCGCTGCTTAGCAGGGGTTGTCTCCGTGAAAACATTCTCCGTGCACTTTATAAATTTGCTTAAGCATGCTGAGACAAGGAGAGAATCGCACTCGCAGTCGTGGTTTTGCCATTATCATGAATTCACAACGTATGGAAGCTATGTGATACCACCGTCACCGACCACGGCTTCCTTGGTATACCATGTCTACGTGGTGTTGGTGGTTCAACCACTGGTTGGGGGCGGGGGTAGTCGACGCAGATGGAGCAGCCAGCGATCTAAACTATGCTACTCACTAATCATACATTTACTCATTTTCACCGAATAAGGATAACATGCATTTTCTAAGAGTAGAAGCGAGTACCTGGATAACTTACTTAAGTTTACTAGTAAGCTCCTGGGTAGTGAGCAGCTACAACATGCATCGTCTGAAGTCGCCCCACACTAAACTTTCCTATGCGGCCGTATCACAAACTCAACCAGTTCATCGGAGCGGGCATTCACTTACATGCTCGCGTTTTTCACTACGTGGTACCTGCGCGGCCTCCAACTCGAATGCAAAATTCATAGCAGTATTGTATTGACATGCACGAGCTCTCCCGAAAACTACGCTTGTCCTGCTCTAGATTGTAGAGTAGCCGAATCGTGGTGACAAACTTTTTGCTAAACCAAACGCCGTGTTGTAAGACATGTAACGAAACGACAAAAAGAAAAATACCCTTGTTTACCGACGTGCACAGTGTATTCCACGGGATTCCTAACTTACCAAGCAAGCGTAGTATGTGGCTGTATCTCCCCACCATGGTAGCAAGTAGCACTTCCCACTAGCCAAGCCTTGAATTTTACGCGAAGCCCAAGAGCAGGATGAAGGAGTATATTTTTACTCTTCAAACCTTCCTTATCACAATACCTTACGCTGTGTTTTTCCAGCAAAACGTTACGAACACACACCGAGCCGCACGTGTACCCTGCACTCAAACAAGTAGCGCGTCCAAACGCAGACGAGAGGTAAGGTTTAGCCTCTTAAATCACACAAAACAGTTACCCCTGTTGCTCGTCGCAATGACGACAAGTCCAGCAATAGGTCCACATGGTTGCGCATCCCAAGCCACGGCAGGGTCGTAGCAATCCACGACTGTATGCGGTGAGACCCGATGAGCTGGCACCGACGGAGCCCGTCTGCACTCCCTGCCTAGCTGGACTGCCGCCACAAACTTTCTTTCTGTCGCACTACGACAACCCCGGGCAGTAGTTATTGCAGCGGGGGCGCGAGCAGCAACAGTGATCGCACCAGTGCGTTTCGCGCTACAGTTTCGAGGCCGGTTCATACTGTACCAGCGTCAACTGATCGCTCGCCGAGCTGCAGGTGGCGCTATTATCGCAGCCGATGACGAAGTCGCGGCATCAACGGCGACAGCAGGGCCTGGGGCATCAGCAGGAGTAGCAACCGCAACAGCAACACCAGCAGTGGAAGCGGGGCCCATTGCCTCAGGCAAGGAAGTCACTTTAACTTGGTAGGCCAATCGCAGCGCTCGCGCTGAGCATACAAAGAGCAAGTGTGCAGTCATCCGACCGGCTTTCTATGCGCTCCAGCAATAGTGCCGTCGGGTCCTATCTGTCGCCCACCATCGGACGACCAGGCTTGCCGTCGTGCGCTCGACGCAGCATGCGTGCTCAGCCGATGCATGACCCCATGCATCGACGGCTTTGCCTACCTGCCTGCCGGCCGGCGCGCTCGCCGCTCTCTTTCGCGTCGCCACGGCGGCGAAACACTCGTCGTCAATGTCTCGCCGGCATTGCCAGCTGGCTGCTGTGCCGACACAGAGACGGGGGCGTCTTCGAACGCCGCCGAGTTCCTTCCGCAGATCAAAGACTCACCGGCATCGCACGCTGCTGCGATCGCGGCTCGCTCGAAACCCCGCCGCTGCTGTCTGCCCTCGCCGCCGCACGGACAGCAGCCTATTCCGGGCACTGCAAACGACGAGAACGAGGGCGCACGACGGCGCCAGCGGCAACCGAGCCGTCCCAGCAGCAGCGACCAGCTAACGGCGGCGGCAACGAAAGCGAACGAAGCTCGCCGAAGGGGGCTGTATAAAAGGCCCGCGAACAAAAACGAGGGCGCCGATCTCTTGGTTTCAGTATGGCGTGCGCGGCGCCGGCCCCTGTTCTCCTCATTCGTGAATCCTCACCGCAGGGAGCCTACCATTCTGGCGGAAAAAATCCGACCTGAAGAACCGACCACCGGCAGCAGCATGCGCCGCCTCGCCCCGCCCCGAGACGATCCCTGGGCCTCGCCCTTGCTGGCGGCGGCCGCGCTGAGGCGCCCTCGCAGCGCCTCGGCGTCGCCGCCGCGCGAGGACGTGCGCCGCTTCCTCAGCGAGACGGACGAGCAGGAGGTGCTGGGCGTGCTGCACGAGCAGTTCCGGCACGAGCAGCGTATCACCTCGGACGACGTGCGCTTCGTGGTGCGCGCTGTCGCCAGCCACGGCGGCGCCGCCGCCATCCCGCCGGACTTCCCGCCGGCGCGCTGGATCCTCGAGTTCAAGAGAGCGCACGGCTTCGCGCTGCTCGGCGGCAGCGCCAGCTTCCCGTTTGGACTGCCCGAGCGCATTGGCAGCAGCCGCAGCAGCAGCATCGCCCGCGTGACCAACAGCAATGCGAGTTGCGGGGGCAGCAGCAGCGACGACGAGCGAGATAGAAGCGAGCGCAATGTGGGCCGCTACGCGGGCGAGCCTAACGCCTTCTCGCGCTTCGGCGTGCGCCCGGACTTCGATGGCGGCTCGCCGCTGCAGCACGCGCGGCGTCAGCAACAGCAACAACAGCAGCACCAGCGTCGTTCCATGGTGGTGGACGACCGCCGAGCGGCCGCCCTGTGGGCCCAGCGTGAACATTCAGGAGACAGGGAGGAGCTCGGCTCCAACACGAGCAGCGGCAGCTTTGACAGCGAGAACGGCAACACGACCGGAGCCAGCAGCAGCTCCAGCGTCAACACGAGTCTGGCGCCGCCACCTTCCACAACCACCGCTGCCAGCAGTAACTATGACTCGTCGCAGGACAGCGCATCGAGCGAGAAGCGCGGCTACAAGCTGAGCCACACGGTGCCGCCCGAGACGTGGGAGAAGGCCATCGCGGCCGTAGAGCAGCAGGGCATGAGCTTGCGCGCCGCTGCTAAAATCTACGGAGTGCACTTTGCGGCGCTGCATCGCCGCGTGAAGAAGCGCGCGCAGGGAGGCCAGTCGTCCAAGGGCAACAATGGATACTTCCACCCGAGCGACGAGGCTGGTATCATGCGCGTGGTGGTAGCTCGCGCGGAGCTCGGCGTGCTCATGACGTTCGACGAGCTCATGAAACTCGTGGAGACTGCTGCGCTGCGCAAACTGCCGGACATTTCTGTGGAGAACGCGCGCAAGCTGATGGTGCGTTTCCAGACACGCAACGAGCAGTCCATCCGGCATATAATCGTGGACTGGCCACCTCCATTGCCGTCGCTGTCGTCGGGCACCAGTGCGAGTCACTATCGTCTGGAACACCCGGGCTTCGACTACGCTAGCGAACCGTCACCATCCGCCAGCATGCAGCGACCGTTTTCGACGTGCGTCACTGGAAGCACGGGCGGCACAGCAACAGCAGCGGCGGTCGCTGCGGCGCCTCCGTCACTGTTTGTTCCACCTGCTCGCGTGGACTCCTTCTCGTCTTTCGTCAGCGGCGACAACAAGATTAACAGCAGACCTGTGCTGCCGAGCATGAGTCTCGACAGAAGCCCCCTGAGGCCCCCCGACACGACCATGACATCGCCACCGCAGCGCGTGTCGCGCGACCAGGACTCGAGCCGCTCTCGTCCAGTGATGTTTGTATAAGAGAGATTGTTGTCCTTCATCGCCCGATATGTTCCACCACTAAACGAACGCGAACGCACAAATGAATGCCTCTCCGTATTCGTCCACTTCACATTGCCTGCTGTATTAATGTAGCCATTTTCCGCACGACATTGAGAAACCTAACCCGCCTCTGGACAAAGCCAGCGCGGTCAAGTGTAGTCAACTCAGCCAGCGATCCTCGAAGTTGAAGTGGAGCATGTCCGGGACCCCTTGAGCAGGTTGGCCGCAGCATGCTTTTACTCTCTACAACAGACAGACAACGGGAAACCAACTTCGATGCAGAACACAACAACAGAGGAATGGGTAACATATATATTAGCTATCCACCACAGCGATCAGTTCTACGTAAACCAAACACACTTTAGTCGACCTCCTCGATCTTGGGGCCCTGGTCCGCGCCGCCCGCCGATGGAGCAGCCGAGGCGCCGGCACCGGCAGGCATTCCGCCCGGCATGCCACCCATGCCACCGGCGGCGGCGTACACCTTCTGCAGCACGGGGTTGGCCACGCCCTCGAGCTCCTTCTGCTTGGCCTCGTACTCCTCCTTCTCCGATGACTGGTGCGCGTCCAGCCACTGAATCGTCTCCGTCACCTTGTCGTCCACCACCTTCTTGTCGGCCTCGGGGATCTTCTCCTTGAGCTTCTCGTCGTTCAGACTGTTGCGCAGGCTGTACGCGTAGTTCTCGAGCGCGTTCTTGGCCTCGATGCGCACCTTGTTGGCCTCGTCCTCCGACTTGTACTTCTCGGCCTCCGCCACCATGCGGTCGATCTCGGCCTGCGAGAGGCGGCCCTTGTCGTTCGTGATCGTGATCTTGTTCTCCTTGCCCGTCGACTTCTCCACGGCCGACACGTTCAGGATGCCGTTCGCGTCGATGTCGAAGGTCACGTCGATCTGCGGCACACCACGGGGCATGGGCGGGATGCCGTCCAGGTTGAACTTGCCCAGCAGGTTGTTGTCGCGGGTCATCGAGCGCTCGCCCTCGAAGACCTGGATCAGCACACCGGGCTGGTTGTCCGCGTACGTCGAGAACGTCTGCGACTTCTTGGTGGGCACCGTCGTGTTACGGGCGATCAGCGTCGTCATGACACCGCCGGCCGTCTCCAGACCCAGAGACAGAGGCGTCACATCCAGCAGCAGCAGGTCCTGCAGCTTCTCCGACGAGTCGTTGCCGCTCAGGATGGCCGCCTGCACCGTGGCGCCGTACGCGACGGCCTCGTCCGGGTTGATCGACTTGTTGGGCTCCTTGCCGTTGAAGAAGTCCGACAGCAGCTGCTGCACCTTGGGGATACGCGTAGAGCCGCCGACGAGGACGACCTCGTGCACCTGGCTCTTGGAGAGCTTGGCGTCACGGAGCACCTTCTCCACGGGCTCCATGGTCTTGCGGAAGTAGTCGCCGCACATGTCCTCGAAACGAGCACGGGTGATGGTCGAGTTGAAGTCAATGCCATCGAACAGAGAGTCAATCTCAATGTACGCCTGGGCCGACGACGACAGCGTACGCTTAGCACGCTCGCAGGCAGTCCGCAGACGACGAAGGGCACGCTGGTTCTCAGTGATGTCCTTGCGGTGCTTGCGCTTGAACTCCTGCGTGAAGTGGTCCACGAGACGGTTGTCGAAGTCCTCGCCGCCCAGGTGCGTATCACCAGCAGTAGCCTTCACCTCGAAGATGCCCTCCTCGATGCTCAGTAGGGACACGTCGAAGGTGCCGCCACCCAGGTCGAAGATCAGCACGTTGCGCTCGCCGCCCTTCTTGTCCAGGCCGTAGGCAATGGCCGCGGCCGTCGGCTCGTTAATGATACGGAGGACGTTCAGGCCAGCAATGGCACCGGCGTCCTTGGTAGCCTGACGCTGCGAGTCGTTGAAGTAGGCGGGCACCGTGATCACGGCGTTCTTGACCTCCTTGCCGATGAAGGCCTCGGCCACCTCGCGCATCTTGATCAGCACCATGGACGAGATCTCCTCGGGCTGGAACGTCTTGGACTCGCCCTTGAACTGCACCGTGATCTGCGGCTTGTCGCCGGCGCCCGACGAGATCTTGAACGGCCAGTGCTTGATGTCGGCCTGGACGATCGGGTCGGAGAACTTGCGGCCGATCAGACGTTTGGCGTCGAACACCGTGTTGTGCGCGTTCATGGCCACCTGGTTCTTGGCGGCATCGCCGATCAGGCGCTCGGTGTCCGTGAAGGCCACGTACGACGGGGTGGTGCGGTTACCCTGGTCGTTGGCGATGATCTCCACGCGGTCGTTCTGCCACACGCCGACGCACGAGTAGGTCGTGCCGAGGTCAATACCGACAGAGTATCCCGAAGTTGTCTGGGCCATCTTGCTGTTGGTCTTGGTTGTGTGAGTGTTGTGAGGTGTGTGAGTGTAGACTTGGTCTCTCACTCTCGGACTTCGCTCCGAAGCTGGTTGTTGCTGTGTGATCTTGTCAACGCAAATTCAAAAGTGAGCTGGTTGGGTGCGCCCGGCATTTGCCAGCTACATCTCGGTGCTGTGACAGGACCACAGGGTACATGCACTCGACTTCGAGATGATTCGACCTGCGTTACATGGTACGCACGGCGGTAAGGCAAAGTTCTAGAGCTTCTAGATGGACCGACTGTGCATGAGACAGTATAGAGTAGTATTTGGGATAGTAGTTCAAGTCTGGAATACTATTCGTTGATTTAGTAGTAGTTGAATTGTCAGGTATTGTTGTTCTTTTACTACCGGAAAACTATAATACCCAAATAGTAATACCCGGATATGTATACGCGTGCTGCAATTCGAAGGGGGCAACGCAGAAAGCTGGATAGTTATTGTGTGGCATGAAACGGATGTACAGATATTTGCACGACAAGCCCGAACATGGCCTTATAAAATGTAACGGCATATTTGTCCCGCGGAAGCCATACCGAGGTCTACGAAGTACTAAACTGTATGGACTCACAAGTGAAGGCTCTCAACAAAGGCTCTTAGCCATTAACGTAGCTATTGAGCGCAGGATCCCGCATAATGTTTGCCGACCAAGTCTCTTCTTTATTACTTCAACGGTCTTCAGCGCATCGCTTTGAGGTCTTTACTTCACGGACATTTTCTGGCAGATGCCTGCTAACGTTTTAGTATATGCCTCTTGATTGCCGTGCTCTACCCAATTCAAATGCTTAACATAAGCTATGGCTAGGTCGCGGAAGTACGTCATGACAGGATAAGAACAACCTCAGCTCCAACTGCTGGTATCCTTGATTGGACTGAGCAGTCACCACGCTGTAATTTCACGGATGTTAGCGCCCGCGGGCCAATGAGAAAGGCGCTCAATGGAGGGGCAACCGTTGAGATAGAATATTCCCAGGGCTGGTCATCTAGTACGCATACACGAAGTGAGCAAAACCTGTTTGGCATCTGGTTGAAGAGCCACGATTGAAAAAGATCTGGAAGGTCTGTGCATCCAATTCATGCCGCATAATAACTATCCAGCTTTCTGCGTTGCCCCCTTCGAATTGCAGCACGCGTATACATATCCGGGTATTACTATTTGGGTATTATAGTTTTCCGGTAGTAAAAGAACAACAATACCTGACAATTCAACTACTACTAAATCAACGAATAGTATTCCAGACTTGAACTACTATCCCAAATACTACTCTATACTGTCTCATGCACAGTCGGTCCATCTAGAAGCTCTAGAACTTTGCCTTACCGCCGTGCGTACCATGTAACGCAGGTCGAATCATCTCGAAGTCGAGTGCATGTACCCTGTGGTCCTGTCACAGCACCGAGATGTAGCTGGCAAATGCCGGGCGCACCCAACCAGCTCACTTTTGAATTTGCGTTGACAAGATCACACAGCAACAACCAGCTTCGGAGCGAAGTCCGAGAGTGAGAGACCAAGTCTACACTCACACACCTCACAACACTCACACAACCAAGACCAACAGCAAGATGGCCCAGACAACTTCGGGATACTCTGTCGGTATTGACCTCGGCACGACCTACTCGTGCGTCGGCGTGTGGCAGAACGACCGCGTGGAGATCATCGCCAACGACCAGGGTAACCGCACCACCCCGTCGTACGTGGCCTTCACGGACACCGAGCGCCTGATCGGCGATGCCGCCAAGAACCAGGTGGCCATGAACGCGCACAACACGGTGTTCGACGCCAAACGTCTGATCGGCCGCAAGTTCTCCGACCCGGTGGTGCAAGCAGACATCCAGCACTGGCCGTTCAAGATCTCGTCCGGTCCCGGCGACAAGCCGCAGATCACGGTGCAGTTCAAGGGCGAGTCCAAGACGTTCCAGCCCGAGGAAATCTCGTCCATGGTGCTGATCAAGATGCGCGAGGTGGCCGAGGCCTTCATCGGCAAGGAGGTCAAGAACGCCGTGATCACGGTGCCCGCCTACTTCAACGACTCGCAGCGTCAGGCTACCAAGGACGCCGGTGCCATTGCTGGCCTGAACGTCCTCCGTATCATTAACGAGCCGACGGCCGCGGCCATTGCCTACGGCCTGGACAAGAAGGGCGGCGAGCGCAACGTGCTGATCTTCGACCTGGGTGGCGGCACCTTCGACGTGTCCCTACTGAGCATCGAGGAGGGCATCTTCGAGGTGAAGGCTACCGCTGGTGATACGCACCTGGGCGGCGAGGACTTCGACAACCGCCTGGTCGAGTACTTCGTGCAGGAGTTCAAGCGCAAGCACCGCAAGGACATCACTGAGAACCAGCGTGCCCTTCGTCGTCTGCGGACTGCCTGCGAGCGTGCTAAGCGTACGCTGTCGTCGTCGGCCCAGGCGTACATTGAGATCGACTCTCTGTTCGATGGCATTGACTTCAACTCGACCATCACCCGTGCTCGTTTCGAGGACATGTGCGGCGACTACTTCCGCAAGACCATGGAGCCCGTGGAGAAGGTGCTCCGTGACGCCAAGCTCTCCAAGAGCCAGGTGCACGAGGTCGTCCTCGTCGGCGGCTCTACGCGTATCCCCAAGGTGCAGCAGCTGCTGTCGGACTTCTTCAACGGCAAGGAGCCCAACAAGTCGATCAACCCGGACGAGGCCGTCGCGTACGGCGCCACGGTGCAGGCGGCCATCCTGAGCGGCAACGACTCGTCGGAGAAGCTGCAGGACCTGCTGCTGCTGGATGTGACGCCTCTGTCTCTGGGTCTGGAGACGGCCGGCGGTGTCATGACGACGCTGATCGCCCGTAACACGACGGTGCCCACCAAGAAGTCGCAGACGTTCTCGACGTACGCGGACAACCAGCCCGGTGTGCTGATCCAGGTCTTCGAGGGCGAGCGCTCGATGACCCGCGACAACAACCTGCTGGGCAAGTTCAACCTGGACGGCATCCCGCCCATGCCCCGTGGTGTGCCGCAGATCGACGTGACCTTCGACATCGACGCGAACGGCATCCTGAACGTGTCGGCCGTGGAGAAGTCGACGGGCAAGGAGAACAAGATCACGATCACGAACGACAAGGGCCGCCTCTCGCAGGCCGAGATCGACCGCATGGTGGCGGAGGCCGAGAAGTACAAGTCGGAGGACGAGGCCAACAAGGTGCGCATCGAGGCCAAGAACGCGCTCGAGAACTACGCGTACAGCCTGCGCAACAGTCTGAACGACGAGAAGCTCAAGGAGAAGATCCCCGAGGCCGACAAGAAGGTGGTGGACGACAAGGTGACGGAGACGATTCAGTGGCTGGACGCGCACCAGTCATCGGAGAAGGAGGAGTACGAGGCCAAGCAGAAGGAGCTCGAGGGCGTGGCCAACCCCGTGCTGCAGAAGGTGTACGCCGCCGCCGGTGGCATGGGTGGCATGCCGGGCGGAATGCCTGCCGGTGCCGGCGCCTCGGCCGCTCCATCGGCGGGCGGCGCGGGCGAGGGCCCCAAGATCGATGAGGTCGATTAAAAAAAATGTAGCTAGCAACTATTGTGCTTTGCAATGATTTTGGCAATATGAGGCGAGATTTGCTATATTTATAGCGACCACCTGCTAGATTAACGATAAATCGAGGTGCATAAATGGGTGGAGGCCAAGAATTACGCTAAAAGCGCCACAATTGCACTTTTGAAAGTGCAATTGTGGCTGTGCAGCTGCAATTCTGTCGGGTTTTATCCACAAGCACCTACACACACGGCAATTATGCATAAGAGGGTGGATGTGCTGGGGATCATGGACGGTGTTGTACTGGGCCAATGCATGCTGCTGACAGGCCCTCACAAGTCGATATATATATGAGGAGGTGGATTTATGCATAATTTTAGCAGGTCGTGTATCTTCTTTCATACATATTTAGGAGCAGGCTTTGCCATATTTAGCGTCTAAAATGGTCGGCAAAATAACTGCAAAGCACAATACGACTATTTTCCTAACTACTTAAATATATGAAACTTGGTGAAGCAAGAAATTTATACAGTATCCCCTCCGGACAAAGCGTGAAGCAGTCCGCTATTCTGAAACACTTATTCCTTGGGATTTGTATTAGCAAATCATATGGTAGAATATCATCAAATCTCCGACCGCACTTAAGATGATAGCTATACAAATCCCCAGTCAAGCGCGGTCGGAGCATAACAGTATTACCCTACACTTTCCCAAAGGGTTATGCATACACAGTCCAAGATAGATTAGTCGTCCCGTTTGCTCATTGGTCGGAGCCTTGGGATGGATGGCACGGAGCGAGCGTAGCGAGCCCCCGCCTGCGGTTTGACAGTGGACCCAGCAGTGCTCTACCTAGCAAGCGGAGGCGACGCGTGCGAGCCGCAGCGGGCTTAGGGTTCTGGCCCAGCAAGCGCAGCGAGCCTTTAGGGGTTTTAGGTTCGCGCGTAGCGCGTAGCTGGGTGATAGTGAAAGGTGACCCCCCTCCTATCCGCATGTTTTGTGTACGAGTCGGAGAAAGTCGGAGGGTCGGAGGTTTTTGGGTATGGTGAAAACACAAGTACCCACTTCAGTGCGGCTTTCGATTGCTACCTCTTGTGTTCAAAACGGAGCAGTTAATGGAAAATCGTACTTAGTCGAGACCATTACCTGCAACAGGGTGTGGGCAAGTGATGATTACCTAAAGGTAAAGGTGCCAAGCGAACATTGCTACGGACTTTATCTACTCTAGATGGATGTTACGGCCCTAACAAAGGCTGGTATGATCGATAGAGAGAGTGCGAAGTCGTAGGGGGTAAGCAACGAGCTGGCAACGACCTCGGTTGGATGGGAGCTAATTCTACCATATTAGACAGCTAAGTGACCCTTAAGCATATGCATGTGGCCTCCAATGCTTTTATATACTTTGGTAGGCTGCTTCTAACTACTAGTACATCGTCTGATAGTCTATAGACGTCCGGTAAACCAAATATATCGATTTTCCCTGTGTTTCACATTATGTCCTGATTGCCATTTCTAACAGTATCATGATCACTATGGGTCTCCTGTTCGTAGCGTTAATGCATTCAGTTTTTGGTATGCGGCCTCGCGGTTGCCACGGATAAAATCAACGCCATCTCCTCCAGCCCTGATGTGCCCTAGCGGCCGCGAAATCATTTCGATTTGGTTCCAAGGCCATTTTTGCAAGACCCCCCAGAAGTGTTTCATATTATGTCCGGAGGGGATACAGTATTGCGAATCTGCAACACTGTGCAGCATGAAAGGAACTCGTCCAATCGGGGTCGATAGGATGCCTACTCGGTATGCTTCATAGGTCGTCCATCCTACCGCAAAGCACATACAGGAACGGCTGGACGTGCGGCAAAAACTCGTATCATGGCTGGCTGGGTAGCTCATTTTCGAACTTGGAGCGCGACCACCCACTCTCGTTAGAGAAGAAGACATGACACGAGCTCAATGCAAGCAGAAACTTCGTTCTCTGAGACCTGCGGTTTTGAAACCCTCAAACGCGCCAACTTCCAGTATCGTGTTGCAGGAGCTCAAGGACGTTTGCTCGATTCATGTTTCGCCCTCAGGCGGCAAATCCTGTTACGCAGTCGAAGTGTTAGCAAGCTCCCCACGCGTTGAATCAGTCACCGCCACCAGCTCGCGACTTTCTACAACTGACAGCACCGACAGCGAAGGATCCGCCGCGGTGCAAGTCAACAGAGGGCTGCAGGACTTTGTCTATCTCCACGAGAGGGTGTTCAATATTGTGCGGCGGGCTCATCCGTCCCGCCAGTGCAGGTTCTGCTTGAAAATAGCAGATCTGCTGGTGTTTGGTTCAAGCCCTGACGGGCTTCTACTTCGATTTCTGGGCAGCGAGCGGGTGGCACGACGACTCGCCAAGTTCATAACAGACTTGACGGTTCTCACAGCTCAGTGTTCTCCACTTGGCGGTCGAGAAAGTTGCTCAGGCCAGGCACTGGTTGTCCAAGTCGTGTACGAGTTGTTGCTAACCCCTAGTCTAATATAAAATTGATTTCACAAGGTTGTCGATTCAAAGTCATCTATGAAATTGGTCTGCATAACACGCTACAGTGCACTGTATGTTTTTTAAACGACAACATTTTATTTTCATATCCGAATCGCACCGATGGCAAACAAACAAGTTTATTTCACATGCGCCTACAAACTATGCCAAGACATACTCGTAAGCTCTGGACACATCAATTACATGCGCAGGAAGCGAGTAGTGTGGACGCTAGCACCAACTCCTCCGTTAGCACCGCCGCTCACGCCTCCGCCGACACGACCACCTACACCAGCGCTAGCGCCAACGCCGCCAGCAGCTCCGCCACCGACACCGGCTCCGGCACCAACACCTCCGTTGGCACCGCCGCTCACGCCTCCGCCGACACGACCACCTACACCAGCGCTAGCGCCAACGCCGCCAGCAGCTCCGCCACCGACACCGGCTCCGGCACCAACACCTCCGTTGGCACCGCCGCTCACGCCTCCGCCGACACGACCACCTACACCAGCGCTAGCGCCAACGCCGCCAGCAGCTCCGCCGCCGACACCGGCTCCGGCTCCAACACCTCCGTTGGCACCGCCGCTCACGCCTCCGCCGACACGACCACCTACACCAGCGCTAGCGCCAACGCCGCCAGCAGCTCCGCCGCCGACACCGGCTCCGGCTCCAACACCTCCGTTGGCACCGCCGCTCACGCCTCCGCCGACACGACCACCTACACCAGCGCTAGCGCCAACGCCGCCAGCAGCTCCGCCACCGACACCGGCTCCGGCACCAACACCGCCGTTGGCACCGCCGCTCACGCCTCCGCCGACTCCAGCGCTAGCACCAACTCCTCCGTTGGCACCGCCGCTCACGCCTCCGCCGACACGACCACCTACACCAGCGCTAGCACCAACGCCGCCAGCAGCTCCGCCGCCGACACCGGCTCCGGCTCCAACACCTCCGTTGGCACCGCCGCTCACGCCTCCGCCGACTCCAGCGCTAGCACCAACTCCTCCGTTGGCACCGCCGCTCACGCCTCCGCCGACACGACCACCTACACCAGCGCTAGCGCCAACGCCGCCAGCAGCTCCGCCGCCGACACCGGCTCCGGCTCCAACACCTCCGTTGGCACCGCCGCTCACGCCTCCGCCGACACGACCACCTACACCAGCGCTAGCGCCAACGCCGCCAGCAGCTCCGCCACCGACACCGGCTCCGGCTCCAACACCTCCGTTGGCACCGCCGCTCACGCCTCCGCCGACACGACCACCTACACCAGCGCTAGCGCCAACGCCGCCAGCAGCTCCGCCACCGACACCGGCTCCGGCACCAACACCTCCGTTGGCACCGCCGCTCACGCCTCCGCCGACACGACCACCTACACCAGCGCTAGCGCCAACGCCGCCAGCAGCTCCGCCACCGACACCGGCTCCGGCACCAACACCTCCGTTGGCACCGCCGCTCACGCCTCCGCCGACACGACCACCTACACCAGCGCTAGCGCCAACGCCGCCAGCAGCTCCGCCGCCGACACCGGCGCCGGCACCAACACCTCCGTTGGCACCGCCGCTCACGCCTCCGCCGACACGACCACCTACACCAGCGCTAGCGCCAACGCCGCCAGCAGCTCCGCCGCCGACACCGGCTCCGGCACCAACACCTCCGTTGGCACCGCCGCTCACGCCTCCGCCGACACGACCACCTACACCAGCGCTAGCGCCAACGCCGCCAGCAGCTCCGCCACCGACACCGGCTCCGGCACCAACACCTCCGTTGGCACCGCCGCTCACGCCTCCGCCGACACGACCACCTACACCAGCGCTAGCGCCAACGCCGCCAGCAGCTCCGCCGCCGACACCGGCGCCGGCACCAACACCTCCGTTGGCACCGCCGCTCACGCCTCCGCCGACACGACCACCTACACCAGCGCTAGCGCCAACGCCGCCAGCAGCTCCGCCGCCGACACCGGCTCCGGCACCAACACCTCCGTTGGCACCGCCGCTCACGCCTCCGCCGACACGACCACCTACACCAGCGCTAGCGCCAACGCCGCCAGCAGCTCCGCCACCGACACCGGCTCCGGCACCAACACCTCCGTTGGCACCGCCGCTCACGCCTCCGCCGACACGACCACCTACACCAGCGCTAGCGCCAACGCCGCCAGCAGCTCCGCCGCCGACACCGGCTCCGGCACCAACACCTCCGTTGGCACCGCCGCTCACGCCTCCGCCGACACGACCACCTACACCAGCGCTAGCGCCAACGCCGCCAGCAGCTCCGCCGCCGACACCGGCTCCGGCTCCAACACCTCCGTTGGCACCGCCGCTCACGCCTCCGCCGACACGACCGCCTACACCAGCGCTAGCGCCAACGCCGCCAGCAGCTCCGCCACCGACACCGGCTCCGGCACCAACACCTCCGTTGGCACCGCCGCTCACGCCTCCGCCGACACGACCACCTACACCAGCGCTAGCGCCAACGCCGCCAGCAGCTCCGCCGCCGACACCGGCTCCGGCACCAACACCTCCGTTGGCACCGCCGCTCACGCCTCCGCCGACACGACCACCTACACCAGCGCTAGCGCCAACGCCGCCAGCAGCTCCGCCGCCGACACCGGCTCCGGCTCCAACACCTCCGTTGGCACCGCCGCTCACGCCTCCGCCGACACGACCACCTACACCAGCGCTAGCGCCAACGCCGCCAGCAGCTCCGCCACCGACACCGGCTCCGGCACCAACACCGCCGTTGGCACCGCCGCTCACGCCTCCGCCGACACGACCACCTACACCAGCGCTAGCGCCAACGCCGCCAGCAGCTCCGCCACCGACACCGGCTCCGGCACCAACACCTCCGTTGGCACCGCCGCTCACGCCTCCGCCGACACGACCACCTACACCAGCGCTAGCACCAACGCCGCCAGCAGCTCCGCCACCGACACCGGCTCCGGCACCAACTCCTCCGTTAGCACCGCCGCTCACGCCTCCGCCGACACGACCACCTACACCAGCGCTAGCGCCAACGCCGCCAGCAGCTCCGCCACCGACACCGGCTCCGGCACCAACACCTCCGTTGGCACCGCCGCTCACGCCTCCGCCGACTCCAGCGCTAGCACCAACTCCTCCGTTGGCACCGCCGCTCACGCCTCCGCCGACACGACCACCTACACCAGCGCTAGCGCCAACGCCGCCAGCAGCTCCGCCACCGACACCGGCTCCGGCACCAACACCTCCGTTGGCACCGCCGCTCACGCCTCCGCCGACACGACCACCTACACCAGCGCTAGCGCCAACGCCGCCAGCAGCTCCGCCGCCGACACCGGCTCCGGCACCAACACCTCCGTTGGCACCGCCGCTCACGCCTCCGCCGACACGACCACCTACACCAGCGCTAGCGCCAACGCCGCCAGCAGCTCCGCCGCCGACACCGGCTCCGGCACCAACACCTCCGTTGGCACCGCCGCTCACGCCTCCGCCGACATGACCACCTACACCAGCGCTAGCGCCAACGCCGCCAGCAGCTCCGCCACCGACACCGGCTCCGGCACCAACACCTCCGTTGGCACCGCCGCTCACGCCTCCGCCGACACGACCACCTACACCAGCGCTAGCGCCAACGCCGCCAGCAGCTCCGCCGCCGACACCGGCTCCGGCTCCAACACCTCCGTTGGCACCGCCGCTCACGCCTCCGCCGACACGACCACCTACACCAGCGCTAGCGCCAACGCCGCCAGCAGCTCCGCCACCGACACCGGCTCCGGCACCAACACCGCCGTTGGCACCGCCGCTCACGCCTCCGCCGACTCCAGCGCTAGCACCAGCTCCTCCGTTGGCACCGCCGCTCACGCCTCCGCCGACTCCAGCGCTAGCACCAGCTCCTCCGTTGGCACCGCCGCTCACGCCTCCGCCGACACGACCACCTACACCAGCGCTAGCGCCAACGCCGCCAGCAGCTCCGCCGCCGACACCGGCTCCGGCTCCAACTCCTCCGTTAGCACCGCCGCTCACGCCTCCGCCGACACGACCACCTACACCAGCGCTAGCGCCAACGCCGCCAGCAGCTCCGCCACCGACACCGGCTCCGGCTCCAACACCTCCGTTGGCACCGCCGCTCACGCCTCCGCCGACACGACCACCTACACCAGCGCTAGCGCCAACGCCGCCAGCAGCTCCGCCGCCGACACCGGCTCCGGCTCCAACACCTCCGTTGGCACCGCCGCTCACGCCTCCGCCGACACGACCACCTACACCAGCGCTAGCGCCAACGCCGCCAGCAGCTCCGCCACCGACACCGGCTCCGGCACCAACACCTCCGTTGGCACCGCCGCTCACGCCTCCGCCGACTCCAGCGCTAGCACCAGCTCCTCCGTTGGCACCGGCGCTCACGCCTCCGCCGACACGACCACCTACACCAGCGCTAGCGCCAACGCCGCCAGCAGCTCCGCCGCCGACACCGGCTCCGGCTCCAACTCCTCCGTTAGAACCGCCGCTCACGCCTCCGCCGACACGACCACCTACACCAGCGCTAGCGCCAACGCCGCCAGCAGCTCCGCCACCGACACCGGCTCCGGCACCAACTCCTCCGTTAGAACCGCCGCTCACGCCTCCGCCGACACGACCACCTACACCAGCGCTAGCGCCAACGCCGCCAGCAGCTCCGCCACCGACACCGGCTCCGGCACCAACACCTCCGTTGGCACCGCCGCTCACGCCTCCGCCGACTCCAGCGCTAGCACCAGCTCCTCCGTTGGCACCGCCGCTCACGCCTCCGCCGACACGACCACCTACACCAGCGCTAGCGCCAACGCCGCCAGCAGCTCCGCCGCCGACACCGGCTCCGGCTCCAACTCCTCCGTTAGCACCGCCGCTCACGCCTCCGCCGACACGACCACCTACACCAGCGCTAGCGCCAACGCCGCCAGCAGCTCCGCCACCGACACCGGCTCCGGCACCAACACCTCCGTTGGCACCGCCGCTCACGCCTCCGCCGACTCCAGCGCTAGCACCAGCTCCTCCGTTGGCACCGCCGCTCACGCCTCCGCCGACTCCAGCGCTAGCACCAGCTCCTCCGTTGGCACCGCCGCTCACGCCTCCGCCGACACGACCACCTACACCAGCGCTAGCGCCAACGCCGCCAGCAGCTCCGCCGCCGACACCGGCTCCGGCTCCAACACCTCCGTTGGCACCGCCGCTCACGCCTCCGCCGACACGACCACCTACACCAGCGCTAGCGCCAACGCCGCCAGCAGCTCCGCCGCCGACACCGGCTCCGGCACCAACACCTCCGTTGGCACCGCCGCTCACGCCTCCGCCGACTCCAGCGCTAGCACCAACCCCTCCGTGGGCAGCTCCTCCGACTGCTCCATTTGCACCGCCACCAGTGGTGGCACTAGCTGCCGTGGTGTTACTGTTGGTTGTCCGCTCTTCATCGTGGGTGGTCTTGGTAGATTGAACGGGCTTGTCGTTAGGAGCAGATCCAGCTGCAGCCTCGACTTGGCCTGGGGTGCTGCTGTCCTTCTTGGACTTGTCGGCATCCTCGTCCGACGGCTTCGATGGGCTTGGTGTCGCTTTCACTCCCTCTGAGTTTGTCGTCGGGGCCGGGGTGGGGCACGGAGTCGGAGCTGGCGTTTCAGCCGCCGATGGTGCGTCTGGCGCAATTGGGCCAGCGGTCGTTGGTGCAGGGGTCACAACGGGCGTCGCAGGAGCGGGGGTCGCACTGGTGAAGGCGTCGTCACCGGAGACGCCCGATGGCGGGGCGTGCTGGTTGATGTTGCCGGCATCGGCAAGCGATCCCATGGCAGCCGCAATGATGGCGAGGTGAGCGATGATCTTGGTAAGGTTCATGGTTGACAAAAACACTGAGAACTTGACTTGGACTTAGACTTGGACTAAACGTTGAGATCCGCGGTGCTGGTGACTGCGGAGTAAAATGGATAATGAGCTGCAAACGAGATGGCTCTCAGTAACTTTGGCTCCTTGCTCTGCACATATCCTCTACCAGAAAAATACGACAGCGCTCACGCTCTCTGAGCGACTCCAAGACGCCCTCCACTACTTATACTGGATGCTTCCAAGCTAAGAGCACGGGGTGAAAGCGCAGCTGGTTGCAACCAGTGGCAAGGTAAAAACCCAATTCAAATGCTTAACATAAGCTATGGCTGGGTCGCGGAAGTACGTCATGACAGGATAAGAACAACCTCAGCTCCAACTGCTGGTATCCTTGATTGGACTGAGCAGTCACCACGCTGCAATTTCACGGATGTTAGCGCCCGCGGGCCAATGAGAAAGGCGCTCAATGGAGGGGCAACCGTTGAGATAGAATATTCCCAGGGCTGGTCATCTAGTACGCATACACGAAGTGAGCAAAACCTGTTTGGCATCTGGTTGAAGAGCCACGATTGAAAAAGATCTGGAAGGTCTGTGCATCCAATTCATGCCGCATAATAACTATCCAGCTTTCTGCGTTGCCCCCTTCGAATTGCAGCACGCGTATACATATCCGGGTATTACTATTTGGGTATTATAGTTTTCCGGTAGTAAAAGAACAACAATACCTGACAATTCAACTACTACTAAATCAACGAATAGTATTCCAGACTTGAACTACTATCCCAAATACTACTCTATACTGTCTCATGCACAGTCGGTCCATCTAGAAGCTCTAGAACTTTGCCTTACCGCCGTGCGTACCATGTAACGCAGGTCGAATCATCTCGAAGTCGAGTGCATGTACCCTGTGGTCCTGTCACAGCACCGAGATGTAGCTGGCAAATGCCGGGCGCACCCAACCAGCTCACTTTTGAATTTGCGTTGACAAGATCACACAGCAACAACCAGCTTCGGAGCGAAGTCCGAGAGTGAGAGACCAAGTCTACACTCACACACCTCACAACACTCACACAACCAAGACCAACAGCAAGATGGCCCAGACAACTTCGGGATACTCTGTCGGTATTGACCTCGGCACGACCTACTCGTGCGTCGGCGTGTGGCAGAACGACCGCGTGGAGATCATCGCCAACGACCAGGGTAACCGCACCACCCCGTCGTACGTGGCCTTCACGGACACCGAGCGCCTGATCGGCGATGCCGCCAAGAACCAGGTGGCCATGAACGCGCACAACACGGTGTTCGACGCCAAACGTCTGATCGGCCGCAAGTTCTCCGACCCGGTGGTGCAAGCAGACATCAAGCACTGGCCGTTCAAGATCTCGTCCGGTCCCGGCGACAAGCCGCAGATCACGGTGCAGTTCAAGGGCGAGTCCAAGACGTTCCAGCCCGAGGAGATCTCGTCCATGGTGCTGATCAAGATGCGCGAGGTGGCCGAGGCCTTCATCGGCAAGGAGGTCAAGAACGCCGTGATCACGGTGCCCGCCTACTTCAACGACTCGCAGCGTCAGGCTACCAAGGACGCCGGTGCCATTGCTGGCCTGAACGTCCTCCGTATCATTAACGAGCCGACGGCCGCGGCCATTGCCTACGGCCTGGACAAGAAGGGCGGCGAGCGCAACGTGCTGATCTTCGACCTGGGTGGCGGCACCTTCGACGTGTCCCTACTGAGCATCGAGGAGGGCATCTTCGAGGTGAAGGCTACTGCTGGTGATACGCACCTGGGCGGCGAGGACTTCGACAACCGTCTCGTGGACCACTTCACGCAGGAGTTCAAGCGCAAGCACCGCAAGGACATCACTGAGAACCAGCGTGCCCTTCGTCGTCTGCGGACTGCCTGCGAGCGTGCTAAGCGTACGCTGTCGTCGTCGGCCCAGGCGTACATTGAGATTGACTCTCTGTTCGATGGCATTGACTTCAACTCGACCATCACCCGTGCTCGTTTCGAGGACATGTGCGGCGACTACTTCCGCAAGACCATGGAGCCCGTGGAGAAGGTGCTCCGTGACGCCAAGCTCTCCAAGAGCCAGGTGCACGAGGTCGTCCTCGTCGGCGGCTCTACGCGTATCCCCAAGGTGCAGCAGCTGCTGTCGGACTTCTTCAACGGCAAGGAGCCCAACAAGTCGATCAACCCGGACGAGGCCGTCGCGTACGGCGCCACGGTGCAGGCGGCCATCCTGAGCGGCAACGACTCGTCGGAGAAGCTGCAGGACCTGCTGCTGCTGGATGTGACGCCTCTGTCTCTGGGTCTGGAGACGGCCGGCGGTGTCATGACGACGCTGATCGCCCGTAACACGACGGTGCCCACCAAGAAGTCGCAGACGTTCTCGACGTACGCGGACAACCAGCCCGGTGTGCTGATCCAGGTCTTCGAGGGCGAGCGCTCGATGACCCGCGACAACAACCTGCTGGGCAAGTTCAACCTGGACGGCATCCCTCCCATGCCCCGTGGTGTGCCGCAGATCGACGTGACCTTCGACATCGACGCGAACGGCATCCTGAACGTGTCGG
Organism: Phytophthora sojae; assembly: GCF_000149755.1. Lineage (NCBI taxonomy): Eukaryota > Oomycota > Peronosporomycetes > Peronosporales > Peronosporaceae > Phytophthora > Phytophthora sojae. The sequence goes on from NW_009258116.1 coordinate 5,265,050, forward strand.
CCGTGGAGAAGTCGACGGGCAAGGAGAACAAGATCACGATCACGAACGACAAGGGCCGCCTCTCGCAGGCCGAGATCGACCGCATGGTGGCGGAGGCCGAGAAGTACAAGTCGGAGGACGAGGCCAACAAGGTGCGCATCGAGGCCAAGAACGCGCTCGAGAACTACGCGTACAGCCTGCGCAACAGTCTGAACGACGAGAAGCTCAAGGAGAAGATCCCCGAGGCCGACAAGAAGGTGGTGGACGACAAGGTGACGGAGACGATTCAGTGGCTGGACGCGCACCAGTCATCGGAGAAGGAGGAGTACGAGGCCAAGCAGAAGGAGCTCGAGGGCGTGGCCAACCCCGTGCTGCAGAAGGTGTACGCCGCCGCCGGTGGCATGGGTGGCATGCCGGGCGGAATGCCTGCCGGTGCCGGCGCCTCGGCTGCTCCATCGGCGGGCGGCGCGGACCAGGGCCCCAAGATCGAGGAGGTCGACTAAAGTGTGTTTGGTTTACGTAGAACTGATCGCTGTGGTGGATAGCTAATATATATGTTACCCATTCCTCTGTTGTTGTGTTCTGCATCGAAGTTGGTTTCCCGTTGTCTGTCTGTTGTAGAGAGTAAAAGCATGCTGCGGCCAACCTGCTCAAGGGGTCCCGGACATGCTCCACTTCAACTTCGAGAATCGCTGGCTCGATGTCCTTTGAGTACACTTCAAGTTTGTATGGGCCGCCAGGGTTGTTACTGTATACTCTAAATGAAATGGCTTCCATCCCAGCCATACCACAAGTGATGCACAGGGCTCGCAATCGGGTACCCGTTTCTTGTACCCGCCCTACCCGCCTCGGGTATACCCGGTTTCGGGTCGGGTACGGGTACCCGAAGCAAACCTCGGGCGGTGCCACGGGTACCCGAAGTTGACGAAAATAGTACTAAATAGTACTATTTCTTACTTATACTAGCTATATCATGCTCCTACGCCGTCTTCTTTTAGCCTCCACAAGTCCTTTTCACTCTGTATTGATTTCGCGTAGTTCCTACTTAAATGTTTAACTTTAAAACCGTGTCGGGAGATGTAACAGTTGGTCCGTCCGTACAAAACCTTGAGCCCTGGCTGGCCCGGGTACACCCGTGGCTTGTGGGCGGGCGGGTACGAGTACCCGACTTCGGCTTGGACGGCTACACGGGCCGGTCAGCACCGTTTGCGAGCCCTGGTGATGCAAGTACTCGACTAATCAACCATAGTTTTACCTGATTGTATTACCATGACACCATTGTCGTAGCATCCCAACCAGAAGAGAAGCACATCATTACATGTACACTGCCGGCCGATGTACATTGTACAATTACTCCACCCAATCGAGTTGATTGGGTTGCAGACAACAACAGAGTACCACGGCGAATTCTAATCTGTCTGATTGGACGATGCATTGAGCACTACACGTACACTAAGTTAGTATACGTTTAGCGTAGCAGAATGAGCCCGTGCTCATTTAGCTTCTTCTAGCGTACAGTATATCCTAGCAAGCACCATCAAGGCAGCGGCATGCCGACAGATCGACCCGTTAGGACGCTCCAGCCGCTGAAGCCCGTGGTGCTCGAGCCCGTGAACGTGTCACATCGCCGGATCGCACTGCAACGGCTCAAGAATACCCGCTCGGTTCGCGTTTCGTGCTCGAGAGCAAGCACTACGCTGTGCTATGTCGTTGAGGTGTGTGAGAGTCGCCCATGCAGCGAAACATCCCCCAGGATCCCTTCAGCGAGCCCAGTCGCGTCGTCGCTCACGTCAACCGTGCGGATCAACCGGGAGCTCCACGAATTCATCATTCTGCGTGACCGAGAGTGTACAACATCGTGCGTTGGGCCCACCGCGACCACCACTGCGGCTTGTGCGGCAGCATGACCGACTTGCTGGTGTTCGGCCCAAACCCCGACAGTCTCTTCTTGGGCCTCTTCGGACGCAGGCGCGCGTCGACCATCCTCACGAATTTCGTGGCGGGCATCCTGAAGCTCGCGGCTACGTGCCCCTCGATCGAGAGTCTCTGCGCTTGCACAGGATCGAGTCTCGTCCCCGAAGTCGTCCACGCCTCCCTCTTCGACCCAGCGCCCAAGCGGCGCAGACCGATTTGTGATGAGGCGCCACAGCAGTCAGTTAAACGAAAAGACAAGATCTAGTAAGTATCTGGTTACGATGGATAAGGTTGTAGTGCTATAATAACTTCCACGCAGGATACTCCCTCGCCAGTCTGAAAGTGGCTGTATTATAATAAATAACAAAAACTCAAAAATACCGTGTAAAAATCCATCGCGCTTTTTTCTTTCTCCTTTTCATCTGACATTTTTCTCCCTTAGGTACGATTTACCGCAAAAAGGCACCCAAAGGCAGATCCCAAGTCATTGGGAAGAGCTCTGTAAGATGATGAAGAAGAAGGAGTCGTCCATGGCGGCGGCCAGCGGCGACCCGTTCTACGTGTTCAAGGAGTGCGTTCTACCGTTCTGCCTCTGTGCTCTGCCCGCCGCCAACCTGCTGACTCCGTCTCTGTGCGCGCAGTGAGCTGGAGACCAAAGTGTCGGCTGTGAACCAGAAGCACGCCAAGTGGCGCGCCATCCTGGAGGCCAAAGGCTCGCCCGCGGCCAAGGAGCTGCCGGCGCTGACGCACCGTGCGTACTGCAATATGAGTGCAGCGCGGCGTTGTTAGGAGGAGGAACTGACGCTGTCTGACGCAGAGATCGAGGGCGCCGTGGCCGCTGCGGACAAGTCGGTCAAGTTTTTGGAGGAGACCATCGTCATGGTGGAGGCAAACCGAGCCAAGTTCGAGCACATTGATGCGGTACTGAAGAGACCCCCCCTACAGAGATACAGTAGAGATGGCTACTAACTGTGGCTTGTGCGGACTCGTGGCAGGCGGAGATCGCAAGTCGGAAAGCGTTCGTCGCGACCACTAGAAAGGTGGGAGGGTGCTTGTGCTAGTGCTTGTGCTAAGGGAATGAATATGGCACCTCATCGTTGGTGTGGTTTATCGCTGTACTGCAGGAGCTGCAAGCTGTCTCGGCTGAGATTTCGACGGACGCTGTCAAGGCTCGGATCCGCAAGGAAGAGCGCAAGGTGGGCGAGCGTCGGAATTGAAACTGGAGAAGATAAAGCGAAGCTGACAGTATTTTTGCTGGCTGGTTTGCAGTTGATGCAACCATCGAAGTCGTCGACGTCTTTCCGAGTGAATAGCGGCCAAGACAGGAACGAGCGGTTTATGCAGGACGAAATGCAGCGACAGCAGGTAAACAAAGAACCTGTGGCTGCGTGGAAGGATCACAGACACTCCGAGCCAACGCGGATCTTGACGTTCTATTTGTTGATGAATTCGTGCAGCAAATTATGCAGGAGCAGGACAAAAGTTTTGCCGGGCTCGAGACTGACATTACGCGCTTGCACGGAGTGACGGTGGAGATTTCGAACGAAGTCAACAAGCAGAACAAGTGCGTGTCAATCGAGTTTGAGTTTCTGTTTTATGTTGTATCCTTGGCTAACCAGCGAAACGTTATTGTGGCTTTTGTGTCTGCCTTTAGAATGCTTGACGACTTGACCGATGATGTGGATGAAGCTCAGGAACGCATGAACTTTGTTATGGGCCGTTTGAGCAAACTGCTCAAGACGAAAGGTTGCGATGAATCATTATATCATGTCTCGCTTCAATATTGGCTAACCTTAGTATTTTTTGTTACTTGTGCTGTACAGACAAGTGCCAGCTAGGACTCATTCTCTTCCTGGTGGCGGTGCTTGTCGTGATGGTCTTCCTGGTCATATACACATAACGCGGTCAGTACTGCTCTCTTGTGTCTCGGAATCGTCGGACCTGAGGCAATATGAAGCGTGCGGCATTATGAGCTAGCGCGCCTGGTCCGGCGTTTCATCCACGCGCTAGACAAGATGACACTTCGTGCCACCAACCCAATAACCATGTACTGTAGCACTCAAGTTGCGTGGAGGTAACTCGCGGGCCAGAGCCGCCGTCGCGGGGTCGGTTGCTGCTATGTTTATCGGTTTATGTGGTGTCTATGGAAGCAGGCGGTGCCCAAGCGTGGGCGTGCGTGGCTTGGCTCGCAAAATGCCGCATCTGCTCCATGGGGTGGAGTCTAATAACTGCAGGCGTCTTCCTGCTTGGGGCGCACGGCGCCGGTGCTTCTATTCCTATTGTTCTTGCCCACCTCCTGCACGGTCACGCCGGCGGCGAAGAACGGTCGCTGCTGCTGCAGCACGTCGAAGTGGTGCTGCGGCTGCGCGGCCACCAGCGACGCGAGTGCCGCCGCGGCCGCATGTGACGAGGCTGGGATCGGCTGCTGCTTGACCGCGCGCGGCGAGGACGCTCCGGCCGTGAGCTGCTGCTGCTGCAGCCGCTGCTCCTTCTTCTTGCGGTCGAGCTTGCGCTGGTTGGCGTTGGCCCGGAGGCGGTGGTAGTTGCACAGGTTGTGGTAGTCTCCGCACGACTTGAGCGCGCGCACGTTGTGGCACTTGCCCGTGCGGTACTTGCACTTGAGCTCGGGCGGCACGGGCTCCGCGGCCGCGTTGGCCACCGCCTCCTGTTGTTGCTGCTGCTGCTGCTGCTGCTGTGGCTGCGGCTGGAACACGGTGCGGAAGCTCGGGAGCTTGGCGTCGTCAACCGTCGCGGTCTCCGCTGCGTTATCGGGTCCCGTGGGCTGCTGCTGCTGCGCCTCGGCCTGCGGGTGCTGCAGCTTGCGCTTCTTGAGCGTCACGAGCAGCGACTTCATGGAGATGTTGCCGTCCAGCAGCTCGGCGGACGCGTCGTCCTGCGGCGCGGCCTCCACTTCGACGGCCGCCGGCTGGCCGGCCGACGTGGCGTCCGAGGCCCGGGCATCCACGTAGAGCTCCAGCGCTACGTCCTGGTTGTCGAGCTGCTGCTGCGGCTGCGCGGCCGAGAACTGCTTCGAGTTGCTGAGGTTCACGAGCGCGATGGCCTCCTGCTCCAGTGAGCGGGCCGCCTCCTCGTCCACCATGCTGCGCGGGGCTCGCTCGTGTTGGGCTAATGGCCGGGAGGGCGCCGAGGCGATCGTTGCCTCGCGGTCGTCGGTTTGTTGCGATCTGAGTCTGGTTTTCGAGTGGTTGGCTTGAATTGGCCCAAATGGGCGCCCCGGCCATGGGGCCCATACAAAGCGCCATACTAACCAACGGACGGGTCGCGGCACCGGCACGACCAGCGATAACGGATCTGAAGTAAGTGGCGTTCGGTCTCATGGTGTCCGTCCGGCAGGAGACCTCACGGCCTCTGAAGCTGCCAGGTATATAGTATGTAAGGCGGACAAGTGGTTTCCTGGACGCGAAAAGCTTAGTCTCAGATACGGGCGCCTTCTGAAGTGGAAGTTGAAGTTGTCGTGGCCATGACCTCTCGTCTGCAAGACCAGAAGGAGGTCTCTGCAACGCAACGAATCGATCTCAATGGGCGCTTGCGCCGACGTGGACAGCGTACGCTTCGCGCGCTCGCAGGCGGTACGGTGAAAATCAGCTTTTGTTTTCAAAAGCTGGGGTTGCATACAGAAAAATCAGCTTTTGCTGTCAAAGATTGGGTTTGCGCATTGCACGAAAACCATGTCGTCTAAAGGCAAAGCAAGAGCCCACGCGGCCAAGACCAAGAAGGAGAAGAAGAAGAGGCCAAAAAGGAGAAGGAGGCCCACCGGCCCCTCCTGAACAGGTCGGAGACGTGCTCGCGGACGCCATTATCACGAAAATTACAATCTACACGTGGTCCGGTCAAAGCTAACCTGAAATGCAGCGTGGTTCAAATGACGAACTCCTGCGCCCTGGCGCACAGGCCCCAGCGTGCATTTTCATTTTAGGCTACGAAGCTGTCCGACTGTTGAGGTGGCTAGAGCATCGTGGCAACTTGGCCAAGCTGGTCGCTCGGCACCCATTCGCTAGTGAGCTTGGGGATGGAGCCGTAGATGGTCTCGGAGATGTCCACCTTATCGTGAGCGAGAGGGAGATCGAGGCCATCGAGAAGCAGGCTGCGAGTCTGAAGCTGCACGAGTAGGTCGACGGTTGCGCCGTTTCCGAAAAAACATCAGCGTACTTCCATGAGCACGAGCAGGAGAAGTCTCTGGAGTAGGAACGCGAATAGTTGTAGCGTCAGAACTCTCTTCAACCTGAGGCATCCGAGGTCGCCCTGCGCACTTGATAAGCTTCGCACCATTGTAACTATTTTAATAAAATTATTAAAATACGACGGAGAACAGAGTGCTTCGGCACTAGGCTCGAGCAAGTGCAACAAGCTGGAAGTCAGGCCTTCATCACCAAAGCGGAGGTGGTTTTAAAGTGGAGAAAGTTTTCAGTAACCTGTGCAGCCGTTGTTGTGGCCAGGACGTCTCCGTCTTGGTCTCTTGCAACACTTTAGGAGGACAAACAAAACAGCAAAACAATGACCGCAAGGGCAAGGCATCATGCCATTAAAATGTTAGGATCGGCTCCATCTCCAATCCTCGCTAAAAGCTCAAGTCGATCTTCTCAAGCACACAAAATATAAAAAAAAAGTTGTGAGGGGTGGCAGCACACTGCTTCGCTGCGCTTAGTCCACCTCCTCAATCTTCGGACCTTCATCACCATCCGCACCTCCAGGGCCATGGGGTCCAGCACCAGCGCCAGCAGCAGTAGCACCGCCCATGCCACCCATTCCAGCACCAGCGCCCGCTTCCGCCGCGTAAACCTTCTGCAAAATCGGGTTGGCCATACTCTCCAGCTCCTGTTGCTTCGCGTCGAACTCCTCCTTCTCCGCCGCCTGGTTAGCGTCCAGCCAGTGCAACGTATCCGCGACCTTGTATTCGATCGTCTTCTTGTCGTCCTCACTGAGCTTGGCCGCCAACTTCTCCTCGCGCGTCGAACTGCGCAACGAGAAGGCGTAGTTCTCCAGCGCGTTCTTGGACTCGATGCGCAGCTTGTTGCGCTCGTCTTGGTCCTTGTACTTCTCCGCGTCGGCGACCATGCGGTCAATGTCGGCCTGCGACAGTCGGCCCTTGTCGTTCGTGATCGTGATCTTGTTCTCCTTGCCCGTCGACTTCTCCACGGCCGACACGTTTAAAATACCGTTCACATCAACATCGAACGTAACATCGATCTGCGGGACACCGCGAGGCATGGGCGGGATGCCGTCCAGATTGAACTTGCCCAGTAGATGATTGTCGCGGGTCATGGTGCGCTCGCCCTCGAACACTTGGATCAGCACACCAGGCTGGTTGTCCGCGTACGTCGAGAACGACTGCGTCTTCTTGGACGGGATCGTCGTGTTACGCGGAATGAGCTTCGTCATGACTCCACCGGCCGTCTCCAGGCCAAGCGACAGCGGAGCCACGTCCAGCAACAGCAAGTCCTGAAGCTTGGACGACGAGTCATTGCCACTCAGGATAGCAGCCTGCACCGTGGCGCCGTACGCGACGGCCTCGTCCGGGTTGATCGACTTGAACAGCTCCTTGCCGTTGAAGAAGTCCACCAACAACTGCTGCACCTTGGGGATACGCGTCGAGCCTCCAACCAGAACCACCTCGTTCACCTGGTTCTTCGACAGCTTGGAGTCGCGCAGGACCTGCGCCACCGGATCCATCGTCTTGCGGAAGAATTCGTTGCACAGGTCCTCGAACCGCGCGCGCGTGATGGTCGAGTTGAAGTCGGTGCCGTCCAACAACGAATCGATCTCAATGTACGCTTGCGCCGACGTGGACAGCGTACGCTTCGCGCGCTCGCAGGCTGTACGAAGGCGACGCATCGCACGAGAGTTCACACTGAGATCTCTGCGATGTTTGCGCTTGAACTCTTGCACGAAGTACTCGACCAGACGGTTGTCGAAGTCCTCGCCGCCCAGGTGCGTGTCTCCGGCCGTGGCCTTCACCTCAAAGATGCCTTCTTCGATCGTTAGGAGCGACACATCAAACGTCCCGCCACCCAGGTCGAAGATCAGCACGTTGTGTTCCCCGCCCTTCTTGTCCAGGCCGTAGGCAATGGCCGCGGCCGTGGGTTCATTGATGATACGCAGGACGTTCAGCCCAGCGATCGCACCGGCGTCCTTGGTAGCTTGGCGCTGGGAGTCGTTGAAATACGCTGGCACCGTAACCACGGCGTTCTTGACTTGCTTGCCGATGTACGCCTCGGCGATCTCGCGCATCTTGATCAGCACCATGGACGAGATCTCCTCGGGCTGGAACGTCTTGGACTCGCCCTTGAACTGCACCACCAGTTGCGGCTTGTTCTCCGGGCCTCGAGCAACTTTAAACGGCCAGTGCTTGATGTCCGACTGCACCTCCGGGTCGGTGAACTTGCGGCCGATCAAGCGCTTGACGTCGAACACCGTGTTGTGCGCGTTCATGGCCACCTGGTTCTTGGCGGCATCGCCGATCAGACGCTCGGTATCCGTGAAGGCCACGTACGACGGGGTGGTGCGGTTACCCTGGTCGTTGGCGATGATCTCCACGCGGTCGTTCTGCCACACGCCGACGCACGAGTAGGTCGTGCCCAGATCAATACCAACACTTTGGCCGGTCACGGGCTCGGTCATCTTCTCCTTCTTGCTGTTGATCTCTTCTCCTCCTACGTCGAATTCCGAAATGACAAGCCCACAAAAATCCACGCAATAGATCCGAGCAAGTCGCAAGCCGTCACCCGCGTTGCATGCAGCTTCGAGAACTTGCAGGATCGATCTCGTCCCAGACGCCCTTCATGTCGTACAATTCCTCGCCTCGAACCGGAATAGGTCTAACGTAGGGACTCTTTAGACTTGAAGACTGGGCGGTTGGACCCCAAGCTCGCTCGCGACGCGTCCCAGACTTCTCAGCGTCCTTCAACTCTCTCGTCGCTCTTTACGATGGCCAAGCCTCGCCGTGCGTCGTACGCCGTCACGAGTGCCGAGCTGCCGGTTCTCAAGACTTTGGGGCTCGAGGAGGTGGACCCGGAGGAGGTTTTCGAGCTGCAGCGCAAGGAAGGCGCCGGCGCCTTCGGGCGTGTGTTTCGGGCCTGCTACAAGACCGACCGATCGCGCCTCGCAGCGCTGAAAGTGATCCCTGTGGCCCTCGAAGCGGGGGAGCGAGGCGAAGACATCGAGAGCGTGCGTCGCGAGATCCAATTCCTGCGCGAATGCGACCACCCGAACGTCGTGGCCTTCCATGGGGCCTACTACAAGGACGGCGCGCTGTGGGTGGCCATGGAGCACTGCGCCGGTGGATCCGTTGGAGACGTCCGTCGCGTTCGCCCCTTGAGCGAGCGCGAGATCTCCGTCATCATGCGAGGGGCGCTCAACGGCCTCGCGTACTTGCACTCGCGCCGCAAGATCCACCGAGACGTCAAAGGCGGCAACATCCTGCTCACCGACTCGGGCCAAGTCAAGATCGCCGACTTCGGCGTGTCGGCCCAGCTGCGGGACACGCTCTCGCGCCGAGGATCGTTCGTCGGGACGCCTTACTGGATGAGCCCCGAGCTCATTCAGGACTGCGACTACGACTTCAAGGCCGACATTTGGTCGCTGGGTATCACGGCCATCGAGTTGGCCGACCAGAAGCCCCCGCTCTTCGATGAACACCCGATGCGCGTGCTCATCCAGATCCCGCGCAACCCGCCGCCGCAAGTCGCGCATCCTGAGAAATGGTCGGCCGCCTTCTTGGACTTCTTGCGCTTCTGCCTACGCAAGGACCCGGCCGAGCGCCCCACGGCGCTGGAGTGCATGCAACACGAGTTCATTCGCCGCGAAGCGCACATCCAATACGTCTTCGCGAGTGGTGAAAAGGAGGGGGGTGTCGACGCTCAACTCGCGAAAGCTGGAGAGGTCCCTGACGCTAGTACTGACGCCTCTGCAGTGCCTCCGACAGCGCCAGCTCCCACGATTGAGCAAGAACTGGAAGATGAAATCGCCGAAGAGATCGGAGGAGGCGATGCTAATGTGCTCAGCGAAGCATCCGTGTCTTCACGGAGTGAGGATGGAGACGAAGGCGAAGCATCGACTGGACTTCTGGGCAAAACCTTTGAATTCCGAGAGTCTGCAGTGCCATCACCGCTAGCTGGGTCGTCACCGCCCCCTGCGAATGATAAAGCATCAGCGAGTGAAGATGATCTACTAAACCTTACATCTGATGATGCCGAGTCAGAGAAGCATCGGGACGGCAACAAACCCAAAGAAGCTGATCAAGTACAAGTCATACCTCAGCAACAGCCAAACACAGCGAACACAACCAGCTTCCGCCATCCACCGACGGAGTTCAAGCTCTTACCGTCTTCAGCAAAGTCTCCAGTTCTACGTGGAAACACGAACCGAGATTCCTCAACTCGTTTCGTCAAGGTGAACGACACGTCCAGAACCTCCAGCGGTGGAACCTTAAGCCCGCCATCCAAATGCGCTCCGAAATCCCCCTCGCCGGCGGCAGTACTTCGCCCGAAAACGTCCTTGTCCCCACCTCCGTCACCGTCGGTGTCATCGTCATGGCTGTCGGTCTCATCACGCCAGGATGATCCTCTCGCAAGCATCGACACCATCACAAGTGCTCGCGTGAATCGCCTCCTCTCGTCGTTTTCGTCTTCCTCCTCGCGATGTCTTGTGGCGGCGATGCACGCGTACAATGACCAACAACCTGTCGATACTTCGGTGCGTGCTGCAACGCGGCAAAGCTTCGACTGGCGGTCAGTGGAGGCCGCACTGCCCTCAGCCAACCCCGCTTCATCCCGCGACGAGACCAGCAGTTCTACCCGCTCCAGCGGTAAAATCTTCGTTGGCGACCCGTTCCGAGCCTCGCACGACCTGTGCGTCAAGTTCAACTCCATTCAAGCTCAGTACGAGGGAGCACCGACATCGGCCGAGTGGGCCGCGCTCCACCAGCAGTTTGGGATCGCGCTATCTCACATGAGGTGTCGCTCGTCAACGCCACAAAGCGCGCAAGCGGAAGACCGAGTGCCAGCGCTGCTGCGCATGCTACGTCGGGAGCTCATTCGCCACGGCGGACTGCGATGCAAGTTCATCTACCGCGTCTCGCCGGTTCAGGACGAGGTGCAGCGCTCGAAAGCCGCCATCAACCGAGGCTCCTTCGAGCCTTCTCAGGTCGCTGACCCACACGTGTACGCAAGTCTCCTGAAGCTCTGGCTGCGCGAGTTGCCGGTGCTTCTGCTGGACGCTTTGGACGTGCACGACCTGGTCGCCGTCACCAAGTTGACGACCACGCGGACGGAGGAGGACGAAGACGGACAGCAGATTGTAACAGCGGGGAATGTTGACCTCGTGGACGCCCAGATCACGCGGGTGTTGCGGAAGTTGGGGGCCCGAGAGAGCGCCGTCTTCCACTGGCTGCTCGAGCACTTGCTGGAGGTGAACACGCATCGATCGTTCAACCAGATGACCCTCCAAGCCCTCGCTACAGTCATGGCACCCAACCTCTTCTCCTGCAGTGGCAATGCACGATCATCACAGGAAAACGCTGGGAACCTCATGCGCCAAGTCGTGACGTTCCTGCGTGTGTTGCTGTCGTGGAGGAAAGTAAGCGTGGGCAGCTCTCCAACGACAGCTACGTTCCTGCTCGAGCCAGAGGAGAAGAACGTAGCAGCAGCATTCTCCGCCAGAACGAAGCAGCCGAAGGCTAAACTCAAAGGGTCTGCACTGCATGAGCGAGTGCGTCAGTCACTCACCAAGATCACCAAGAGCTCAGAGTCTGGACCCGAGTCTGAGAGTGCGAGTCTGGCCAATGCCTCGCTGGAAACAATACTCCGCAGTCGCGTCGACCGCCTCTGGTCCGATTTGGAGAACAGCGAGGTCACCACCGTCGAGACGCAGCGGCAGGAGAACGCGCTGCGTCGCGTCTTCGTCGAGTTCCAGCAGTCCATGCTCCACCTAGTTGCACGTCACTCCAAGAGCAGTGAAGAGTGTGTCTGGGCGAGTGAGCTCCTTGATAGAATGACAGAGGACAAGCAGCCAGAGACGACGATGCCAGCGTCTTTGGAGAAAATGAGGAGCTGGGTGGGTGCCGCGCTGACCTTCGAGAACTTCTGCCGCCTTCTCGATCGCGAACAAACCACTCAGGATAAACTGGAGCGGCTGCAGGATCGATTCGGAGACACTGGCGAAGGACCAAGCCACGGAATCAGCAGAAACATGTTCAGTCAACTCACTCGTATCCACCGGCAGCAGAGCGAAGAGGAGTTGGCTAGGAAAAACTCCTTCGCTGCGCGGTCCAATCAATGCGAGGACAACGGCGCGAGTGCGACTGACACGCTTCTGCTCCACGGTGCAGTGCGCTTATCGAGCTGCAGTAAGCGCACCGGCAACGACCCCGCCGCTGGTTCAAAGATGCACCGTAGTGTAGCAAAGCTTGGGGAACGGCAGCCAGCAATTGGCAATATGCTGGTTCTACTTGGCGATGAGAGCCAAGCTACACCAGCGCTGCGTCTCAGCTGGCTCCATCAACTAACGGAGTCGATCGCTTCACCAACAGCAGCCACCTAGATAGTGAATACAAGCTAGCCCAAGCCAAACGAAGTGTAAGCTTACTATACCGTTCTCATTGTCCGCTTAGATCCAAGCTGTAAACGTCGGCCAGGCTTACTTCCGGGTACTTTTGGCGCCGAACAGGCTCTTCCTGGGAGCGTGGACGAACTTAGCGCTCCAGGCCTTTGACGAGCTCTTCCCATCCTTCATCTTTGCCAGCACAGCCGACACCGTGTCGGCGGACAAGTGAGAATACTTGCCTCGCGTCTCGCTGAGCACATGGAACAGCACAAGTTAATATACGAGCTCGTTTTAAAACTGCAAGTACAATTCAGGAGCGTACCGTTGTTGTGGATCCAGAAACGCTTCAACCGCCCCCGAAACGAAGAGATCAACCAGGTGCGTGACTGGAACAAAGCAGTCCTTCAGTTGAGCAATTGGGACCGACTCGATGAAATCCAGCAGAACGTCCAGGTTGCGCTTAAAGTTGGCGATGCCCTCCATGTTCAGCTTCTTCACCGTGGGGCCACTCAAAATCTGCTCCAGCGACTTGGCCAGGTAGCTACAGGAGGCGAAGTGCACTGCTTCTTGGACGGCTGGAGGTAGCTGCTCCAACTGCGTGAATGTGACTTTGAGGTAGTTGATGAGGTCCCACATGGAAGGGTCTGGCTGCGTTAGGACAGCGCTCGGAGTCCAGTTAAGGTAGTAGAAGCTCGAAAGGAGCTCATCAATCTTCTTCAACTGCGGAACGCAAAAGCAGAGGTTAGACCCTGTACAGTAAAAGTGGATAAAGATACTCAACATATACGCACCATCAGCTCACAAACCATGTCTTGGGCTCTAGTTGTCGTACTGTCGAATTTCTTCTTCGCTGCAGCCTTGCTCAGTAGCAGACGACTGGAGCAAGGCTTCACCAGCTGCGTATTGGCTCCTCGAAGCGTGTTGCTGACACTGTAACCATACGTCCGCGCTTCCCACGCTTCAGTTTGAACCTTGACAAGCTCTTCGAATCGGTCGCACGCGCAAGCCAAAAACGACGCGTTTGTGCCCATCATAACAGCCTGTAAACCAACAAAACCGGCGACTATTAGATTGATCACACAAGTACAGGGATGGGGGCCTTCTCAACATTACCGTCGACACTTGGAGGTCCGTGTGCTGGTCGATGACTTCGTTGACAGTATCGTTGAGGAATCCAAGAGCCTCAATGGTGTCGTTGCGGACCCATTCACCCCAGTCATCGATGTTTAAGTACCTATGAATCCCATGGTGTCACATTATTTACGACTCATTTCCCATACAGCACATGCATGATATCATACCGTTCGTAGTCGAACATCATCTGCACCAAAGCATCGATGCACGTGCAGCTCTTCACGACGACCTGGCCATTCAACGACACACGAGTTAGGTAAGTCCAGCATTTGCTTGGGTTGGCGGCGTGCGGAAACATACGTCTGTAAACGGGAGCACCACCGGATTCGCTCCCAGATCCACATTCTTTAGCATACGGCCTTCTTCATTTTCCAGCCCGCAGCACTGGAGGGTCTGCAAGACGCCGAATATACTGCTAATTAGCCTTGCCAAGCGCAAGATAACTAGAAATAGTAGCTGTACGTACCGCCCGAAGCTTTTCGGAAGAAACGTTAACACGCTCGAACGTATCCTTTGACATGAACTCGCGAAGCTGCCTGTTTCAGAGCACGACATTAGCTGGGTGTGAGCATCGCCCATACTATTCCTTACGCAACCTCCGTTTATACGTACCTCTTGGTGTCAGCCATGATCGTACCTCGAAAATGGGTCCCGAGGCGGCGGAAAGTGTCGAACATGAGTGTAGAATTATACTCGTGCACTTCATCACTCAACGTTCGCGCGCACACGATCGCCTTGAGCTTAATATCGAGAATCGTGGCCGGCACGTTGATGCTCAGTACAGAGGTGGACACAATGCCGCACAAACTCTGCACTACAAGATGGAATATCCCATTGATCTCCTTCTTGGACAGCAAGGCTGCATCAGAGTAGCGCCAGAGCAAATGCTCAAGACAAAATGCCCCCGTGAACTTCTTGAAAAGCTCTTCGTGCTGGGCTACGAACTTTTCCGGTGTGATCGTTGTCACTGCACCCCTTAGAAACGACGTCAGCTGGAGTTGCGGCTATACAAATAAATCACAGACGTTAGTCAACCTAGAGCCGAATACAACTAGCCGACTTGGACCAAAGGAATCGATTCTATCTACCAAGCGATTCGCGTTGTAGAACGCGGCAAGCTCAGGGACTTGGCTCATCACGCGAAACACGTGCAGGATCCTCAGCATTGGCGACAGCTGGGCCAGCGCTTGCTTCATGTAGTTGGCATGGATATTGCTTCGCTCGCGTAGCGTATCAGCGTCCGAGTTGAAGACCCTGATCGAGGGTAACTTGAAAGTGTCTTCGCCCACTAGCGACCTCCCAGAACTTGTTGGACTCAGCGATGCTCGGGGGCTGATAGGAACGTTTCCGCTGCTGGGGGATCTCCCCAGCACAGCTCCAGGAGGCGCATGGCCGCACTTCTCGAGGATATCTTGCTCGTAGTACTGCTCGCTTATCTGATTCTCCAAGCGATGGATTGCCGCTTCACCGATAGCCTGGGTGGGTATCATACATAGTTGGTCAGTCTCGAGACCGTAGACACTTTCAGCCCGTGATCCACGAAAACACACGAACCGAAGACGCCGCTCGAATATCTTCCAGCCACACAGATGCACTTCGCTTTGCCTCATCCTTGATCGTCCGTATGGCAACGTGCATCCAGTCGCTCATGCGCTGCGGAAACAGCCGACCCTAATACAGCAGAAGATCGATTTCAATATGAACGAGGAGCCAACGCGAAATATATCGACAGCAAAGTGCCTGCGTATCATACCCGGAAGGCTGCGATCTCGACTCGCAGCTCCTCCAGCATTTTGAGTGCATGAAACAGCTTGCCTTGCTGAATATAGGCTTCAATAGCTGCTGCTAATGCCACCTGTCCAGCAAAATGCATCGAGTTTATGTCAGTCTTCCACTCTACTTTAAGTAAACCTCAGTTGTACTACTTAGTACATAGCTTACAATCCGCTGGCATTGCTGCAACTTCTCGATGGACTCGTCGATGTGCTTCTGCACGGTGTAGCACGTTGCCAGCGAGTCGTGGATCGACAAAACTTCCGATGTGGCGCCAGCGAGCTCGCTCTGGAATCGATGAATATCATTCTACAGCAGCAAAACTACTATTTCAGCCATGCATTACTGCTCAATGGAAGTGATAATACATTATTAATACCTGCAACTTGGAGACGTCCGCCTTCATGCGGACGATTTCCTCGATGGAGTCTACGAACTCCTGGTAGTTGGAGCTGCAGACGTTGCGGATCTCATTCTCCTTTGCCGCCGCGTACTCCTGCAGACTTGCTACTCGCATACAATAATACTGTAATAATCAGAACAGTAGTACAATACAATACAATGCAATTTTGCAAAAATACTACTTCTCCTCACCGGCGAAGTTGTTGCCCCACTGCTTCTCAATCGCGAGCTGGATGCCGGACGCCAGCCGCGCGCGGGACTGCGCGATGTTCTCCACGAGAACAACCCACTCGTTCTTGCTCTGCCACCCGCGTGACGGCGCGCTGGCCGCCGGCTTGGAGGCGGTCTCCATGAAGGGTCTCAAAAATATGAATGATGCGGCCGTTCAAGATCCTTGTGTGTTGGAACACCAAATGCCACTGTCATTACGGTACACGACATGACGACCCCCGAAACGGTGCGACTGTATCATTCTCCTGAGTTGCAGTTTGCCCTTGCGGTCTTGCGTGCGATGCCAGCACAAGAGGATGGCCTGGCCTGGACTCGCCTAGCCTAGCGTTTATTGGCAGCTGCATTTGCGAGCAAGCACTCTCGTTCTGTATCAAGCACGACACGGCAAGTGCTGGAGTATGGCGATGAGGGGATCACCTGCTTGTCTGTGCAGCAAGCACACACTCGAGTTTCAAGAGCAAACCGGCACAGGTGAGCCATAAGCCGAGCCGAGCAAAGCGAAGCGGGAGATCGTTCCCTTTTGTGCGCCAGCGTGTTTTGAATCTACGGCACACACTCGGAGCTCGGCGTTCCTACTCCGCTGCTGGCTCAAAGTGACTTACAAAGGTGTTCAGCGTCTCCAGTTTTGCCTTGCTTGCTCCAAAGAGAGGTGAAGAGTAACGGCAGACTTGGAGGCTGCGAGGCGTGAGTACACCTTCGCTGAAAACTTTTGCGCGTTGTGCTTGGAAGCAGACGACTGCAGCAACCTCACGGAGCATTTGCGAAGGTGACGGCAGCGCCATATGAAGGGGTTCCAACACTTGGCCTTGTTAGTACAGTACATACTTGCAAAACTTTAAGGTGCTTCCAGAAATGACGGGAGAAGCGTGGCTACGCTTTTCGAGGCCGGGAATCCCGACCTTGGAAACCAGCGTCGACCTTGCGCACTCCCTCGCGAGTTTCCGCGTGGAAAATACAGGTTCATCGGCGCCATTCTGGCTCGCTTGGCGTGCGGGGCGCCGTTCAACTACAACATCAATTGCGCTCGTTTGCGCTCGTTGCAATTATAGCCAATCGGAGACCGTCTAGCGCGGCTTTCCAACCTCATTCTCGCGAATGTTGCATCTTGGAAATGCCCAAACGAGAAACAGGCCTGTCGTGGTCAAGGTGACCTGGCTGTATGAGTCCACGCGAAGAACAAAATTTGTGGCGATGATTTCTCGTAAGATTTATCAGGTTGCGCAGGGTGCCACTGGCGTCGTCGACAAGAGCAGCGTGACCACGTGCAATACACTGGAGGAAACACAGTAGCCAAGTGCTGCGTATTGGCGCACTTTTGCATAGTGCTCGTAGTGAGTCGGAGCCTTACTTTTACAAGTACAGTGTAGTGAAAGTAAAAAAAAACCTCGTGGGAGGTACAATTTCTCGCAGCTAAGCGTGAGCCGGGGGATTCTAGATTCTAGCCGACAAGCACATTCCCACCTTCTAGAGATCGCCGAAAGACATGGGGGCATGTTCAACAAGCCCCCATGTCCCAACAAGTTGTTGGGTCCGAAGTTCGTGATAACTGACAAATTTGGAGAACCAGCGACACTCGAATCACATTTTGCCATGCAAAAAGGTACTGTACAGTGGTTCCCTTGTTGTGGCCCCGCTAAATAAACTGCTTCGCTAGCTCTACGCTGACATGGCAGCCCGAGACGGAGTGCAATTACGGACTTCGGGCTGTATCGCGGTCAAGTATAGTATCCATCCAGTGCCGGCCAGGTGAACTGTTCGCTCCATCGCCGCATAAGAAGCTCGCGCGGGGGAAAGGGCAGCGCCAGCTCTCTCCTCACCGCACCGATCACGGTTATGCAGGGAGGACAGGGTGTGTTGAACACACTGTGTTTGTCCACCCTTGCTGCCCCTCACCGCCGACAGCCGCTGGCGAGACGAAACCTCGTCGTCCAGTTGGCTCACTTGTCAACTTTCCTTCCGCCTACGACTCACTCGCTCAAGTCTCAGTCGGAGCCCAAGCACTCTCAAGTCAAACAAACCCCTTTCCGAACGATCGCACCCTTCCAAGTCCACCTCGCCAGCTACTCACCGACCATGTCTACCGGTTCCTCCACCACCACGCTGCCGCACCTGCAGGCCTTGTCGCCCGTGACGTTGACGCCGACTCGGGCCTCCAGAGCGTCTGCTCCGCTCTCGGTCTTGGAGAAGATCGACCGCATTGAGATCAACCACACCACCCTGCGCGGTGGCGTCGTCTACTACGTGCTGGACGTGTTCCTGGAGCACTCGACGTCGCGCATCCCGACCAATAAGACGACCAAAGCCTCCTCGAGCGGCCAGCCTGACTACCAGTTGGAGCGCCGTTTCAACGACTTCGCCAACCTGCGCTACCAGGTCTGGGCGTACGCGCAGCGCAAGCACCAAAACGGTTGTGCGTGCAAGTACTGCGACGCCTTCATGAGCTACATCGTGCACTCGATGTCGCAGCCGCGATTGTTCGTCAAGATCGCCACGGGCGTGGTCCCGCGCAAGAAGCTGATGGCGACGTTCTGCAACGAGTTTCTCAGTATGGCCGTCGGCGGCAAGACGGAGCCGCGGCCACGCAACATCGCGTGCGACGGCTTCCAAGCCATCCCGTACGTGATGCAGCGCTTCTTCCGGAAGGAAGAGGCATAAGCCTGCAGTCCTTGCGACCGATCGAAGGTTGCGCTATGTGTTTTGGCGGAGAGACCGCCCCACATATCTATTCGTATTTATTTTCTAGGCGTGCTACCTCAAGCAACCACCGTAGATCGCATGAGTTCGACGGCAAACTCGTAGCGTAGTAGTACTTAGTCGACTGAATACAGCTACAACATCATTTACACGACACCTGCAATGCGTTCGAGCCTTTTGCTACGGGTACCATGACATCGATTTCAGCAAGTATATCGAGCTGGACTTCACTGGTCCTAGCACTGATATGTGCCGTTACACTTTCCGCGTTGCCATCGACACCTCGCACAAGCCGAGGAACGCGAGGGAGGCCTCGGGGACCATGGCACCCGCCTTTAGTTCATGGAGCTGAGACGTTTTTTCATTCGGTTGCCATAAGGCGATGATACATTTGTCGCTGCTAAAATTCCCCACATGTTCGTTTGGATCGAGCACCAGCTGTGGATTGAAGTGGCCCTAATTGGGTCTCTACGACAAGCTCACGTTGCTTCATTGCGACGACACCTTCGCGTGCTAAGCCGTCGCCAGGCGGCTTCTTTGAGTAGCTTATCCTGACAAGACGAGATCGCCCTGCAAAGAGTTCCGACCCAAACTGGCTTCCGTTGCAGCTGATATCGATCGCAAAACTACCAAATGCACGCATATAACCTGAACAATGGAAAGGAATGCAACGTGCTGGTTGTCTCCGCACGCGAGAGTTTGGTCGTCACAGTGCTGATCTCAGCCAAAGTCCGTCAGGCCGTCGGTACCGGAACTTCCGATACCCCGCCGGCGCGTGCCGGACTGGCAACGCAACCAATTTTATTTAAACTAAGACAAACTCGTAGCAGCTGGCGCTGCTGACTAACTAACAATACACGCACTTCCTAGACACGTACGCAATGAACAATTTGCGTCCTGATGGCGACTCCAGTGTACGACGTTGTGGTGGTCGGCGCCGGCCTCATAGGCAGCGCGGCCGCCTACTACGCCGCGAAAGCAGGCAAGCGCGTGCTGCTGCTGGAGCAGTTCGAGCTGCTGCACGGCAAGGGCTCGAGCCACGGCAGCAGTCGCATCTTCCGCGTGGCCTACCCGAGCGACACGTACACGGAGCTGTGTCTGACGTCGCTGCAGCTGTGGCGTGAGATCGAGAGAGAGTCCGGCGTGGAGCTCATCCGCATGACCGGCGAGCTGGACTTCGCCTTCGAGCGGCTGGACGACATCGTCCTCGTTGAGAAGACTCTGAAGAAGTACGACGTGCCGTTCGAGTCGCTGACCGGAGACCAAGTCAACCAACGCTTCCCCGGCTTCTCGTTGCCCGACAACAGCCACGCGGTGTACAACCCGCTGGCAGGGGTGCTGAACCCGACGCTGGCGATGGCCACGATGCAGAAATTGGCCCAGGGACTGGGCGCGAGCATTCGTGAACGCAGCCCAGTCACAGACATCGTCGGTGAGCAGCAGGCGGATGGGGCTACCCTTGCAGTCGTCACCTTGGCCGATGGGACGCAAGTCCGTGGCCACCAGTGCATTGTCACGGCAGGCGCATGGACGAATAAGGTGCTGAAGCGGTCGGACGTGGACAAGGTCAAGCTGCAGCCGATCGCAACGTTCGGGACGTACTGGAGGTGCAAGCACGAGCTGTACACCCCGGACAAGTTCCCCGTGTTTCTCAAGTACGGGTACCCGGAGATGTACGGCTTGCCCATGATGAGCCCCGAGGAAGGAGTCAAAATTTGCCGCCACGATGGCCCCGACGTCAACCCGGACGCGCGTCAGGGCGTGGTTCAGCCTGCACCCGAGCAAGAAGACCTACAAGATTTCGTCGCGGACAACTTTTCGCAGGTTGACTCGAGCGCGCCCAACCATGTGGATCACTGCATGTACACGATGACGGAGGACGCCAACTTCCTTATCGACTTCCTCCAAGTCCCGTCCGGTGGGTCTGCAACGAAGAAAATTGTCGTAGGTGCCGGCTTTAGTGGCCACGGGGCCAAGATGACGCCCGTGATCGGCCAAATGCTCGCGGACCTGGCGCTAAAGGGAAAAACGCACCAGCATCCTGACGGATTCCGCCTCTCGCGGAAGATTTCCGCTGCGCTGGAACACCACTCGTTCTCGAAGTTGTAAGAAGGCACCACTGCCGGCGTGCCCAGCAACGCAGAGTAGTCGTGAAGTTTAACCACAAATTGATTTGATCCGCATAATTCGTGTCTTGATCAGATGAACAGCTTGTTAGTAAATATGGACATTGAAGGAGGCACGGAGTTATTAGCGTACTTATCGTAACCCTGCAAAGAGTTCCGACCCAAACTGGCTTCCGTTGCAGCTGATATTGATCGCAAAAATATCAAATGCACGCATATAACCTGACCAATGGAAAGGAAGGTCCACGTTAAGGATCTCTCTACTGTATGTACACTCATTGGCGAACCGCTAGCTTGTTTTGACGCTGATGACAATTTTTGAGGGGATCCTGGGCCAGAGCCACTGCATCGTACAGATACCGGTAGGGCCAGCATCAGTTCAATGTAGCGCCTTCACGCATCTACGGTAAACTACCAAAGAAATACGAGCCGCTGAAGCAAAACACAACTACGGACTTTAATGCCACGAACAACCTTGGCAGCAGCTGACTGCGACGCCCGACAGTCTACGCTATCGATACCACCGCGGTGCCTCCTCGCCAAGCCTCCTCGCCAAGTTGCAGTCGTGCTTGGTCGAGCTGCGATGCGAGCACAACCCCGCCAGCGCCACCTATGGCACCGCAAAGTCTTGCTAGAACCACTGCACGGTCAAAAGCGTTCACACTTCACACTTCCGAACGATCGCAACACGATGAGTAAGCATCTTGGTCCGTTTTAGTAAAATATCTGAAAAGCTACTACAGCTCAGTAGAATCGACTAAAACTTCAACTTCCAGGCATATCAACGCAAGTTTGACCGGCGTGCAGTTGACAACAAATTATCTGATCGGTGTGAACGAACACTGGCTGCTAATGTGAGGTTGCTTCATTCATAATGTTAATCCTTGGCGGACGTCGTCTAAAGATCGATAACTACATTGCTACATCATCTAGAAAATAAATACCGGTATGATACGAGGACGATCTGCCGGTCGTATCGAGCTCTGCTGCTCTGCCGAGTTGAGCCGGCAACACGGCGCCGTCTACGCCTCCTGCTTCTGGAAGAAGCGCTCCACCAGGTACGGGATGGCCAGGAAGCCGTCGCAGTCGAAGTTGCGCGGCCGCGGCTCGACCGACCTGCCGCCTAGCGTGAGGCCGACGAACTCGTTGCAGAACGTCGCCATCAGCTTCTTGCGCGCGTCCACGCCCGTGGCGATCTTGACGAGCAAGCGCGGCTGCGACATCGAGTGCACGATGTAGCTCATGAAGGCGTCGCAGTACTTGCACGTGCAGCCTTCCTCGTGCTTGCGCTGCGCGTAGCTCCACACCTGGTGGCGCAGGTCGGCGAAGTCGTTGAAGCGCTTCTGGAGCGTGTAGTCGGGCCGGCCGCTGGCGGAGGAGGCCTGCGTCGTCTTGCGCGTCGGGATGCGCGACGTGGAGTGCTCGAGGAACACGTCCAGCACGTAGTACACGACGCCGTCGCGCTCCGTGGTGTGGTTGATCTCGACGCGGTCGATCTTGGCGAGGAGCGCCAGCGGCTCCGAGGCCTTGGACGAGCGCGTGGGCGTCATCGTCACGGGCGACAGCGGCTGCAGGTGCGGCACCGTCAGAGGCGCGGCGGTCATGGCGGCGGTGGACATTCCGGTGGCTTTGTGTGTTGTGCTACCGGCCGACAAGGAGTGGCTCGTTGACGGGAAGTTGACAAGTGATCATGTGCTGCAAGCTATTTTAGCTGTGGGCAGCCTGTTTGGCGTCTTTGCCACACTATTTGGTGTAAAGCTGATCTTCAGTCTTACATCCTGGTATGTCGGTGGTCATCTGCCACGTCGCAGGCTGCGCGCACGTATACATAATGACCGAGTCCCTCCAAGATCGCCGGCTTCTGAGCAGGGCGCCCCGCTGCGTGATAGGTGGAGGATCCACTAAAAGCGCCTTGACGACGGGGCGGCTGCAGTGTACGGATACCCCGCCCAGTAACTGGGCTGAGCTGGGCCAGCCGAAGTTGGTGGTCGTGACGCGGTTTGCACAAGCGCGGCTAGACGTCTCTGCTCAAGGAGTGACTCGCCGCGCAAGTATCAGGCCCGCACACGAACGCGCGAAGCCTTCGTCGAAAGCAGCGGCACGGGCAGTGGATGGGTGGGCGGCTGCTCGCCTGCTGTTGGCGCCGCCAGCGCAAGAAGATCGCCGAAACGCTGGCAGTGCAGGCGGCGTTGGCCAGGCATTTGGTAGCATATCAACCATGCCGCCAGCAGAATGACATGCGTCCCGCAACACAGCGTCGCTTGCATGCATGAAAGCCAGCCCCACCAATGCCAGCCTGGTGGTGCGGCGCGGCACCGCTCTCAACTCGACTGTCGACGAAGCACCCTCGGCCGCGCGAGGTCGGGGCGCAATGCACCTCGATGGATGGGGCATTCTGAAGCCGCGGTCGCTCGGGCGGCGTCTCTCTCTCTATCAGATACTCTGATTCAGAGAGGTTGTGAGCAGTGAAGGGGGGCTTCTCGCTGAGATGGAGCAGCGGCACAGCTCCGCGAGACACCCACGCGGGACAGGGCCGCTCCGCGACGCCAAGCAGAACGAGACCTGCCACGGCCGCGTCGTCACGGGCGACAACTCGAGGCGCCGAGGGGATTGGTGCGCGCGCAGCGGCGCAGCCCGTCGTGATTATCTCGGGGAGGCACCGGCGGCGCGACGGCGCTCAAGATTGCGGTGCTCTTGGTGCTTGGAGGCCAACGAACGCGCGAAGTTGAAGCGGATTGGCTGGCGGTGATGGGTAACTTCACGGTTGTCCGCCCTCGCTGGCTCGGCGCGCGCGAGACGGGGCGGGGCTGCTCGGTCGCAGGAATTGCAGCGACTGACCCGCACCACCGACAGCCGCGCGCAAAGCGCAGCGAGGCCGGTGGTGGCTCACTTGTCAACTTCCCGTCTTCGGCACACTCACTCGTCCACCACAATGTCCACCGCCGCCATGACCGCCGCGCCTCTGACGGTGCCGCACCTGCAGCCGCTGTCGCCCGTGACGATGACGCCCACGCGCTCGTCCAAGGCCTCGGAGCCGCTGGCGCTCCTCGCCAAGATCGACCGCGTCGAGATCAACCACACCACGGAGCGCGACGGCGTCGTGTACTACGTGCTGGACGTGTTCCTCGAGCACTCCACGTCGCGCATCCCGACGCGCAAGACGACGCAGGCCTCCTCCGCCAGCGGCCGGCCCGACTACACGCTCCAGAAGCGCTTCAACGACTTCGCCGACCTGCGCCACCAGGTGTGGAGCTACGCGCAGCGCAAGCACGAGGAAGGCTGCACGTGCAAGTACTGCGACGCCTTCATGAGCTACATCGTGCACTCGATGTCGCAGCCGCGCTTGCTCGTCAAGATCGCCACGGGCGTGGACGCGCGCAAGAAGCTGATGGCGACGTTCTGCAACGAGTTCGTCGGCCTCACGCTAGGCGGCAGGTCGGTCGAGCCGCGGCCGCGCAACTTCGACTGCGACGGCTTCCTGGCCATCCCGTACCTGGTGGAGCGCTTCTTCCAGAAGCAGGAGGCGTAGACGGCGCCGTGTTGCCGGCTCAACTCGGCAGAGCAGCAGAGCTCGATACGACCGGCAGATCGTCCTCGTATCATACCGGTATTTATTTTCTAGATGATGTAGCAATGTAGTTATCGATCTTTAGACGACGTCCGCCAAGGATTAACATTATGAATGAAGCAACCTCACATTAGCAGCCAGTGTTCGTTCACACCGATCAGATAATTTGTTGTCAACTGCACGCCGGTCAAACTTGCGTTGATATGCCTGGAAGTTGAAGTTTTAGTCGATTCTACTGAGCTGTAGTAGCTTTTCAGATATTTTACTAAAACGGACCAAGATGCTTACTCATCGTGTTGCGATCGTTCGGAAGTGTGAAGTGTGAACGCTTTTGACCGTGCAGTGGTTCTAGCAAGACTTTGCGGTGCCATAGGTGGCGCTGGCGGGGTTGTGCTCGCATCGCAGCTCGACCAAGCACGACTGCAACTTGGCGAGGAGGCTTGGCGAGGAGGCACCGCGGTGGTATCGATAGCGTAGACTGTCGGGCGTCGCAGTCAGCTGCTGCCAAGGTTGTTCGTGGCATTAAAGTCCGTAGTTGTGTTTTGCTTCAGCGGCTCGTATTTCTTTGGTAGTTTACCGTAGATGCGTGAAGGCGCTACATTGAACTGATGCTGGCCCTACCGGTATCTGTACGATGCAGTGGCTCTGGCCCAGGATCCCCTCAAAAATTGTCATCAGCGTCAAAACAAGCTAGCGGTTCGCCAATGAGTGTACATACAGTAGAGAGATCCTTAACGTGGACCTTCCTTTCCATTGGTCAGGTTATATGCGTGCATTTGATATTTTTGCGATCAATATCAGCTGCAACGGAAGCCAGTTTGGGTCGGAACTCTTTGCAGGGTTACGATAAGTACGCTAATAACTCCGTGCCTCCTTCAATGTCCATATTTACTAACAAGCTAACCCAGTCGTGTTCATCTGATCAAGACACGAATTATGCGGATCAAATCAATTTGTGGTTAAACTTCACGACTACTCTGCGTTGCTGGGCACGCCGGCAGTGGTGCCTTCTTACAACTTCGAGAACGAGTGGTGTTCCAGCGCAGCGGAAATCTTCCGCGAGAGGCGGAATCCGTCAGGATGCTGGTGCGTTTTTCCCTTTAGCGCCAGGTCCGCGAGCATTTGGCCGATCACGGGCGTCATCTTGGCCCCGTGGCCACTAAAGCCGGCACCTACGACAATTTTCTTCGTTGCAGACCCACCGGACGGGACTTGGAGGAAGTCGATAAGGAAGTTGGCGTCCTCCGTCATCGTGTACATGCAGTGATCCACATGGTTGGGCGCGCTCGAGTCAACCTGCGAAAAGTTGTCCGCGACGAAATCTTGTAGGTCTTCTTGCTCGGGTGCAGGCTGAACCACGCCCTGACGCGCGTCCGGGTTGACGTCGGGGCCATCGTGGCGGCAAATTTTGACTCCTTCCTCGGGGCTCATCATGGGCAAGCCGTACATCTCCGGGTACCCGTACTTGAGAAACACGGGGAACTTGTCCGGGGTGTACAGCTCGTGCTTGCACCTCCAGTACGTCCCGAACGTTGCGATCGGCTGCAGCTTGACCTTGTCCACGTCCGACCGCTTCAGCACCTTATTCGTCCATGCGCCTGCCGTGACAATGCACTGGTGGCCACGGACTTGCGTCCCATCGGCCAAGGTGACGACTGCAAGGGTAGCCCCATCCGCCTGCTGCTCACCGACGATGTCTGTGACTGGGCTGCGTTCACGAATGCTCGCGCCCAGTCCCTGGGCCAATTTCTGCATCGTGGCCATCGCCAGCGTCGGGTTCAGCACCCCTGCCAGCGGGTTGTACACCGCGTGGCTGTTGTCGGGCAACGAGAAGCCGGGGAAGCGTTGGTTGACTTGGTCTCCGGTCAGCGACTCGAACGGCACGTCGTACTTCTTCAGAGTCTTCTCAACGAGGACGATGTCGTCCAGCCGCCCGAAGGCGAAGTCCAGCTCGCCGGTCATGCGGATGAGCTCCACGCCGGACTCTCTCTCGATCTCACGCCACAGCTGCAGCGACGTCAGACACAGCTCCGTGTACGTGTCGCTCGGGTAGGCCACGCGGAAGATGCGACTGCTGCCGTGGCTCGAGCCCTTGCCGTGCAGCAGCTCGAACTGCTCCAGCAGCAGCACGCGCTTGCCTGCTTTCGCGGCGTAGTAGGCGGCCGCGCTGCCTATGAGGCCGGCGCCGACCACCACAACGTCGTACACTGGAGTCGCCATCAGGACGCAAATCGGGGAATGACAGGAGCTTAGCTGGTCAGTGCTGAGGCGCTAGACACTAGCGAAATGTATGCTGCTCGAAGTTGGCAGACGGCTTCAACCAGACTTGCTAATACAATCCGAAGATGACGCGCAAGAGCGGATAGGAATCCTATCATTGGATGACCTTTTACAGTAATCTGCTTGCTCAGCGCCTTATACATGTACTTTTTGAGAAAGCATGTTTCCCGAAATGTACCACACTTAGGGAGATGTATTGTTTTAGTGAACGGTGGAGTCCCACTGGACCTGTAAATTACGATTCCACCAATCAGCTCTCGTAAAGCGGGAAGATATCCGGGCCTAGCTTCAAGGATGCGCGGGAACGATACAGTAGTCGAGTCAACGTGCAAGGAGACCGATTGTCCCAGCGCAGCTACCTACATGTAACGAAGCTGTAAGAGCTACAGATCTCCGCGAGGTAGATAGATACACGTGGAGCTCTGTCTCGCAGTGATTTCGTCTCCACTGGGGACTCTCCAGGCAAGTCAGTGACCGCATTGGGGAAACAAGCTGCACTTTACGAGATTTACGAGAGTTGACTGCGGCCAGGCTGCGTGTACTCCGTACTACAGTGGCTAAGTCAGTACATTTGATCAATAGGGCTGTTTACACAATCCTTTCATAATATATAAACCTGATGTGTCTTATAAATATCAGGTGTTCGCTGAGGAAGGAGATTACTGTACTTACTGTAAGACCAGGTGAAGTTGATGAGGAAAAGCTGATGGGATGACCTCCGAGTTGTACCTAGAGGCCAGGGGGTGGAATGCACAAATCCAGCAGAATCAACGTCTGCGTTATGAGGTGATCGACACTATTAGGGGCGGGATTTTTTTCCTCTATGCATTGACCCCGATGCCGGTGGCATCGGCGTGATACCAACGCGCGAGTCGTAAGAATATGAGTTAGTGAGTTGAGGACAATGTCGGCTCTCCGGCCACTACGCTGCTCAAACGCAGAGTCCAACTAGAGGGAGCAGGCACTTTGGCGAGAGTAGGAGCTAGGGCAGAGGCGTAGATAGAGACCGGCTTAGGGAAGGAGCGTTCCTAGACAGCCGACAACCTCGGACAGGTCTGTGGACCTGCTCCTACGCCTATCATCCGAACATGTAAACATGCAAGAACGAGGACCCTTCCTGTTTACGCTTGACACCGTCCACTCGGTCGGGGCGTCACCGATAGACACCTCGCACCCGCGCGGTTACTAACCGCGCTCCCAGCCACTCTAGACGCTACAGCAACCCATCTTGACTCACTCCGTAACTACTCGGGCCGTACCTTGCAATTGCTCGCACGCTCCGCCGACGTCCCACGCAGTATAGGACCACCGCCGCAGAACAGAATGCTGAGAGACCTCTTGTGTTGTTGGGAAGGGCCGGCACTCCTGCCGCAGAACCCCTCGCGTAGTAGATTAGCTGCTTAACTTAGACTCTTCTCGTCCAAATCGCAACTGGGAGGTGGAGCGGTCGGCCGCACGTTCCAGAGCTCCCCTGGCTAAGCCTATACTAAAACCTAGACTACTGCGCGATCAAGGGGACCCTCACCCGTCGCGGCCTTCCATCCGCTCGTTTTGGATCCAATGTCGCCTCTCCTTGCTCCCATAGTCTTCATCTGCTTCTCTCCGCCGTGTCCTCTCTCCACGGCGATCTTCCACGGCCGCCGTCGACACTTCCAGCAACTTCAATAGCGTTGGTGACTGCAGCATCTCCCGTCACCAGCCGCTCCGCCCTTGTCACCGAACACCATGCTGTGCGCCACACCGTGCACACCACGGTCACACTGCTTGCCGCTATCGTCGAACTCGTGCTTCTCCCGACCCAAGAACACGGGTTGCCTACAACAATATGTAGGAGTCCCAAGGGAGTACATACTGCTAGCACTAATTACAACATGTATCACAGCGTGCATTGAACGTTACATGTATCGGAGACGTAGCATTTGAAGACGCTGGCCCACTAGTTATTTTTCTCCAAATTTCACTTACCTAACAGTAAGTACATGCTATTTTCTCTTAGCTTTATTATTAAAATAATGTCGACTGAATGCATTTATTTACATCGCAATATGCAAGTTCATGCGTTGTCGACGGTACTCCCATTTTATAACTGTATCGTTTTCAAGCGCAGCTGAATGGTCTTCTAATACAAGACAGTGAAAAGGCAAAAAATATCGAATCGGGAACTTGGGCTGAATGGATTGCGAAATAACTTTCAGTCGATTCGGTAAGTTTAGCTGCATGACCTTGCCGTCGGCACATGAAAAATATTTTAATGTTTTAAAAATCGTGCATGACAACGATAAATCGGATAGATCATCTACGTCAAGGTCCGTGCTGAGAACCTTACACTTCAAATACACAGTCAGTACTTACTTAAAAACTTTCTTTAGTAGGTCCAGAGCTCTCGTTGGTGCCATTGCCTGGGCCATTCATGCAGAGGAGGCGCGCTAGTTAAAGCGCATACCAGCGCAGTGGAAGCAGGGTTGTTAAAAATAACTCTTTTTCAAGGAAAAGTCTCGGGCATTAAGAGAAGACATCTTCGTCTTCTATTTTGTGCCTTGAGCAGCCTACCTCTTCCGGATGGTGGTGGTGCATAACGAAGACCTCTTAAACCTAAGGGCTCTGAGTTTGCTTTTCGAGGCAGTCTGGTGAGTTAATTACCCGAGTTACAGCTTGGAAGACATAGCGGTCGTATTAGCTAAGTGACAGCACTGGATCCACAATTCAAAAACAAAACAAGCTTGGAATACTTGAAACGAGTAACATTTGTTCACGCAACGATATTTCGGCTATGGCGCAACTTCTTCTTTTTAAAACGTAAAGTAACATAGAAAACTGAAGAAAAGAACGCTAAACATCCCCAAGTGTAAATAACATAAATACACCCTATTCATGCGTGGAGATTCTTGCGGCTATCACGGGTATTTCACTCCCAGCTAATGCACTGATTGTGAACTTGGGTAATCTATGAAAACTTTCCTCGATTAATTACTAATCGAATTCAATAGCAAAAATACTCGTCGTTTCTCGTTTCCTCGTGCTGTTGTGGCGTAAGTGAATCGAAATCTTCATATTCTTTCGTTCTTAATAATAGGACACAATGACTCAATAAATTTTATTTTGATCACTACAAGAATGCACGACTTCTATGATGTTTTCTTATATACTTGGCGATTTGTGGAGAGAAAAAAACAATAGAAGCCGTGCATTGACTGACCTGTGTTGACGAAACGCGGTAGGTTTGGCATGAATTTTTACATTCAATCGTTGCTTGGGATCTGTGGTGCCCGAAAAACTACGGAAATATTTGAAGATGAAGCATCCGAAACGATATGTATTGAAGTGAAGCATCAAGGCAGTTCCAGGGTAAAAGAAATTGGACGACTTGTCTGCTTCCAAGCGAACATTTAATGCATTGATCTTTGGAAAGTGTAACTTGCCGCAATCTGCAGAAAATAGTGGTTTCTGCAGCGTGGCGCTCCGCTGTTTGTATTGCAAATACCAAGCGAGCTTGCAACATGACATTGTAATGTACTATTGGCATAGTAATATTAATATCTGGAATACAGTTCGGTCATCACTGGGTTGGAGATGAAGCACGCTTGAAACCCTCATTTGAGGGAAATTTGATGATGATGAGGCTCAGAACCTCTATTGAGTTACTATAACAGCTAAGACGTCTGTGAAGTCTCGGTCTTCTACCACGACTCGCTCATGTTTTCCTCCTCGCTGTCTCATCGAGCTGGTTCGATACTTTCGGCGCAAGGAATCTTGAGTCCGTTGGTCAAGTCCGGAGTTAGTTGGGTGCGCGACCGGATGGTAGGCGGCTCGGTGAGAATTGTTCGCTCAGACGCAGCCTTCTTTGAGGGGAATTTTGGAAAGTAGTACGCCGACATCTTATCGGTTGTCCCATTGCCAACCAGCACCTCCGGCAGCCAAAATTTACAAAGGTCTCAACACGGCGGAGGACGACAGATCTGCTGCGACAACTCGGTATTCGCCGAGTTCAACTCTGTCGAAAAAAAATAAGCAAAGCATGATAGACCGCCGAAAAAAAAGCAGTTCGTCCTACAAAATTGGTATCAGCCATTGACAGCTTTGGGGCTCTGAACAAAGCTTGAGCCGAATACGAATACCTGTAGCTCCTGCTCACGGAGTCTTGATGGTACTTGCTTAGCTCGGATACTGCTGCCGCCGCTTTCAGGCATTGCATTAAGCTCGAGGCAATCCTGACGCTCTTTCGGCTGTTGCGATGTTGACAGCAGGAGCAGAGGTCCGACATTCATTGTCCGACTTAACGGACACCATGGCCAAAAATGGCCAACGTGGCGCCCCCCGCTTGAAACCGCCTCGTCTTAGGTCATGTAGCGTCCACGTTGGTTGTCAGTGGCACACAACACTCACCGCATTACTTTGAGAAACGTCCGGCCTCGGCGGAGCCTGGTGCGTCCAGCTTCGAGCTGCAGCGGCATATTGCGACCGCCCTGGGTCATGCCGGTGTTGTGCCGTTCCCATCGAGCTCGCTCGGAGACACGAGGGAACTGGGCGGATATGGCCGGACCCAGGGCTTCCGGCGCCTATCCTGAATATTCGTGCTTGGAGGTGATGGCGGGTGCCGCGTGCAGAGAACGCGAAAATGGCGCCCAGCCGCTTTGCCCATACGGCGCTCGGGTGGTCGGGCGCTGCTACACACGCGTAAAAATTACGCGCTGGGTATAAATACTTGGCAGACCACATGCTGGGCTTGGGGCTTGCCTCCGTTCCTGGGGCTGAACCGAGCTTCAGTTTCCAATTTGCCACTCGTGCGCCAAGGCTGCAGCCTCCGGCGTGTCCGTCGCTGCCGCAACGCGCCACCATTTAACATCGTCCTCACATCATGGTGCACTTCTGGGAACGCGCGTGGGCGCCGCCGCTCACACCGGTGTGTCTGACCCCGCACCGCTCGTCCAGCGCCGTGGAGCCCATTGGCGTGCTGGAGAAAATCGACCACGTAGAGATCACCAACTTCGCCGAGATCGGCGGCGTCGTCTACTACTACCTGCACGTCTACTTGAAGCACCACACGAACCGGATCCCGACCAATAAGCGACTGGAGGCGGCGCGGCGAGACGAACCCGACTACACCATCCAGAAGCGCTTCAACGACTTTGCCAACCTGCGCTACCAGGTCTGGAGCTACGCGCAGCGCCAGCACGACGGCGGCGCGGCGTGCAAGTACTGCAGCAAGAACATGGACTTCCTCGTCACGAGTTTTTCGCAGCCGCGGTTGTTCATCAAGCTGTTCGTCAAGAGCAAGAAAACTCGCAGTCGGCTGCTGGCAAAGGGCATCAACAAGTACATCGAACTGGCCATCGGCGGGAAGCAGGAGCCGCGCCAGCGCTACTACACGTGCGACGGCTATATGACGATCCCTGCGCTGGTGGAGCGGTTCCTCCGCGACGAATCATGAGCGGAGCAGCCTGCACACCACTTCCCGACGGTGCGACTGCGACGTAAACTCGCTGTCCGTCGACGACACTGAAGACCCCGCGAGCTGCCACGACCCTGCCTAGGCAAATTAACTTAAGTGTTGTTTGTAGAATATAATAGTGTAAGTACGCCAACAGGGGCCGGCAGCACGCGATCGCAGGAGCGCAGGTAGCGAAGTTTTTTTAACGTTGTAATTGCATGGCGGGTGGTGGCGTGTGGCGTCAGCAGTAACAGCGCTGTGCATTGATGTGTGCATTGATGTGTGCATTGATGTGCTGTGTACTTGAATTGCGAGCGATCCGTAGATGATGCCTCGATGGTCCGGTCATTGGGGCAAATGCATTGATGTGTGCATTGATGTGCTGTGAGCACTTCAGTAAGTACATGTATAGGACATTACCTTGTTTTATTTCTATTTTATTTTTATGCGGTTAACGCCGATTGCACTCAGGGCCAGCCAGCCCCGCATACTAGATACCTTTCCCTCTACGTACCCGGCGGCTACGGCTGTCCTAGTCTGCTGTCTGTACGCTACTTGCTATGAACCTATTGCCCACGATATCGATCACAGTGCAGCCTGGATAGTGTTATCTTGACATCAGCAGTATGGCCCCGTGTACATGCCAAAGAGATTTGCGTGTAGTGCACCCAATGCGCTGTAGAACACCCGCATAGCTGGAATCAGCACTTGCTGGCTTTAAAGAAGTTAAACCTAGTATTGGGCGCTTTCTCGAGATCGAAAACGAAATTCGCTATTGTCGTATACCTCCACCGTCAGGGTCGAGTACGCTGGGACTGTTTGGAAAGAAGGGGCCTACACGGGGTCGAAGGTGACTGGGTGTTTAGACGAGTGAAAGCTTCAACTAAAGATAACGTTGTAGTTGTTACAAAAGCTTTCTTTGTGGTTGTTGTTGTTCACAAGAGAGGGAAGATTTACGACTGAATCTACAAGCCGAGGGGCCCTCGATCCTAAGGTCAATACCTCTCCTTGCGCTTCTCGGAGTTGCAGGTGTACCCTTCGTCCTTGGGCACGACAACCCCTCCGCATTCACACCATATTCCGTTGTTTCGTACGCACGACACCCGTCCTCGAGCGGGGATGGAGACGTCCACGGACCTCCAAGAGTCCCACCTCACACGCGCGTCGCGCCATCATTTCCGGCAGCAACTCGAGTACCTCACAATCGGTACCCCTCGTAGGATGTAGCCATTTCGGCACTCCAGCCGACACGCGAGTCCGCCGCCCCGATGCCTGGCACGGGGTCGGTATACCCCGGCACGGGACATCCTCCCCGACCGCACGTTCGTCGTCCTCGACGGACCTCCGGGTGACGGGCGAGCTCGAGTCGTAGGAGAGCCGATCGTTCCTCGGCAGCACGCAATTCGGCAGAGATAGCCGCATGAGCACGAGGAGGAGCTTCTTCATCGATGGTCACTTCAACGCCGTCCACGGCGTCAGTATAGGTAGCTTGGTCTTCTGCAGCGTCACCGCCTCGCAGTTGTTGCAGGCTCTCCTTCTCCGAACGTTCGCGTTCAGCAGCCCTCGCTCGCAGGTCCTTGAGCCCGCGAATGATCATGCCCGTAGGCGAGAATTCGTCGGCGTCCTTCTGGTTGTCGCAGCCACGCCAAATGTGAGTCACGACGCCCGCAGTCACTATCAGCACGGTCACAGGGGGTCCGTACGGCGTCCACTCGAGGACGTAGTTCGCGGCATTAAGCGTTATCTTCTCCACCGGAAAGCCTCCTCCTGCTTTGGAGGCGCGTATTCTCTCCAAGCTGCAGCAACTGAAACAACTCGGACAACTGTCAGCCTCCTCACCGCAAAGTGTGTTCCCAGGCGATCGCTTCGGTCATATTTCACGAGGTCAATTCCGTCAGAGTCTCGCGCACTTAAACCTCTTGGTCGTCCAGGGCACGGGAGGACTTGGGAGGACGCGAAGGATAGGCACGAGGTGGCGAGGCGGGGTTGGACCCCTCCCCGACTGCGCCGAGACGGTCACCCTCAGATTCCGAGTCGTCGTTCAGCAGCTCTGCCATCGACAGCGCGCAGATAGTCTGCGAGTGCAGCCTCGATAGTCCGTCGACGTGCCCCATGGCCGTCCCCGGCTTATGGTACACCTTGAACCGCAATGGAGACAGTTCCATCGCCCAGCGTGCCAGCTTGGCATTGCTGGTGCGGTTTCCCTCACTAAACACCCAGGTGAGTGCCTTGTGGTCCGTGTAGAGATCAAACTCGTTCCTGTCCAGGTAACACCTGAATTTGCGTGTCGCCCACACAATTCCCCAACACTCAATCTCTGAAGCTCCGTTCTGCTTGTGGATCCAGTTGCGTTCCGAGCCGACGAGCAGTTTGCTCGCGTAGGCGACCACACGCTCACGGCCGTCCACAGTCTGCATCAGGCAGGCTCCCACCGCGAGGTGAGAGGAGTCGACGTAGAGTTTGAAGCGTTTTGAGAAATCAGGGTAGACTAGGATCGGCGGTTCAACGAGACGCCTCTTCACTTGCAGGAAAGCAGCCTCGCAGTCGTCGTTCCACGCGAAGTCCACGCCCTTCACCTTCAAGCGTTCAATAGGAGCAGAAATAGCCGCGTAACCAGGAATATAGCGTCTGAAGTAGCTAGTGAGTCCCAAAAATGCTCGAACGGAGTGCAAGTCGTGCGGTCTGGCCACGTTCATCACGGCCTTGACCTTCTCCGGGTTCGGCAGGATGCCGGACGGCGTGATGATGTGTCCCAGGAACGCCACTTGGTCCCTTCCCCACTTGCACTTCTTCATCTTGAGCTTGAACCCGGCCGCTCTGAAGCGTTCCAATACTTGCTTCAAGCGTACCAGGTGTGTAGGGAAGTCCGTAGAGAAAACCACGCAATCATCAAGGTACACCAGGCAGGTGCGCCATTTCAGGTCAACCAAAACGTTCTCCATGAGACGTTCGAAAGCGGGTACTGCGTTGTAGAGCCCGAAGGGCGTCACCAGCCATTCGAACAGCCCGTATTTACAGGTAAACGCCGTTTTCTCCACGCTACCGGCGACCATCGGGACGTTCCAATAGCCGGAAGCAATGTCCATGGTAGAGAAGAGTTTTGCGTCCTTCAGCACGTCGAGGATGTCATCGATAAGTCGCATCGGGTAGCAGTCCTTGATAGTCACGGCGTTAAGCCGTCGGTAGTCTATAGAGAAACGTATCCCCCCGTCGGGCTTGCGGATCATGAGTACGGGGCTGGCCCAAGGGCTCGTAGACGGTTGGATCAGCCCCAGCTCCAGGTACT
This sequence comes from Phytophthora sojae, assembly GCF_000149755.1. Lineage (NCBI taxonomy): Eukaryota > Oomycota > Peronosporomycetes > Peronosporales > Peronosporaceae > Phytophthora > Phytophthora sojae. Next base: position 5,300,425 of record NW_009258116.1, read on the forward strand.
GCTGTATCTCGGAACTCCATCACTTCACCCTCGGCATGCGAGACGCGGTACGGAGGCTGTTTGATCGGCGGGTTCGTACCCGTATCAATCGAGAACTCTAAGAGATGCGTGCGTCCCGGTTTGAGGGACGTCTCAACGAACATGTAACGGAACGAGTCGAGCAGGTCCTTCATCAGGCCTCGCTGCTCCTTGCCCAACTTGGAGTCGGAGAAGTCCGGCTCCAGCCCGGCATCCATAGCGTCCTTCAGGCCTGGCATCGGTTCACGCGAGGCCGGAGACTTGGCGGCCGCCGCACCGATCACAGCGTCGATCCACCTCGAGTTGCCGCTCGAAGACACGGGCTCCGAGGACTCGTTCGGGTCCAGGGAGGTCTTCTTCCTCTTCTTCGCGTCCACCAACGCCAACGCCGACTTGGGCACGACCGTAGCGATCGCCAACGCGGTCCCCTTCTTAATGACGAGTTCTTCTGTCGAGGCATTACATACCTCGACGATAGTCTTGCCTTCTCGTATCGAGCAAAGCGTTCGGGCGACCTTCATGTTCTCGTCCAGCTCGGGGAGTCCCTCGATCAACACCGTGGTGTTCTCCGGAGCCTTGCCTACGACGTCCGAGGCCACCAGAGCCAGGCCACCGGGGCAGATGCGCACTGTCGACGCGATGCGAGAGACATACGTCTCCTCGACGCGAGGAGTACCCAAGGGGAGGACCTCGCCAGTGTCCTTCAAGGTCATAGTGCTCTCATCCAGGTCGATCACGGCGCGGAACGCCTTGAGCGTGTCCGTGCCGAGGATTGAGTCCACATGCAGGTGGTCGACCACGACGAACGGCCTCATCGTCTTCAGCGTCCCCAAACACAACGGCAAGTCAATCTCGCCCCGGATGCGCAACTTGTGGCCGGGCACGGCGTTAACCCTGCCGTGGTACGATCGCAGTGGCGCGTCCGTGAGCCCAAGCCGGGTCAGGACACGCGACTCAACCAGGCTGGCGATTGCACCAGAGTCGATGAGCAGTTCAGCTGGGAGATCCTCGATGAAACCAGCGGAGACGGTCTCGATGCCCCCCACCGAGCAAATGACACGTTTGCCAGCGGGTACGGGGTCCTCTTCGTCGGTGTCAGCGGCGTCTGCGTCCGACACTTCAACCAGGCCGGGTTTCCGTAGCCGTATTCCACCATCCGGGTCTCGGACGGAGCACACATAGTGGCTGGTGTCGTCGCCGTCCTCGGTGAACGACGGGTTGCTCCCGAACGCTTCGGAGCGTCTGCAGAACAGAGAAGTACAGTCGTAGTGCACCTCGCGACGAGAACGGTGTCGTCGAGAGAGAACGTCGCTGGCAGCACGGTGACACTCGCACAACTGCTGTCTCTCGGCACGCTTGGCGCGCATCACGGGTGCCTTGGTCTCGTACCGGTCGAGTATCTGAGCCGTCACGGCGGCCATCACGCTGTCGCCGAGCACGCCAGCGGTAGCGACGACTAGTTCGCGGGCACGGGGCTCGCGATTAACTGCGGGTAGTAATACTGGTTCTACGGGTCGGCATTCGCCGGTCGGCAAGCCAGTCGCCGGCTTCCGACACGAGCTGCAGCGGGGTTCGCAACGAGCCTCGTCCTCGAGGATCAACTGATAGACCACAGTCCTCACCAGCGCACGCCATCGCGAGAGCAGGTCGGAACCGTTTTCCTCTTCGGGCGGCTCGACCTCGACGGGGACGGCGAACGTCACGCAGATGTTCCTCCTCACCACCTCCTCGTCCGGGGTCACAGGCTTGGAGGACTCGCGTTCCTTCAGTAACGCGAGGATCTCGTCTCCAATGAAGTCGTTCCCACCTCCGCCATCTCGGGCGTCTGAGTCGCCTTGCACCACCGAGCCGATGGGCGGCGGCTTCTCCTTCTCGCGCTTCGTCTCGCGGAAGTCGCGGTTGGCACGTCTGGCTTCCTCGGACGCGGCAAGCGTCCTTCGGTACCAGTCTATCCAATACTCGGGCGTGGACAGCACTCCGGGCGACGACTCACGCGTTCGTTCCAGGGTCTCCACGGGTAGGTTCAGCAGGGAGCTCAGCTCCTCCAGCGTGAGTTCCTTCTGCTTCTTTGCGTTCTGGGCTCGCTTCTTCAGCAGCTCCACCTCGTCCAGAGGGATCAAGCGTTCCTCTAGTTCTTTGTCGTACTCTTCTTTTTCTTCTTGCGCACCCAGAGTACGGCCGTCGGCCAATGCATCCAGCTCCTCAGGCGTGAACAATCTCTTGTATGGAGGCGCCTTATCGTCTTCCCTGTCCTGCCCATCTTGGGCGACGGTCTTTAGTCCTTCACTGTCGTCATCATTGTCGTTCACCACTTCGGAGGTTCCGTCCGTCACGGACCCTACGCGCTCCAAGTGAGCCGATTCCGCGTCCTCATTCAGCGTCTTTAGAGCGGCCCTTGCCTGCCCTGCTGTGCCTTTATATGCGGTTGACTGTGCTCACCTGAGCGGTCCGAGTCTGCCGTTCCGGCAGGTTCCTCCTCCGTGTCTGACTCGCTGTCAGCGTTCCCGACGACGTCGTTCTCCGGTGTCGCCTCCTTGACGGTCACGGCCAAAGCAGTAGGTGCTCCCGTGACGTCTCTCTTCCGTTTCTCGCTGGGCGGCATAAAGTTCACCTGCTCCACGCTCAGTTCGGGTCCCAGCGAGGGTTTCTCGAGCGCAAATCGCATGACGCTCTCGTACAAAGTATTCGTAGTAGTTTCCTGGACGCGGCTACTGGCGTCCTTCACAAAGTCGTTTTCCTCAGCGTTCAATCGACGCTGGCATTCTTCGGTTTCAGCATGCTCCACACCCTGGGAAGCTCCAATTGTTGTAGTAGTAGTTGATTCGCAGGCACGCTCCACACCCTGGGGAGCTGCGGTAGTCACAGTAGGTTCACAAGCACGCTCCACACCCTGGGGAGCTTCCGTAGTAATAGTGGGTTCGTCTTCCGGCTCCGTCCTTGGAGCAACTTCAGTAGCAGCAACTGTAGTTTCCAGCTCCACCCTCGGAGCGGCTCCCGTTGTAGTCTTTGTAGTTCCCGGCTCCGTCCTTGGAGCGGTTTCCGTTGTAGTCGTTGTAGCAATCTCGTACTTCGGCTCCTCCAGTCGAGGAGCGTCCGCATATCGTTCAATAGGCCCGGGGCGTTCCCACAGAACGGGCCCCGCAGCCGTCGCAGTAGTCCCAATTAATCCAGTTCGTTCTCGGAGCGGAGCTCCGGGCGCCACCGCCTCACGCGCGGGGCGTTCCAGGCACTTAGGCCTCTTCACCATTGTGGTATCAGTTCCAATCGTAGTTTTGTTCGCGTTGTAGTCATCGATCGGCATGGTCCTTACCGTACCCACAGTCTCAGTCTCTCGGCGAGCTTCGCCGGTCAGCAGGGTAGCCGTACGCGGGGTACGCCACCCGGTGTCGTTCCACGGGCGAGAGGAAGGAGCGACACTCCCCTCTCCTCCCTCGTGCCCCCTTCATTGCTGAGTAGGCTGCGTTCCCTGAGCGGGGGCGGCAGCTTGCGTCTGCGCCGCCATTTGCTGGATCGACTTGATCGCCGGGCAGTTAGACGCATAGTGGTCCGTCTTACCACACCCGAAGCACGGACGCAGGCCTTCACCGCCACCTTGACGACGGGGCTGTCCTTGCCCACCACCATTGTTGCCTTGGTTTCGAGCCGGGACCTCGCACTCCGAGGTAGCATGTCCTTGCTACTTGCAGTTCCCGCAGGTGAATCGTTGCCGGCGACAGTTGATCCGGCTGCATCCGAGCATGTGGCAGCGGCCACACACGGTACGCCCATCTTGCGTGTACATGTCGGGTCCCTGACGGATCCCCTTAACAGGAGTGTAGGGCACAGTAGGCAGCGTAGGCGGAGCGTTCGGCATCGGAGGCGGCACGATAGGTTGGGTCTCGTACGCGACCGCGGCGTAGCTGGGACGTCTCGGGGACCGCGGAGCACGCGCCAATTCGGCTTGCTGCTGCATGATCAAGCTCTGGTTCTGCCGAAGCATCTCCATCATCTCCTTCACGGCCGAGTCCTTCGACTTCTTCTCGGATGACTTATCGTCCGCGAAGTCCGCGTCGTCCTCGACGGGAATGTGCATGCCTCTCTGCAGGAGGATGAGCACGGCTTGCTGGATGGTGCTCGCCATGGCAGACGACAGGGCCGCCTTCCACTCACGGTTCCTCAGTCCCGACAGGAAGTACTGGTACCTCATGGTCGGATCGAAGCACTAGGCCTCGTCACAGAGACTCTTGACCAGATCACCCCACACCTCGGCGGACATGCCGCGGGACGCTTCGTAGTCTTGAGGCGTTCGATCAGTTGTAGGGGGCTAAGGCAAATGAACTGGTTGTGAAACGGGATGCGCAGCGTCTCGAAGCTGTCGATCTTGGAGTACATCCACCACTCTTCAGCAGGTTTGCCCTTCAGGCACTCGCGGAACACACTGATGCGTAACTGTTCCTCGAGTCCGGTCGTGGCTCGGGCGAACGGGTCCCAAAACAACTTGGCCTTGTCGGCCGTGGCGTGGTCCGAGTGGAACGGCTGGATCATCCTCACCGCGTTATTGATGTGCGATGGCATTCCTCCGTAGTACGTCGAAGCGATCGGACCCGTAGCTCCTTGACTCATTGGAGTCTGAGCGCCGTACACAGGCGGAGGCACGGACGGGTTCGAGGCGGGCACGCTGCCCGTCGATGCAGCAGTCCACGTAGACCGAGAAGGTGCCGCGTCCGGGGCACTTACGAACCGTACCCCCACCGGCGACACGCCGAAGCCGTATCCAGCGGCGGCAGGGATTCCCTCGAGAGAGACGCCGTCATAGGCCGCAATGGCGGACCGGAGGCGCGGAGTCGGGACCGAGGCCGAAGTGGGCACCGAAGTCGTACTCGGAGTCGGGGTATGAACAACGTTCGCCGTAGATGGCGTGTACGCCAACCCAGCGGCGCTCGACTGAGTCGGAGGCACCACTCCTGACGCGGGCAGCGCAGCGTTCCACGCAGGGACGGAAGGTTGCGCCTGAGGCACGACGCTGGCCGTCGACGGCGCTGCAGTCCACGCAGGGGCCGACGAGTGAGCTTCCCCACTGAAGGGGCACCAGATCCGGTCGACGTAGTCGGGGCAGGCACAGCGGGAATACTTCCCGGCAGAGGGATGAATCCTCCTCCAGCGACTTGAGGCGTCGCAGTCGGCGCAGCAGAGGGCGCCGTACTCGTGGGCACGCGGGTCGCGGTCGCTTGGGCCACGGGGTTCGGTCTCGTCGTCGCCCACGACTGACCAGAGGTTTGGCCAGCGTGCCGGCTGGTGATGTCCAGCGCACGTTGAAGCAGGTCTCGGGCGGCGGCCAGACCCTCAGGAGTCGTGACGTCCGGCAGTGTCGGACGCGCGGGGTTGGTCGTCGCCGCACTTGGCACCGTCGAAGCGGACGCCGCGGTCGTCGCGGTCGTCGCGGTAGTCGCAGCTTGTTCCACCGTCCCGGTAGGCACGGTCATCGCAGCGGGCGCCGCCATCGTGGCGGGCACGGGCACGCTCGGCTGGCCTCCTGGCACAGCCCCCGTCGGAGTGGGGTTCGTCGCCGCTTGGTCGCCGTCAGCAGACCCGGCCGAGTGGAAGCCCTCACTCGCCGAGTCCTGCTGCTCGCGGGGATCGCCTTGAGTCATGATCAGCAGTGAGCGCCGATTGACGGAGTCGTCTCAGGCGAGGGTTCTTCAGTCACTTGCACCGCGCAAGTCCTTCTTCAGTTAGCAGCGTACCCTGCTTCTCCACCAAATGTCGTATACCTCCACCGTCAGGGTCGAGTACGCTGGGACTGTTTGGAAAGAAGGGGCCTACACGGGGTCGAAGGTGACTGGGTGTTTAGACGAGTGAAAGCTTCAACTAAAGATAACGTTGTAGTTGTTACAAAAGCTTTCTTTGTGGTTGTTGTTGTTCACAAGAGAGGGAAGATTTACGACTGAATCTACAAGCCGAGGGGCCCTCGATCCTAAGGTCAATACCTCTCCTTGCGCTTCTCGGAGTTGCAGGTGTACCCTTCGTCCTTGGGCACGACAACCCCTCCGCATTCACACCATATTCCGTTGTTTCGTACGCACGACACCCGTCCTCGAGCGGGGATGGAGACGTCCACGGACCTCCAAGAGTCCCACCTCACACGCGCGTCGCGCCATCATTTCCGGCAGCAACTCGAGTACCTCACAATCGGTACCCCTCGTAGGATGTAGCCATTTCGGCACTCCAGCCGACACGCGAGTCCGCCGCCCCGATGCCTGGCACGGGGTCGGTATACCCCGGCACGGGACACTATAAGCTTGCAGTGCAAAACATTTTAGTTCCGCGCCCACCGGTTGAGCCACACCACGGGGAGAGCTGGACAGAGCGAGACCCGGGGGCTCAGCCAAGGGGGGCAGCGGTATTTAGCTTGTAAGCTTTTCACAAAAAGCAACAGGTCGCTAAGAGACCTGCGTGCACCGCGGGCCGAAGTGCTTATTAATAGCAAGAGTGACTCAGGATACCTGCCGGCCAATGACAAAGTGCTACAGCAAAAGGAATCAAATCCAGCGGGCGGCGCTCGTGTTTACCGAGCAGCACCTAACCGCAACTACGTTGGCGTGCGGTAATTCGGGCGAGGATACCAGGTTGAAGTTGCGCTGGACCAGCACGGTGTCGTCACGAGCGCACTTGGCTCTAGCCCAGCAATTTTGCAGCGACTGTTGCTTTGACGGCAGATTCGTCCTCGATAAGCGTGCATCGCCATAGCTAGCAGTGCGCTCATCCATTGGAAATGTGCTGGGGGTCATGGTTGCCAACCAAATTGCTTTGCTGCTTCGAGCGGCGGGACGGTCAGCCAGGCCAGCGGCCCCACGTTGAGTTTTCGCGTTGAAGTTGGCGGCGACGTGATGTGCGCCACATCAGATGAAGCCATGTGGGAAGACGGTGCATCCGAGCGCCATAGCCACGGTCGCTGCGTGCTTTTGGGCCCGAGGCTGTCTCGAAAATAGCGGCGATCTGCCGAATGGTGGTTTAACACGCGCTTTCGTCCAGATGCGCCGACGTACACAGCAGCTCCTCGCCCAAGCGCGAGCCATGGTGCGAGCGCCTCAGACCAGCGTCGAGCTTGGCTTCCACCTCGCGTGCTCGCCCTTGCTTCACCCCTAATTCGTTCTCTCGCGCACCGTCTCTGTCCTCGTTGCAGTTGGGTCCTCCACGGTGGGACCGTAGAAAAGCAGCGCGCATCCGCGAATGATTAGACCAGCGGCTTCCGACCGGCCAGCGAGCGAGCCATTCCCAGTTCTACCGACACAAGCCAACAACTCACACACCAAGAAGAAACCAGAGCCAGCCAGCCAGCCAGCCAGCCATGATGCGCATGATGTATCGCCCTCGAGGCCCCGCGGACGAGGAGACGCGGCCGGCGACGCCCCCCGGCAAGGCCGCCGCCAACAGCAGCATGCTGCTCGTGCCGGACCTGCAGCCGCTGCGCATGTGGCCGTGCCACTACGCCAAGGCCGCGGACGCGCTGGGCTTCCTCAAGGCCATCGACCACATCGAGGTGAACGCCACGGTCAAGCGCCACGGCAAGCTCTTGTACGCGGTGCAGGTCTTCCTCAAGAACCCGGAGATCCGCATCCCCACGTCGCGCAACTCGGCCACGCGCCGCTCCTCGGCGGCGGCCGACGGCGCTCCGCAGCGCCGCCACAGCGTCACGGAGCTGCCGACGACGACGACGTCTGCGCCGCAGCAGCAGGACGCCGACTACCAGGTGGAGCGCGAGTTCGCCGACTTCGTCAAGCTGCGCTACAACATCTGGGTGCACGCGCAGCAGCCCCGCCCCGCGCGCGGTTGCATCTACTGCGACGACATCACGGCGTTCGTGGGCGACTCGAGCAAGCGCCCGTCGGGCATCGTGGAGAAGCTCTGGGCCACCAAGGCCCACCGGAAAGACATGATGGAGGCGTACCTGAACCGCATGGTGGCGCTCGCCATCGGCCGGGGCGGCGACGGTCAGCGCAGTCCGCACTGCCACGGGTTCGACCACATCCCGTACCGCCTCGTGCGCTTCCTGAAGAAGGCCGGAGAGGTCAACCATCTGCAGTGAAGCGGCGCGCGCAGTTAAAGAGTATTTTTTCCAGAGCAGTGGTGGCCTGCATAGAGAGAGGAGGGCGCTGCTCTCCCACAATGTATCGCCGCAGGCCACAGAGATATACATATATTTATTGGTTTGAGAGCCCATGAAGCACAGTACACTTTCGCCTGCGTCACGGGCTTGGCAGGGGGAGTGCTTTACGGTCTTCAACCAGCACATTGACGCGCTCTTGACCGCTTCAACTTGGCATCTTGAAGTCAGATCTTGGCTGGCTTCTGTTGTGCCCTGCTAGACCCTACGGCGATGCTCGCCCGCAACCTGCAGGCTGCGAGTGGCCCATCGGCCGACTCAAATTCTTTAGCGTGAGGCGTGGTAAATGACGCGACGCGAGTCTCAGTTTGGCCCTGTCGCACTCTGACAAGCACAGCCTGCGAGCATGAATCACTCGCTCGCGCATTGCGCGCAATCTCTACACTTGCTAGGACGTTTAACTCGCCACGGTCTCGCGCGGTTCGAGGCGCCAAATGAATGGCCTCCACTGAGAACGATGGCAGGTGCCAGCACCGATGGCCCAGCGGCGAACACCGGTAAATGCAGCTCCAGCGTTGTGTCAAATCTGTTCTCGCTGCAGGCCATGCAACGTCGAGCTTTGTACAGTACATGTCTTTGTGAGACGGGACCACAATACCCATCAACACTTCAACTTCAGAGCCTCTGATTAGTGAGCTAAAATACATTAACACCAAGTTGTTAGATTCACAAATGACTACTGGGTATGTCTTTGTTATGCCCATAAGTCGTTAAACCAAAGTGGATCGGCTTATTCATCACCTCGCCTTGCATGACGCAAAGCGCCGCGGCGTCGTTCCCTCCTGCACCACAGTCTGCGCGATACAAGGCATTGTTCAACTTACTGCGACGATCGAAGACCGAAGCCAAGCATGCTCGCCACCACGAACGGATCTCACTTCGACGCCGACCCGTTCCTCCTGAAGGTGTCCGCTCCGGCACTGCAGCCCAAGCGCGTGTGGCCCAAGTGCTACTCAGAGCCGCTCACGTTCCTCCAGAACATCGACCACATCGACATCAGCGACACCAAGACGGTGGAGGGCGTCGTGTTCTACGTGCTGGACGTGTACGTGCGCCACGAGCTCAGCCGCATCCCGACCAACAACAACAACAACAACAACAACAACAACAACAACAACAACAGCAACAACAAGCAGCACTGGCACTTGGAGAAGCTCCTGTCTCCGCTAGCTGAAGAGCGCAAAGTTCCTGACTTCCGCGTGTTGCGCCGCTTCAGTGACTTTGAGACGCTGCGCGGGCGTGTGACGGCCGCCTCGCAGCAGCAGCTCATGACCACGTGCCCGTACTGCGATTCCATCCGCGTCTTCATGTTCGCGTGCTACCGCCGACCAACGGCTTTCGTGAAGCTGTGCACTGGCCCAGAGACCCGCAAACAACTGCTCTCGCAGTTCATCAACCGCCTCATTGAATACGCCGTGGGGCACCCCAAGTCGGATGTGAACACGCGCCCGCAGGACGTGTGGTGCCTCGGCTTCCAGTCCATTCCTGTTCTGGTTGAGCAGTTCCTCCAGCTTCGGCGCTACGACGAATGAGGAGCTCGTGGATGGCTAGGACGTAGTGTAGAAAGTAGTATAGGTAGCAAGTGAAACACAAATCTCATCTCGATACGAGGAAGTTGCAGCTTCATTTTGATAGTTCATTTCGCTAGTGTTACACAAATGTAAACGATGCCCGTCTCACTTGAGTCAGACCCGTGCACCTTGCAGACAGCTTGGAGACAGTGAGTTTGCAAGTGTTGCTCGCCCTGAACATCCGCACTTAGTCGAGATGACACAACGTCCGCATTATCACTTTGCTTCACCCCCACAAGAACTTTGTAGCCGCGACGTGTTCGTCCCGAGACCCGAGCAAGCGAGCCACTTTGAAGCGTTTCCTGCGCAGTGTCACATGTACATTCACATTCAGCCGCAAGGACCGGAACTTGGCTCAGCGGTGTAGCAGCCGCCACCGCCATCGCTTTCACTTTAAAAATTGCCCTGGACCACCCCGAAGCTGCTTTAATGCCGAACGTCCTGCAGCAGCAGACTCCGAATCGCGCCGTGGCTGGAGGCCTCGCGCGCCTCGCCAAGTTGAACCTCGTGCCCGAGCGATACTCGCGCCACATGCAGACCATCATCAAGCTCAAACAGATCCGCCTACTGCAAGTAGCCCGCGCGTTGGGCAGCAAGAACAGCTACGTAATCGACGTGTTCACTCCGTTGCAGTCCACGACGCGCATCCCGACCAGTCTTTAGGCCGCCGAGCTGGCACAAGACGTGGCAATGGGGCTAGAGCCCGTCGCACTCTTCCGCCACCCCGACGCGCACCCTGAGAAGCAGTTCGCCGACTTCGTTAAACTCCGCGACGAGCTGTACGAGTCCTGCCGGACAGCGCAGCGCACCCGTTGGCGAGCTGCTCGTTCTGCAGCGAAGTGGCCCGCTACCTCCTTCTAGGAGCCGTGCTACCGGGCACACTGCTGACGTGGATGCTGCCGCAGTGACAACGAACGAAAGCCGTGCAGCGATTCGTCGAGTCCCTGCTGCGGCTCGCAGTGTCCTGCCCCGTCATCGACTCGGACCCCTGCCCATACCAGGAGAAGCTGCCGCGGCAGCTCTTAAAGTTCCTCTTCGTAGACTCGGATCCGATGGTCCACTGAAAGCTCTTGCTAGACTACTGTAGACGTACTTATTGCTAGGGGCAGCGACCTCGCACGAAGCTCCGTAAAGTATAGCGTCGTCCGAGCACTCCCTCCCCCAAAAGCTTAATAAAAAGTATGCATGCATGCGAAACACTGTCAGCTTCGGTGTCTCGCACTTCGCAACCTATGAGTCAGGCTATACAACCCGAAGGACATGGTATCCTAGCAGTTGAGTAGATTGCGCGCGTACGCGTGAAATGTTGAGTGTTGGTCGGCGGATGAGCGACCTTAGGTCAAGAGCAATCGAGTCGATTGGAAGAAGAGATCGCTTCCAGCGCTCACGTCGCAGTTAGAGAGCGGCTTGCTTTTGGTAGAGCAGTTTTGGATCGTCAAGGTCATAGCTAACCCAAGCTCCCAGCTATGAGATCTACGCCCAGTACCGCTCCAACTCCGTCCAGTACAGCATTGCCACGCTGTCATTTCATTTCACTCTGCGAGTCATCGATCGCTGTGCAAACTACGGGTAGCTCTCTACGTTCGGAGACAAGGTCGAGTCGATTTCGGTGGCCGCGTTGTCGAGCGGCGAAAATTCGCCGTGCTTCGAAGTCACCAATCGCACGAAGAGAACACCCAGACGCCCCGCTCCTCCGACGAATGAATTATCACTCCGTTCGGCGCGCGGGCCAACGTATCGTGTGGAGAAGCTGCCCATCGAGTTCGTTGCCTTGAGCTCCGCCCTTCGGCGCGCCGTGCAAGTCACCCACTTGCTATCGCGCTGCGCGTTCTGCAAGGCGACGAAAGCGCACTGCATCTCAAGTGAGAAGGAGCTGACACGCGCTGTAGCGGCCTCCAGCGATGACAAGACCCAGCCGGTGCTGGACGCGTTCACGAATGGCATCTTCACGCTGGTTGTGCCCCTGCGCACCTCGACCGACGAGCACGTTTGCTACGGGAAACTACAGTGCTGGCATCTTCTAGACCAGTTCCTTTTCCCGCGGACACGTGCAGAGTGAAAACGAGGCGGTGCTGTGTTGCTGTTGCGCTGCCAGCACAGCGCTGGAGCTGCTCCAGTGGAGCTGCGCCCGCTGTGCCAGATTTGCTGCTTGGTTTCAAAAGGTTATGTACAGTGTAGTGAGTGTAGCCATGACAAGCATCTTCAACATGGTCAAGTCAAATGTTGCAGTAAGGTTTGCGTAGATGCAACGGGGTCTGCCTGTAACAGGCACGTGTTATCGCTGCGTTCTCGGCACGCTCGGTCTGTGTACGCCGTTGGCAGCCCGCAGCTTGGTGGATGTAGTTGAAGCAGACCGCGAGGCTCATCCGACACGGAGAAGCGCCTCAAGTCGTGAAGTTTGGGCAAACCCGACCTTGGACGGATTGGCGCGAGGCTCGCAGTGAGCCCCACCGGTGCTCGAACATGTACATGTAGGTCCTCCGCGAACGCTCATCTAATCAGCTCGATTACAAGACGTCGCCGTTAAGATCGCTGCAGCATTCACCAGGAGAAGAAGAACATCATCACGTAGGAATCAGCGAGAACGAGCCCAGAGAGCCGGGGCCGAGCGTGGTCTAGCGGCAGCGGGCATCGAGCTCACCTTGAGACGAATACAACCGATTGGATGCACGTCGTGTCGTCTGTCAGGATTCCCTGAGTGTTGATGACTCTTACATTCGTTCGCAGAGCCTGGCCGCCGCCGGCTCACTTCAGAATTGGCTGCTTCCGACGCAGCGCGTTTCATCGGTCGACTCGACATGCAGACACCGCAGCACGCCCGCTCCACATCATCGCCTTCGTGCTCGCTACCACACCTCGTCTCGGTGGACGCAATGGCGGTGTCCACCACTCAACGTCGCCAGCTCACGCTTGACGAGATCGAGCAGGTGCTCGTTTCCGGTGCAACCTCGCGTCGCCAAGGAACAACGCACTATGTGCTGGAAGTGTATACTTCTGGCCCCAGCCCACGGGACTTCGACGCTGCATGCTCAAAGTTCTATGGCGACGGTCGAACGCCAGCCTACCACGTCGAAAAGAGTCTCGCGGACTTTGACAGCCTTCGTAGGGCGCTTTACAGTGCGTCCCACTTGGCGCACACGTACGCGTCCTGCGAGTTCTGCAAGGAGATGATTCTCTACATTGACAGCGGGGACAAGCGCTTCGGCAGCAGCGTGTTCCGAGTCCTCGTCGGACGAGATAAGATCAAGCGGTCACTACAAGAGTTTATGGACGACGTCTTGGACATGCTGAAGCACTTTTCCTCCATCGAGGGTACGCCGTGGTGCTCGGGTCAGGTCCAAAGCCACCAAGTCATGCGCCAGTTCCTGCTGCCTCGCGCGCCAGACAGCTGAGCTCCGTCACGGAGTCTCCGAATCACCTTTGGTATCCGAGATTCTGTAGACATTCCTGTATTTCTCTTACTCTATTCCTAATGATATGATCACTGCATGCTCAAGAATACAAGCAGACAAGGTGTTGTTACGTGGAGCGAGAGCATGAGTGTGTGATAGGGAGGGAGGGGGTGAATCAAACGACGACCACAATAGCCTCGACGCTTGCGCGGACTCTTCGTCCTTCAGAAATGCCCAAGTGAGCTGCGTGGAGCAGCGTGAGGTCCCAATCTCACCAGCAGCGAATTGGCTACCAAACACTGGTAGCTTTGCTGCTAGGCGGGTACCCTCGCAAGTGGGCATCGACCCCGCGTCCCTATCTCCTTGCATCAAAGCATATTTTGCTTTGAGCAGGCGGGTACGCTCGGTCCGATTCCGGTCCAGCAAAACTGTGTTGCTCCCGGTCGGTTGGGCCTACGTGGACGTGGCGCGTCAGCTAATTGCCGGGCGTGCATCGGTCATCCAATGTCAAGTCGAGGCGAGGCTTATACTTCATCGCGCGGCTGCATGAAACGGGCCATGATAGCAGCGAACTCCGGGTGGTCTTCGGCGCCGAGCTGGGCGGCGAAGCAGAGCAGCTGGTTCAGGAACGACGTCAGCGGCTCCATCTGCAGGGTCATGCCGCCCTGCCACGACGGCGCCAGCAGCCGCGGACGCTCCCAGCAGTAGGCCATGTAGGTCGCCACGCGCTTGCAGTGCGCGCAGTGACCGCCGCGGCCCACGCTGGACTGGATCTGCGAGCGCAGCTTCTTGAGCTCCGCGAACGTGCACCGGAACGAGTAGTCCGGGGTGCGCTCTTGCAGCGGCTGGGCTTGATCGTCGGCCGACTGGCGGAAGTACACGTGCACGGTGGCGTTGATGCCCTTGTGGCTGTCGGGCGAGGTGAGGATGTCGGCGACTGGCTCGGGGCGCGAGTGGCTGCATGGGTCGCCGCCCATGACGGGCACCAGCGGCCGGATCGAGAGCGACTGGAGCATGTTGGGGGTGTCTTGTTGGCGAGTTCTTTTCAAGAGTGGGGGCGCTCTATGCATGTATCGGCCGCCAAAAACGCGGGGCCATGAACTGCAAGCCACAAGAAACGACAGCGAGCCTACAGATTCGGCGTCGCGTGTACGAATCTTGCACCTCGCAAGCGCGTGCGTGCGAAGCGCCATGCGCTTCGATCAAGGAACGACTGGCCGCGGGAACTTCAGAACCGCTGGCCGCGTCACATTTTCTTGTGCGATTTGGGCGACGAGCGGACACGCTCGAGGCAGGAGCCTCCGCCACGTGCTGCCGGCGCTCCTTGCTCGTCTCCAGTAGCTATCAACGCGGCGTGCTGGCAACGTCGATAGGTGCACTGGTGCCGTGACGGATGGCATTGCGCCGCGGCGGTTGGGCGGGCGCCAAAGCACCGGACAAACACGCCGGCGGATAGAAGTGGAGAAGAGGGACTGCAACGTGCCCGATCTCTGTCTCAGCCTTGAATCCCGAGCGCAGGCGGGGCCGCGCGACTTGCGCGGCGCACGACCGCCGCCGGAAGCTGATGTCTACGGCCTGTGAGGTGAGCTTGGAGTCCAAGTTGGAGCGCTTGGGGAGTGGCTGCAACCTGAAGACGCCCGCATTTGCGAACTTCAGTTGCTGCCCTGTAGACGAGTCGACGGGCACAATGTACCGGTATACCGGTATTGCACCGGAACGCATCTAATCTTTTTGTTATGATGAGCGGTTCAACAATCTAAACAGCAGTGATTGATGAGCGGTGCGCAAGTTGAAGGCTCTGTTGCTGCGGTGCCAACCACGAAAATGCGGTTGGCCATTTCCAATTGTGGTGCTCAGCCCACAGTTCATCGAACGCAATAAAGCACACTGCACCACCAAGAAGACATGCTGCCGCCTCTCTCCGACAAGCTGGGCTCGAAGCTCCAGCTCTTAGTGCCCGTCGCCATCGCGCCCTCGCTCGTGTCGACTCGGCGTAGCGCCCTGCTGGAACTGAAGAAAGTGGACGCGGTGCAAGTCAGCAGCGTAGGCAAGAAAGACCAGTTCGTCGTCGAGGTGTTTGCAGACTCGTCCGCCGTGGCAAACGCAGACAACGAGGAGCCCGCGAGGCCGGACGAGGCGCGGCCGCGGCGACCGACTACCCAAATCGCGAGGACCCAAATGGACTTCGTGCACCTCCGTAACCAAGTGTATGAGCTTGCGCACGCAGCGCACCGTCGCGACCCCTGTGAGTTCTGCGCTGGGATCCTGGACTTGATCGTGTTTGGGGCGAACCCGGACGGTTTTTGGGTTGGCTTGCTGGGCGGTAAGCGGATGGCCAAGACACTAGCTGGGTTTGCGAACGTCTTGCTCAAGGTGACCACGCAGCACACTTGCACGGACACTCGGGGCTGCTGCGACGCACAGACCTCCGTTCCGCAGCTCGTGCACACCTTCCTGTTCAAGGCAGCGAGCGAAGTTGTCTAGAGTATAGATCGCCAAGTTATGTAACGTATCCGTCGCGCTAATAGTAAATGGCCCACCGCCGAATAAATTCTTTGTCCTTGTGAGCATGACTTCGAAGACCGACATCTGCAGACACTGAACTGTACCGGTACAGTTCGCAGTAACGCGTCCGTGACGGGCCAGGTAGTCGGAGGGACCGACTCTTTGCGCTTCAGTGTTGATGTTTAGACGTTCCGCGTGTGCCTGCGCATTGAAGCCCTTGGCTGCCATCCACGGCGCTGCGATACGTGCATGCACCGGTACCGGCACTCAGGTCCTCACTTTCGAATGTGCCTTGCACTCGCGACTTCCTTCAGTTCTGCGTCCACCGAGCGGTGACAGCCCTTCCCAGCTGTCTCCAATACATACGATGCTGCCGAGCCTGTCCAACAAAGTCAAGCTGCAATTGCTGGTGCCCGTGTGCATCGAGCCCGCGTGGATATCGGCGCGTCGACAGGCGTTGCTGGAACTCAAGACCATCGTCGACATCCGCGTGACGGGCCGCACAGGCAAAGGCTGCAGTGCTCGCTACACGATCGAGGTGTTCCGGAACTCCATGGACAACGAGAGCCCTACCAGCGTTGAGCCGATTGCGACCGGCGGGAGGCCGTTGAAGGCAGCGCTCAAGATGGAGAAGACCCTGGCCGAATTGGCCTTGTTGCGGGGTGACATTTATGACACCGCGTGGTCAGCTCACAGCGATGCGCACTGCCAGTTTTGCGCCGAGTTCGTCGAGCTCTACGTGCTGGGCAGCGCGAACCCGAAGGCGCTGACGCTGCGATTGCTGGGCGAGGAGCGAGCACTGCGCAAACTGACCAAGCTTCTGAACGACCTACTCACGCTTACAGTTCGGAACTCGTCGGCGGATGGCCGCGGAGTGTGCTCCGGCCAGGCTCATGTGCCGCAGCTGCTGTACAGCTTCCTGTTTGACCGTGCCCCGGAAGAGACCGAGGCCGCATAGATTTCTTGACGAACAAGCATTCGTATTGCATGTTATTACAGTGACCCACTGCCGATAGAGGTGTTTGCCATGAAATATAAACCCGTGAAGTACTCCACTCGAGATTGCGTGTAGGTCGTCTACCGGATCAAACATTTCTTTTGGATGGAAGCACAACGATAAGGCAAACTTCACTTCTGCGAGACAAAGTTGTATTGAAAGCAAATGTTGCGATCCGCTTTTGGTTGCAACACTAAGCGCCCGGGCTGGTTACACTGGTCGGTGCCTCTCGACTCATCCAGAGTATCGAGAAGAGTTCCGCGTGAAGATCAGGGAGCACCAGCAGAATGAAACACCGAACACGATAGAGGAAGCTGCAGACGAACATCAACTTCAGTGTATTGTAGGTAGTGGTTTGAACACACGCGAGGGAACCGGCGCTTCCAGGTAAAACTCCTTATAAATTGCTTGCTGCCTACTACTGTAGTAGAATGTAAACTATTGCTTGCAGATTCATGCTCTTTCGTAAGACGATACTTTACCAACACAACGTTAGTTTTGGGGGTCGAGTCTTGAGCCCAGCGAGCGCGGTGCTCCACTAGTATAATAGAGGCCGCCAACAGTAAGCATTGTTCTTAGGAATATAGTCAACCAAAAAATAATTCGCGATTAGTAGCGAACAAGTACGGCCGCTATCATAGTTGTGCGTTCATCCAGTCTCAAGTACGCTAACGTGTTTGCAACACATTCTCGTCCGTCAAATTACCGCCCAGGTCTACATGAACTTGTTAGATAATTCCCAGCGACGGCTGATAGCTTCGTTTGAGGAACTTCTGGAGTAACTCCAACACCCGTTCTCGAACGCTGCAATCGGCACTCCCCGCACCGCCAGTTTCCTCCGTAATGCTTCCGCTAGTCGAACGCTCGCCCATGAGCGCCAGCAGGTCGTTGACAAACGTCGTCAGCAACGCAAAGCGCTGCTCCTTGTTGCCAAACATCCGCTTCACCGTCCAGTTTTGGTGCTGCGGACTAACCATCACGCGCTGCAAGTTCTGGCAGCCGGCGCACTCTACGCTGTGCGCGCAGTTGGCTCTCACGAGCGCTGCAACGCAGGCGCGCAGCTCGCGGAACTCGGAGAAGCGGTGCTCGACCACGTAGTCAGGCTCACGCTCGGACATAATGAGCGCGCTCATGGCGTCGGGCGGCAGCTTGGAGGCCACGGAGGCCTTGTAGACGCAGTCGGACAGGCGGCGGCGTGCCTCGCTGCGCTTGTAGAAGACGCCGACCACGTACAGGCGGTGGCCATTGCGGCGCAGCTTCTTGGCCACACGAACGCACTCGAGGCGCTGCAGCGGCACGAACGAGTTTCTGGGGCCGCGGACTTCCGGGGGAGACGACGAAGGCGGGGGCCTGGCACTGTGGAGCGCCTCGAGGGCGGTTTGGGATGGCGTTAGAACGCGCGGGGAGGTCGCTCCCGACGGCATGGTCGGTTGCGGTGGGTTCTACGAAGTGGGCTTCCATGGTGTAATGGCGACGAAGTGTATGGGATGGGGCGCCGAGCTGGCAGGCAAGGCGAGAAGTGTCTGCGACCTATTTTGAATGGCTGCGGCGCTAAGCGGCCATTAGGTAAGCTGCTATAGCCTGTGGGGAGGAACTCGCGGAATGGTGCTTGTACTCGCTGCTAGATTGATGGAATTCGAGCTCGGGAGCGGTCCACTACACTGTATTACAGCAGCGACTTGCTGGCAGCAAGTGGCCACAACCAAACTGGGTGTGGCTCGCGCTGTCCGAGCTCTCTCGCTGCCGCGAAGTGGGTGTTGCGACCGCCGTTGGACTCGAGAGCAGGCCCGGGCTATCGCATCCGCGACACACTGCCGAAGTCGGAGCTTAGCTGGCGGTGCCCACGCCGCCCTGTTCTAAAGACCAGAACTTCGAGTCGAGACTCGCAGGCCTCAGCCTCGATCCGAGGGCGTGGTCCACACATGATGACGCCCGGAGCAATCGGATCCTGGATTGCGCGGCGCGATTCAAAACCTGAAGTTTCCCGGCAACTTCAAGCCATCTCGGGCACGCTTGCTGCTGGTACTGCACACTGCACCGGCCTGGCAGTCGCCCACGGCGCCCAGATCGCTGCCGCAAAATCCAACCTACACTAGATGCAGTAGCTGCCGCCTGCCTGCTTTGCGCTGTGTCTCCGCAGCCTTTTTCCCTTTTGTCTGCACCGAACCAGACGTGGTCTCCAATGTGTGCCAGCCGCTTTAGCGCTGCAGTTTTGTGGTCGCCGCTGTCGGCAAGGCTGTCCGCGATACGAAGCACGACCACGACGAACTCAGGAATCCCGGCGGCAAATGAGCCTCCGTCCAGCCACAACGCCTCGAGCGCAGCACCGCACTCAGATGGCTTCACCTCGCTCGCCGCGTCGCCGGCAGCGGATCTGGCCCCAGCCGATGATATCTGCGCCGCAGCAATTTCTGCAGCGCCGAGCGAGGGAGCGATCGAGCAACACCCGCCCCACCCATGCTTGTAGCAGCAGCGATTGAGCACGAGGTGCAAGCCAAGCTCGCCTTGCGCTGCAAGGGCAACTTGCGCCTTGGGCCAGTACCAACACTCTCGTGATTTTTCGCCTTTCTGCCCAGAAATGACCGCAAACAACGCTCCGAAAAGTGATGCGAACGCGGACGTAAGCGCCCGTGACCGTGATCAGCGAAAACGCCGCCCTGCAGAGCAAAGCAGAGCCAAGAAGCTCGCAAAAGGCAACGCAAAGCGCAGCCCAGAGCTCCCCACAGGCGGCGCGACGGCCACTTATCGCGGGGGTGATTGTGCCACGCCAATTTATGTGCAACTCATGTGCTCCAAATTTCACGTTGAGACGCAAATTTCCGCTCAGCTGACCAATCAGCGGCCGCAGAGGTCCACGTCGGACCGCGTTGGTAGAGACACGCCCCCAGCTTGAAGCATCCACCGCCCGTTTCAAAGCTTGGATTACGTGCGGCTGGCGATCACCGCCGGACCTTCATCTTCATTTCGGAATTCACCGTCTGACACTCAAATCACCACCGCAGTGTACTGAGCCAAGCATGCCGCAGCCTGTCGTCGTCGCCATCGCCGCCCCCGACGAGCACGCGCCGCTGCAGCTGAACCTGATCCCGCGCCTTGCGCGCAAGCAGTCGCAGCGCGAGATGCCCGCGGCCATCAAGGCGCCGCCGCTCACGCCCGTGCGCGTGGAGCCGCTGCGCTGGTCGACGGCGTCCTCCTCGCTCTCCTTCCTGAGCAACATCGACCGCCTCGAGATCAACGAGACCGTGGAGCGCAACGGCGTGACCTACTACGCGCTGGAGGTGTTCCAGTTCCACTACAACTCGCGCCTGCCCACGAATGTCAACAACCCGCGCATGGCGGTCACGCGCCTGTCCGACGCCAGCGAGACGCGCGAGCCCGACTTCCGCGTGGAGCGCCGTTACTCCGACTTCGCCAAGCTGCGCCAGCAGATCAAGCTCTGGACGTGCCCCAACTCGCAGTTCACGTGCCAGTACTGCTACGAGTACGGCCGCTACATGCGCTTCAAGCTGCGCCAGCCCCGCCTGCTCGTGTCGCTCACGGCCAAGAACGTCGAGAAGCGCAAGGAGATCCTGCAGGAGTTCATGACGGACTTCGTCGACCTCGCGCAGAACCCCTCCAAGAACACGGTGCACCGCTGCGAGGCCCACCAGCACGTGCCGGCCTTGCTCGAGTCGTTCCTCCGGGATTGAGCCTGCGTTGTTTACTCTCGATCCTGCATAGTTTAGTCCAGTGTATTAGATACAATAATTTATCCAAGTCAACGTGACTTTAACCCACCAAAACGCATCTTCATGACATTCTCCAGTTCCATATCTCAATGCGATATTGCAATGTTATTGCAATATATTGTGGTCCAACATGGAGGAGGACGAGTTCGAACTCATCTGCTTGCTGGACGCGTTCCCCACGGATGCCGCGGCGCGCCAGCAGCTCTCCGTGTCGGAGGAGATCTTCTCCGTGATCAAGCGCCAGCTGAAGCACCGCCAGTTCCGCGCCGCGCTGCGTCTGCACCGCCAGGAGAAGGCGCTCAAGAAGTACGTGGCTAGACTCGGCCGGCGCGAGACCATGTGCCAGATCGCTAGGTCCGTGGACTTCTCCCCGTGCATGATGGCGCGGCTGCTGCTGGACGCTAAGTACGGCTGGAGCAAGACCACCATCTCCAACTTCTTCAAGGAGGCCATGAAGGACGAGTGCGAGCTGGACGAAGCGGAGCCGCCGAACCGCCGAGGCCTCTCGGAGCAAGCGTACGCGCGGGTGATGCAGGAGATCCGAGAGTGCATCGATGGAGACGTGTACTGTTCGCCGTTGGCAGACCGCATCCGCCACAACATGGGCGTCGAGTACGAGTATCTGCTGCTGGAGACGCTGCGCAACCGGCAACTGGTGTTCGAGAGCGAAGACGTGCTCCGGGAGAAGGGGCTGTCCAAGACGCCCGACGTGAGGCTGTTACTGCCGATCGGTGTGAAGGACTCCAGGAGCGGACATCTGCATGTGGTCAATTGGATCGATAGCAAAGCCATGTTCGGCGACCGACACACGCATGAAACGGAGAACGCGAGCCAGGTGCGTCGCGGTAGATGCTGTGGTTGTCTTTGACTTTATTAGTGAACCTAATTGCGCTGTGGTCGTGTAGCTGCAAGGATATGTGAATCGTTACGGCCCCGGGATGGTGATATACTGGTTCGGCCACGTCGCGCAGCTTAGCTCTGACAGCGATATCTACATCGTAGATTCGTTCCCGCCAGAGATCGCACTTCCGGGAGATTTTGATCCGCTCGCAAGTGTCACGAAAGCGAGAGAAGGTGAAGAGCTAGTGTTACAACCTGCCAAGATTCAGACGGAGTTCGACGAGGACTGGAACTCTATCACTGCATGCGAGCTGTAACTACACGTGAAGAGTATGCTGGAGTTGCGCAATGAATAATTTACTTGTAATTTAGATAATGCGCCACGTGCGCTCCTAACATGCTAGGATTTTGCCCACCGATTTAATAGCTGTTCTGCGCGTTGCTGAGCAAGAACGACTCCAGCATGGCTGGCACGAGCTTTTGGGCCTCGCATTTGCGCTTGCCGAGTGTTGGTGCCCGACGCTGCCCCATGATCACGAAGTCGTTGATGAATGTGGTGAGGATCTGCCGGCGCTTTTCGGTGCCAGCAGTGAGCTTGACGATGCCACGCGGCTGGCTGTACTTGTAGCGAATGTAGACGAGGAAGTCCATGCAGTACTGGCACGTGCACTGCGGCATGTTGCTCACGGCGCTCAGCACATTCTCGCGCAGCGTCTCGAACTCGGCGAAGCACCACTCCACCTTGAACGTCGGACGAGTCGCGTGGTGGCGCGGGGAAGGCGCGTCCGTCGGGTCGCAGGGGCTCGTGGGCAGTCGTGATGACGGCAGGCTAAGATACACCTCGAGCGTGTAGTAGACCGCCTTGTCCTCGCCGACGCTTGTCTCGTTGATCTCGATGCGGTCGACGCTGTTGAGGAAGCCGACCGAGAGGCTCGTGTTCCAGCGGCGGTGCGCCTCAAGGTCGAGCTGCAGACGCTCCTGCATGCCCTGGGGCCGGGTCACGGTGGGCAGCTCCACGTCCTCGCCGCTTTGCGCCGCCACCACGATGGCGCAGTCGTGCGGCATGAGCTTCTGCAGCTTCTGAAGCTGGTGCGGGCGCTCGTGGTCGGCCACGTACGCCGTCGTCGCGGTCATCTTGGTCGCGGTCATTGCTGCAGCTTGTGGGGCGCTTGTCTCGAAGAAAATTGAGAAGTGCACGTGGGCTCTTGAGTCTGGTGTTTTCGGCAGTGAAGGCTACCTCTACGATTCTATAGGCTGGTCTTGGGAATAAGTTTTCCCACAACTCCGTGTTTGGTCGCAAAAGGTTGAAAATGTCAAAAGTTTCCCCAGCACTCCGTATTTTGGGAATTACCCGGCGGCCGAGACTTGGCGACATGCGCGGCGCCATCCGCCAGTCGCCTGAGCTGGGAAATAGAATGGGCGCATCAAGGCAAAACTGAAGATATGAGACAGAGCACGATGACGGCCGATGATTGGCTGCGCAATCGGCGCAGGCTGCTCCCCAAGCAGAACGACCATCACTCCGGGTATACCTGGCTGTCTCTTTCCATTTCTCGCCGGGCGCGAAAGGCGAACCCCCGGCAGGCATCAATGGGCTGTGGACGCGCGTGCGAGCGCGTGACTGGCCCACAGCGCCCGGCGCCGATCCCCTGGACTCCAGGGCCTGGAGGCAGCCATCGCCAGCCACCGACGTACGTGAAAGGCGCGGCAGTCGGCAGTCGCGCGCGACGGATGGAAGTCCCAAAGAGTTTTTGGGTCTTTGAAAGACCGCCGGGATCCGCGACGCTTACTGACCGCCGCAATGAGTCACCGAATCCGGTTTAGTGCTGGAGACTGGAGCCTGACACCGCATATCCTACGCTGAAACAAGCAGCTCCAAGCTCGCCATGCTGCTTTCCAGGATAGCAAAGGCTTCTCTCGCGTGCAGGAGGGAGTCGCAAGCTGCCACCTTGCCAGTATGGCGACGTTGGAGCGATGAACACGATGTGAGGGTGTGGGCGTGAGCGGTGGTCGCTATTCTAGCGGCTTGGTTGACGCGGTCCGAGGCGGTGATAAACAGCTTGACGCGGAACGGCTGGCGGGCCCGAATTCGGCGCGTCAACTTCAGCTCCGTGTGTTGTTTTCCCCCATGATCTCTGCGGAGGTTGCAACAGACTGCACGTATTTGCGAGCGTGCAGCAACAAGTTAGATGTTATTTGTGCTGGACGCTCAAAGGGTCATCAACAGCGTGAGGACACCTGCGCCCACCAGCATTTCGCGTGCCAGAGCAGAAATTGAGCGAAGTCAGCCTGGCTGTAAGATGAACGCCGTTGCTAAGTGAAAGCAGACACCGTGGTGCGGATGCGTGCCGGTATTGCTACATTATGTTGCTCGATAAGTGCCACCGCTGCTTTATTCCAAGTGTGCTAGGGCATTTGCCTGGTGCAGCGAGATAGACAGCATCGCTGGGCTATCGACCACAATGCTCCCAACGTGTGGACTTACCAGTTGCTTTGTCGAAGAACAAGCGCGTATGCAGTATCATTTGGTGCCGTGTGCGTCCGTTTCCGCCACAAACCAAGCACATTGAAAGATATCCGTCTACCCGTCACGCTGCGCGTCCTCGGTATACCCGGCTCACATGAACAAATTGCACATGAGAGACGGGAAACTCTGCAACATTCGCTCATGTAAAGTCGGAGTTCGATCGGATCTTCTGGAGGTGCCGACCCGAAGTCCACGATGGTAAATCTTCAAGAAGTTCATTTTACAAAAACCGAGATGGAAGACGAATCTCTTTTCCAAGTGGGCGAGACGGTCGAGTTTTGGCGAGTGCTGGTGCACTTGAGCGTGCTAGCACTCTGCCTCGTGCTCTTTGAAAAGGCGCTGCATCGTCTGGAGCGCAACTTCCCTCCGTCCGACAAATATCAGCACATGCTCAAGAAAGTATACCGCGAACTCATGACCCTCGGCTTGATCAGCCTTGGACTCAAGATATTCAAGGAAGTCCCCAGCTTCGACAGCGAGGGGAAGCCAATGATCGCGTTTGAGGTGGCCGACCTGGCCATCTTTCTCTTGGCGCTTACGCTTATTTTGCAGTCTGCTGCCATATTCCTGATGCTCCGCAACCAGAACGACCGGGCTGATCGAGCCGAGTTGGTTACAACGAGAGGCCTGGCCCAAGCGATAACTTCAACGGACTCGGAAGACATGGGGCCTTCGTTCGTCCAGACACTATTCTGTTGTGGCAGAGTAGCGAAGCGAAAGTCCATGGACAAGGAACTTGTCGAGTTGCGCCTACTACGACGCCTGTTCTTGCGACGATTTGGACTACCACAGCTCTTCCCGTTCGCCACATACCTCAGTCGCGCGCAAGCGAGCCAGATTTCGCTCATGATTGAGGTGGAACCGTCGATGTGGATCGCTCTGCTCGCCGTAGCATGGTCGATCTGCGGAGTGCTCCGACTACTGAAGGCGCTAGACGGCACCATACCGGCGCGCCAGGAGCTTGTGGAGGCGTTTTTCATGATAGCGTGGATCCTATTGCTTCTGCACTTCATAGTGTGCCTGTACTTTCGTACGTGTGTGCACTACCTTCTGCGGGTAGCGGCATTCAGTGAAGATAAAACAGTTCTTAGCGCAAATTTGAACGCGATCGCTGAAGAGGAAGAAAAAGCTTGGCGAAGTGAGGAGGCGGATAAGGCGCTACGGATCATGTGCAGTATCCAAGAACAGCACGAGGAGCTTCATTGCCGGCGCCAGCGTGAACAAAGCACAAGGCTTCAAGATATTGTACCCAAGGACTCGAATAAGGAGAAGGAGTTGGAGGCCCTCCGTGGAGTCGTAGCTGGTTCGCCAGAGCTTGAGCTCCGCTTCTTCTCTCACGAAGTTTGGCACGCCACCGTCATGCTTTTGCTGATTCTGAACGGATTCCTCGTCAACCTGTTCGTGCAGTGCGTTGTGTACGATCTGGACGAGATCTATGACGACTTTGGAGCTCTACCGACCATTGTGGTGCCGCTGCCTTTGGTGCTGAATACGGTTGTATTTCAGCGCCGCATCTTCTACGACTTCGTTGTCATCAGCAACATCCTCCGCGTGGACTCTCGTGTGCTCAGCGATGTGGTTGAAAACTTCGGCGACGTCATTCAGCTTCGGTCTGAGTTCGGAACCTCGTTGTTGCAACAAATAACGCAGCGTCAGTTGTCTGTCATGGATCTGGAAGCAGAGCTGAAGGCTCGAGACCCCAGTGGCTCGGGGCTTATCGGCGTGGAAGACCTTCGTGTAGTTCTCGCAAAGTTTGGAGTCCGCCTGACACGGTTTCGCTTCAACAGTGTCGTGAAGTTGTTGTTCGAGCTCGAGGGCATGGCTCTCGCTTACTCCCAAGTTATCCGCCTCGTCTTGATGGCTAAAAGCGAGAGCCACGCCGCCAGGGCCAACTTTGTCGGCCAGCACCAGCCACTCCCGCTGCTGCGCTCTCGCAATTTCGCTCGCGACAACTTCGGTGCACCGTCTCAGTCAAACTACAACTTGTTTTCCTCAACCAAGCAGCTACCCCCATCGAACACGGAGCCCAAACCCAACCCAAGTGCTCGAATGGACAGCCGTAACTGAATCAAGCGCCCACAACACCCTGGGCTTCCGTCCCCCATTGTCAGCTCCTAAACACTGCACGGCATGTTCAACTTGGAAAGGCTTTCAGGTTCGAGGCGACTCAGCAAAGTTAGGTTTTCTGCGTGCTGAGGTATCAGTCAAAGAAATCATCAAAACCCAACTTCGTGGAACTGGTGCGCACTGTAAAGTACAGCGTTGCCACTCAACAATTCGTACAAGTGCAAGTGTGCGGTATCTTCCTATTTTCGAGAAGGCTTTGAACGGATAACCCGGCACGCATCCACGTTGACGTTCTCAACAGGGGTTGGAAAAAATAATATCAATACAATAGTTACGGCATTTTTAGCACGGATTAATTTATTATTGCTTTAGGGTGTTCCCAACAATGCAGTATTTTCACAATTATTGGCAATAAATATATACGGGATTTTTGTAGTAAGCTTAGTTTTTGTATTGGCGCAAGTGTTGATATTGTATTGGTACAATTTTCCATTGTACAGAAAAAATAATATCAATACAATAGTTACGGCATTTTATTATTGCTTTAGGGTGTTCCCTAAAGCAATAATAAATTAATCCGTGCTAAAAATGCCGTAACTATTGTATTGATATTATTTTTTTAGGGTGTTCCCTAAAGCAATAATAAATTAATCCGTGCTAAAAATGCCGTAACTATTGTATTGATATTATTTTTTCTGTACAATGGAAAATTGTACCAATACAATATCAACACTTGCGCCAATACAAAAACTAAGCTTACTACAAAAATCCCGTATATATTTATTGCCAATAATTGTGAAAATACTGCATTGTTGGCTGACCCTGTATTGCAATGATTATTACTGCGACTCCAAAACCAAAATACAATATGATATTTTATATTCCGACCTCTGGGGTTCATACGATATGTTGGGGCCGACAGGCCCCGACATATCCGACACCGAGCTCCGAACTCCGACACTCCGCCGCATGTTTGTTTATAAGTTTATAAGTCAGTTTAGAATTGAGTACAAGGTCGTTCAAAGGGAGTTCAAGCCGTGACAGACGTTCGCTATGAGCTGGAGACACCGAGGCGGTGCTGAAGCACTTTGACGTGACGAAGGGGCGCAGCCTGAGCGCCGGCAGGTGGAGCAGTGCAGCGCAGAGCACGGCTACAAGGACCTGGACAAGGAGGAGCGAAAAACCAGGAGCGGAAGCAGTTCGCCGTGATGAAGGAGGAGGGCAGACAGGAGGCGGAGGCAGCAGCTATCCGCATCTAGCGTGGCCGCTTGGCTCGTCAGATCTTCTCCAAACTGTGCATCGAGAAGATCGAGAAGGAGAGAGAGATCGACCGCGTGCGCGAAGAGTTCTCCAAGTTCAAGATGGAGAAAGCTGAGCAAGACGACGAGTTCGCGCGCATGCGAGAGGAGAACGCCAAGTTGAAGAAGCAGTTGGCGGAGCTGCTGAGGACCAGCCAGGAGCTCGGAGCACTGATGCGCCTGCGACGCGATCAACAAGGAGGTCGAACTCACGCAGAAGATGACCCCTCAGCTGGAGACGACGCGCGGCAAGTACTAGAAGACCGGCAGCTCGCGGTCCACGGAGCCGGACAAACTCAACTCGTCCGACAGCTCGTCCGCTTTCAGCGAGAACGAGCACTGGAAGGAGGTCTGCCATTGACTCGAGCACTGCGTCTTTACTGCACAAAACGAAAGAGCAACCAAGACAGTCAGGTAGGATCGATTTAGATAAGATCATTACATCGCACATGTTCCATCAAACATGCATTCTGTTCTCCTTCTTGCGAGGTGAACCAATCTCGCATTCATGAGCTGGCCTTTCATCCACAGCTTGGTGTCCTTAGCAATCTCGAACGCAGCGCAGCCCTTGCAGAACGCTGAACGCTAAATGCCATGCCCGTTGTGTTGCTCGCCATCGAGCGCTAGGGTAGCGTCAAGCCCTACGTGGACGAGCTGTTAGGTCTCCGGTTCTTCTCGATCATCGTGGTCGTCGTGGTCGTGGACACAAACTTGATGTAGCTGATCAGCAGGAAGCGCCTCACGCTCTGGCCGCTGCTGTAGAACGTCGGCATGTTGGTACTCAGCGCTCCGTAGTCCGTGTACGCCGGCGAGTCCAGTCCCGTGTACATAATGGTGCCCGTGGCCGCATCGGACGAGCTGCTGTAGTTGCCCCCGGTACCGAAGATCGAGTCCAGGTTGGCGATGAACACGAGCGAGGGCGTCAGCACGGGCGGCAGCAGCAGCTCAAACACGGAGGACACGGGCTTGCGGCATCTGATGACGAGGTTCTTCCTGATCAGGTTGGTCACTTGTCTCTAGGCAGCGACCATCGCAACGTTTACTTGTTGCTGCTCGTCAGCACTCAAACCGAAGACAGCGGACCACTTTCGCCTCCGCAGTCAGACACGTCACCTGCGCTGCAAGAGCCGCTCCTGTTCCAGCCTGTGTGTCGCCAAACCGCAGCGAGATAGCCTCGCCAGCACCGCTGCTACCCGTGCCCACGCTGAGCAAGACGGATCCGCCGTTGCCGCAAGTCGCCCGCCGAGCCCAGCCCGTTGTCAGTTTGATCAGGCCCGACGAAGCGGCCGTGCTGTTTGCGCCCACGCCGCCATCCGGAGTGTGCATCAGCACATTGCCGCTCGTGAAGCTATTGCTCTCGCCGCTGGACACGCCCACGTCGCCGCCCACGCCGCCCGCAGCGGTGCTCGTCGTATTCAAGCCAGCGCACGCCGCCGCCCTTAGCCGTATCGCCACTGCCCACGGACAGCTTGATGTTGCCTACTCGGCGGCCGCACCCGTCGATAGACGCACAGACCCGCTCGACGAGGACGATAGCCAGAGACAGAGACCCACTCATGCCGGACGCAGCGCTCCACAGTGACGTCGCCGCGATAGAACGCCGGGCTCTCGGCAGTCGTATCCGTAGGATAGACAGCTGTAGCGTGGCCTCGAGGTGGCCGTCCGCGAGGCCTTCCAACCCGTGCTGGGTGAGCGCGTTTCTTCTTTAGGGCGTGCTTGCTCTACTCAAACGGAATACCGGGGGAATCATGGGCGCATGGGAGATGGTGGTATTTGTCTCGCGACCACTTTGACCACATTTGACCACAATGTTGTCTCGATGCTGGTAGATTTTTATTGCTATACGCTAAAGAACTCTGTTATCGTACGAGTAGTATTCTTCTTCGCTAGCAAACACGCAGGATTTTGAGACCCTTCACCGCACTTTAAGTGCTTCTGGCGGCAGCTCGAACACGAAGTCGCCTTGCTAGCTGGACCGAGAGGTGGAGCAATGCTGTCAGATATCTCGTTGCCGCTACTCGCTGGCTTGGGGCCATTTTTTCTGCTGTTCGACGTCGTTTAAGGCGGCAACGTAGTTGATTATCCGTGAGGTTCGCGTCAGGGTAATATTTCTTCAGCTCCTGCTGCAGCAATATATATTTTCCACGAGTATACACCAGCGAATCAGACAGTTTACGCAACTCAGCCAAGTGCTCTGGTGCGATAGTAGATGGCCGAGGCCGTTTTGCTGGAACACTTGATTGTCCTGCATCTTCACCAATCCCAACAGTGTCACGACGAATATCCAGCGGTTGTAGTCTTGCTGGAGGTGCGTCGTCTGCATTTCCGCTAGTTGTAGTGGTCGAAGCATCGATGTCATCGTTCGCTGCAGTTTCTTGATCTGTAAGCAGAGTAATTAACGGCTCGGCTCGTTTTTCTTCTTCATCACGGGCTGGACAAGATAATGGAGCGTCTGTGGGGTTCGTGACCATCGCTAGTTTCCTCTTCTTACGGTTTTGGACCGCCTTCAGCGCTTCCCAGCGCTTCTCCCGCACCGATTCATCACGTTGACCAATTCCAGCGCAGACACAACTTGCAAAGTCGTAGATACGGTGGGATAATCGTTTATGAGCTGTGCCGGCCTTGAACTTTCGCAGAATCTTGAAGACATCGCGCATCAAATCAGCCTCGCAGTCTATCGGTGAACGCAAAACCAGGGAAACAGCTTCTTGAGGATCAAAATGGAATATTTTTGCTTGTTTTCGAGCGGAGCTTGTACTTTCAGGATCAGCATCAAGTGATTTAATTTTTGAGACCATCGTAGCATAGCTCCGCTGTTGTAGCCGTATTTTAGGGTTTGTGTTGTTGCAAACAACAATATTGAACATCATCGTTGTTATCATTTCACACGTGCACCATTCACGCTTGCTAGCAGCCTGCTCGCTGCGCAGCTGCCTGAGCAGCTCGTGTTCCTCCGTAGAGAAGCCCTGGTCGCCTTCACACTCGGTACTTGCCAGTCGAATAGAGTTTAAAAAACTCGTCATGCTTCAGCTTGGCCGATTGGAGTAACGGCACTTTTCAACAGCAGTTCCGCTGGTGTTGCCGGGAGCGATTAAGAGTCCCTTCGAGACATGTTGTGTTCACTCTTGCACTTAGAAATACCTGTGCTCAGGAGTCAAAGTCAAAGTCCCGCTCGGTCTCCGTTCTATACTGCGGGGGTACAAGCGGCGAAGAGAAAAGCTGCATCACATACTCCATCTGAGGCGAAGTAGGGACCATCGTTCCACAGAGTAATGCAGTATGGCCCGCCGACATCAAATCAACGCCATTCATGGGCGGATTGCGCCCGAACTTAGCACCGATAGACAAATTATGCTTGACGATAAACCAATCTAAGATCCGCAAGCCAACATCAATGGATACATTTCTGGTAAGCAGGTTTTATGAGGAAGAGTGAAAGCCCTCAAGTTGGCTAGTAGATACCACGCGAACTCGATGACCGCCTTCCTCGTTAGTGTTTGAGCCCACGTACAACTCGCCACGCTGAATCTGCTCCAAATTACTCTGACACGACCCTTTCCAATCTTTCAGGCTGCACGATACACTTGAGCGCAAAACACCGCTGACTACACTTTGAAATTGAAGAGCCATTTCAGCAGTAGGGCGCAATTCACGATCCACATTGTAGATCGCACGGGAGAGTTCCTTTGAAATTCGTTTGCTGGTGACGGGTGCCTTTATTTTTCAGTGATGCGAGTTATCACGTGAAAGGGGTCCTGTTTTGTGACCACCTCGCTACCAATCACTTCTGTGACAATTTTCTTGACAGCCGACGCGTTATCCGACACAACTACATGATCCAGGTCATCCCCACAAGGCGCACGAAACTGCGACTTCACATGTTGAAGCAAGGCTCGTGTTTCTTCCTTGTTTTCAGACCTGGTCGGCCGCCGCCCAATAATCTGCCCAATTTCATTCTGGAACAGCAAAAGCATTTTCGCATCTTTGAGAGATTCACGTTGCCCCTTGGCCTTCCACAGCTTTAGCCGCTTGCAGAACTTGACAGAGTGATCCATTCTCATGACCCTCTTTACAACACAGTATTTCATCACTTTTTCATACAGCGACCCGTACAGCTCTGTAGCGTGTAGCCATGCCGTCGTAAGCGTGTGATTGTCAACAACTTTGTTTTGATATGCATACTGATCCTCTGATATTGGAGTGGGGGCCTGATAGGTGAAGCAACGCTCGTGGTTTCGCTTGATACCACTGGAAAACAGACCCAAAAGCTTGTAGTAGCGCTGTTTGCGCCTACGCTCCATATTGGCCATGCTACGTTGCAACCCATCCTGCGCGGTAATACCGTCATGAACCATCTCCATGAGTGAGTTCGAGAACACTAGCTTTTGGCTCAGAACAAATGGAAAGTGAAAAATCATATCGGACCATTGTGCAAAGTAATCCGAGCTCACAATGGAAACATATGATCCTGTTACAGCGCGCCTACACTTCACAAATACCAGGTCGCACTTGCACTCCACAGATTCCACCACACGACGGCAATAGTCTTTCACCTTCGGATTGCAGTTGCAGTCTCGGCTGATGCACGACGGCAGACCTTTGCCTCCTCGATACTCCGGGATCCACACGAACAACGGACGTGAAAACAGCCGCGACAACTCCATGTCATCCACCTTTTCCTCAGGATAAACTAGACGGGGAGGGAATGAGCGCCGTCCAACCGTGCTGCCTTGTTATCATTGCGCGCTGCTGACAAGGCCATGCCTACTGCGAACTCCTCAGCTACAAGTTCTCGGTAAATAAAGGGAAAACGGCTGCGCCCCTCCAGGGCTGCGGCCGGAGTTCGGAGATCTCACCTAAATTTATCGGAGTTCGGGCCCTCGAATCTCCCATAAACCGGAATCATTCGGGTCCAAAAAAGGTGAGAAGTGGTCAAATCCGGTCGGATGTGGTCCTGATCGGTGGCGGTAGATTCCCCGGAATAACGTATGAACCCCCACCTCTGGTTCTCAACGATTACACTTCCACCCTCTTCGCAGTACACGAGCATCGATCGCCAGTAATGATCAGCAAGTCGTTCCTTGAGTCCTTGAGTCAGTCTCGATCGAGCCATTCGGTGGGGCAAAGCGCAATCCGCATCATGTTTTCGGCTGGCTCGTTGCCCCATTCGCGTTGACTCCACAAACCGAGGCCGGAAGGTCTCCGGCTATCCACACGATAACATGATTAATATCCAGGTCCTGCGCTTCGTTAAAACACACAGAAGCTCGAACCGATAGCCCGTCTCACTATGCTAGAACGATGCAAGGCATCGCTCTCCAAAAAGCTCGATGCGCTGGGAGCTCAACTTGGGTTGGCCCGGCTCACCCGTCAACACGACGTTCAGCTTTGCCATGCATCGGTATCTTGCATCGGTATCTTGCGGGGTCGCCAGCTGGGAAGTCTGGCAAAGCCCAAGATGGTGCTTTTGCTGGCAATCCGTAAAGCCTGGCACTTGGTGCACGGACCCACTTTACAAACAGCACCATGGGCGGCGGGTCGCTCTTCCAGGTCGGCGAGGATGTCGAGTTCTGGCGGGTGCTGGTGCACCTGAGCATCCTGACCTTCTGCCTCGTGCTTTTCGAGAAGGCGCTGCACCGCATGGAGCACAACTTCCCGGCGTCCGACAAGTACCAGCACATGCTCAAGAAAGTCTATCGAGAGCTCATGGTGCTGGGCTTAATCAGTCTCGGACTCAAGATTCTCAAGGAGAACCCGGACATCGACAGCGATAGCAAGACCATGCTCGCGTTCCAAGTGGCCGACCTCACCATCTTCTTCCTGGCGCTGGTGCTCATCTTGCAGTCCACTGCCGTGTTCCTGCTACTCCGCAACCAGAACGATCGAGCGGATCGCGCCGAGCTAATGAAGACGCAGGACCTCGTCGAATTGGTGGATTCTGTAGACGACGCCAAGGACGCAGTGCCGTCGTTCATCCGAACGCTGCTTTGCTGCGGTCGAGCGTCCAAGAAGAAGACTGTTGTTAAGAAACTCGTCGCGTTGCGGCTGCTTCGCCGTCTCTTCCTTCGTCGCTTTGGGTTCCCCCAGCTCTTCCCGTTCGCCAAGTACCTCAGTCGAGCGCAGGCCAACCAGATCTCGCACATGATCGAGGTGGAGCCGTCCATGTGGGTGGTTCTCCTTGCTGTGGCGTGGGGGATCTGCGGACTACTCAATGTTCTCGAGGCCCTAGATGCGGACATGCCCGAGCGACAGGAGCTGATAGAGGCCTTCATGATCGTCGCGTGGATCGTGCTGCTGCTCCACCTCATGGTCTTCCTCTACTTCCGCTCCTGCGTCCAATATCTCCTTCGACTTGCCGCTGTCAACGAAGATAAGACCATCCTCACTGCCAACCTACACGCCATAGCCGAAGAGGAGGCCAAGGCGTGGCAGAACGAGGAGGCGGACAAGGCGCTGGAGATCATGAGCAGCATTCAAGAACAGCACGAAGAGTTCGAGTACCAGCGAGTCCAGCGCGAGCGGAAGCTTGCCAAGCAAGACGGCGGGCGGCTTGGAACTTACTGCAGCCGTGTATCAGCGCTGTTTAGCGCGGACTCGAGGAAGATCAACGGGTGTGAGAGCATCGGTGGGGTCGTCCCGGGGTCGCCGAACATCGACATCCGCTTCTTCTCGTACAAGGCGTGGCACGTCAGCGTCATCCTCCTCCTCGTGCTCAACGGCTTCCTCATCACGCTGTTCCTGCAGTGCGCCGTGTACGATCTGGACGAGATTTACGAAAACTTCGGCACGCTACCGGCAGTACTCGTGCCGCTCCCGCTCGTGCTCAACGCGTTGTACTTCCAGCGCCACATTTTCTACGACTTTGTCGTTGTTAGCAGCACGCTTCGCATCGATTCGCACACGCTGAGCAGCGTGGTGGAGACGTTTAGCGAGGTGGTGCGTCTGCGGTCCGAGTTCGCGGCCTCACTTCGCCATCATCTAACGCAGCAAGAGCTCACTATTGCCGACCTTCAGGAAGAATTGAAGGCGCGAGACGCCGCTGGCTCGGGGCTCATCGAGGTGGACGAGCTCCGATCTGTGCTCGGGAAGTTTGGCTTCCGCCTGACGCGGTTCCGCTTCAACAGCGTCGTCAAGATGCTGTTTGAGACCGAGAGAACGAGCGTCGCGTACAGCCAAGTGGTTCGTCTCGTGGCGATGGCTGAGAACGAGCACCTCGTGGAGAACGTCCAGGCCGCTGAGTACCCGGCCCATCCGTTGCTGCGGCCGAGTGTGCTGATCTATGACAATATGGGGCAAGCAAGTGCGTTATCGCAGTCTAACTACAGTTTGTTCGCTTCGACGCGTCATGTTCCGCTTGCCCAGTCCAGCGTAAGAGCGGAGCCACACCACCCAGACCACTTTGTACATGTTCCAGCTAGCAGCTTCTTCCTACAGCGCGAGCCAGATGCCTCTGCGATTCAACAGCCTGTGATGCCCCGCCCAAGCGTCAGCTCGCAGGCGCTGCACGACATGTTTAACCTTGAAAGACTGTCCCAGTCCCGTGCGCGGTCCAACACCAGACAACTTTAACCCTCGGCGAGCGACCGCACGTCGCAACAAATTGACTAACTGCCTCAATACATTCAAGCTTGAAATCGCACGCCGTAATGCTGCTTGACCACATTTGACATCTGCATTTACTTGCTTGTGGGCGGGGGCGTCGCGCCTGGCTTCTGTTTGAATTCCGCCCACAGCGCAGGTGGGAATTGCACCAGCACGCGCTCGCGCATGTGCGCTTGAGTCTCCGCGTGGATTTCACGAAAGTCTTCCTGTCCGTGATCGGCCTGAGTCAGTACGCGAGGCGCAGTGGCAGGATTCTCATGCCCAGTCTTGTCACTGTCGGTCGACACAAAGCGCACTTCTTCATCGTCCATCTCCTGGTGGATCGCCACCTCTACTTCAGCCTGCAGCTCCGTGAAAATCTGCAAGAAGAGCAAACATTATACGTTAATAAAGCACAGGGATCGATGGGATATGAGTCGAATTGTACCTCCCAGTTTGGGAAATTCTTGACAACCTGCGACGGAAAAATAAAGAGCAACAAACACTGCGTCAGCTCGCTATCCAGACGAACAGTCAATCAACCCAGACGTCGTACGCTGAAGTATGTGTACGGCTGCGGGTTCTGGTACATGCGCGTGTTCGGCAAGTTGAAGCTAAAGGGCTTGTCTGAAGCGTAGAAGACAATGTTGGCGGCATCGGGCTCGTCCGGCGCCTCCATTTCACGGAAGCACTTGACGTACTTGAACACGCTCTGCAACGTGCGGTAGATGGACTTGGGCGCTGCAGCGCGCGGGCCGTGCATGTAGCCAACGAAGTTCATGACGAGCACTCCGTCTTGCGTCAGCCAGTTCTCGCGAACGTGCAGCATCTCCTCTCGAACGAAGAAGGCGAAAGGGTTCCAGCCCGTGTAGACATCCACAATGAGCAGGTCGTAGGGGTGCTCCTCCTCCTCGTCTTCCGTTTGCACCCCCAAATCCTGCGGCTTACTAGCCAGGAACTTGAGTCCATCCATGACCAATGTCCGTCCATTGGGACATCTCTGCTCGCCCTCTTCCTCATCCTCATCTTCGTCGTCATCTTCATCAGGTCTCGGACACCATTCATACTGGAAATAGTCCGCCGCCTGCGTGACCACGGCCTCACTGATCTCCACCACATCTGAGCAGCAAATTCATCCAAAGGCATAATTAGTCCGAAAGCAGAATTATGCCAAAAGCAGAATTCACCCGAAATCGCTCGCACCGGTGGGGATGTCCATCTCTCGTAGGAAGCTCGGGACGGTGCCGATGCCCAGTCCGATCTGCAGCGCCCGCGTGGGTTTGTCCTTCAAGTAGGCGGCGCACTGCATAATTGTGAAGCCCGGGAACGCCGTCTGCTTGCGCAGATACGGGTCGTCGAACTCGGCCCCGATGATGGTTTCGTCGTAGAGCAGGTGGAGGACCCCGTTGCGCCGCACCACCGCCACCACCGAGTCGTCCACGTCGATGCGGCTCACGACCGTGTACACGTCGTCGGTGGCGGGCTCCAAGCGACTGCCGGCGGGCTGCGTGCCCACACACGACAGTAGCAGAGTTAGCAGAAGTATCAGCTGCAGCATTTGGGGGGGGGCAATCAAGTCAAAAGTATGCTTTTTGGCTGAATTGTGTCGAGATTGGTGTAAAACACATAAATCGATCACCGAAAAGTTGCCTTGGGGCATTAGAGCAACCTCGTGTTGTTAGACGTGAATTTAGTGAACCGCTGGGAACTTACGGAGGACGGCGCCGTCCCGCAGAATCATGTGCTGGACGAGCCTCAGATGGCTGGGTGGCTCACGATCTCGGATGGCGAACGCGAAATTAAACGCACTGAGCGGCTGCTGCGCAAGAACCGCCACGTAAGGGGTCCTGCAGGCGCGGATATCCGACGTCGTGACTTTGTTGTAAGTTGTATGACGACAAGAGGCGAGTTTGTTGAAATCTGCGCTCTAGTGCCCCCTGAGCCTTAGGGACAATACAGTCTGTAACGCATTAGCAGTCTGGCTCGTGGTTCGACACAACGTAAGCCGCGCCAACAGTCCTGAGAGCTGAGATGGTGAGGCCATAAGAGACCCATTTCCTACTTGTCCATTGCCATTTTACTATTGTCTGTCGCGATGGGAGGCGGGTCACTCTTCCATGTGGGGGAAGATGTCGAGTTCTGGAGAGTACTCATTCACCTGAGCATCCTGGCCTTCTGCCTCGTGCTCTTCGAAGCAGGACTACACCGTCTGGAACACAAGTTCCCTCCCTCCAGGAAGTATCAGCACATGCTCAAGAAGGCCTATCGAGAGCTCATGGTGCTGGGCCTCATCAGTCTCGGACTCAAGATCATCAAGGAGATCCCGGACATCGACAGCTACAGCAAGACGATGCTGGCGTTCCAAGTGGCCGACTTGACCATCTTCCTATTGGCGCTGGCGCTGATCTTGCAGTCCACGGGCGTCTTCCTGCTGCTCCGTAACAAGAACGCAAGAGCTGAACGCGCCGAATTGATCACGACCCAAGATCTAGTGAATTTTATCAACGGCACCAAAGGCTCGTTCGCTCAAACGCTTGTCTGCTGTGGCCGAGCAGCCAAGAAGCGGTCTAACGTCAGGGAACTCATCGAACTCCGCCTTATCCGTCGTTTGTTCCTCCACCGCTTTGGACTGCCGCAGCTCTTCCCGTTCTCCAAGTACCTCAATCGCGCGCAAGCTAACCAGATCGCGCACATGATTGAGGTAGAACCGTCGATGTGGGTCGTCCTCCTCCTCGTGGCCTGGGCGATCTGTGGAGTGGTCGAAGTTCTCAAACATCTTGACACCGATATGCCGGAAAGTCACGACCTGGTCGAGGCGTTCATGATGTTTGCGTGGGTTCTGCTGCTGGCTCACATCTCAGTCTACTTCTACTTCCGCTCGTGCGTGGACCACCTGCTTCGATGTGCAGCGTTCAGCTACGACAAGGTCACGCTCACTGCCAACTTGACTGCCATCGCTGAAGAGGAGGCGAACGCCTGGCAGAACGAGGAGGCCGACAAGGCGCTGGAGGTCATGAGCTGCATCCAGGAACACCACGAGGAGCTTGAGTTCCAGCGTCGCCGCAACAAGAACATCGAGGCGCAGCAGCCCAAGAAGAAGACGACTATAGGCGGCAGCACCGACACACGAAATCGAGGAGAGAGCTTGAGCGGCGTCATGCCGGGGTCTCCGCGTATCGACATCCGCTTCTTCTCGCACAAGGGCTGGCACATCGGCGTCATGATGCTTCTGGTGCTCAATGGGTTCCTCATCACGCTGTTCGTGCAGTGCGCGTTCTACGACATGGACGACATCTACGAGGACTTCGGTACGCTGCCGACGATCATGGTGCCGCTGCCGCTGGTGATCAACGCGCTGTTCCTGCACCGGCACATCTTCTACGACTTCGTGATCGTCAGCAACACGCTGCGCATCGACTCGCACACGCTGAGCGATGTGGTGGAGAACTTCAGCGAGGTGGTGTGTCTGCGGTCCGAGTTCGCGACCTCACTGCACCACCATCTAACACAGCAAGAGCTCACTATTGGCGACCTCCAGGAAGAATTGACGGGGCGAGACACTACCGGTTCGGGGTTCATCGAAGTTGACGATCTCCGCTACGTGTTGGCCAAGTTCGGGTTCCGTCTCACGCGGTTCCGGTTCAACACCGTGGTGAAGCTGCTGTTCGAGCTCGAAGGCACGGCGGTCGCGTACGCGCACGTGATTCATCTGGTGCTCATGGCTCAGAATGATAACCTGCTCGAGTCAACCTCAGCCCAGCAGCAGCAGCCGCATCCGTTGTTGCGGCCGAGTGTTATGGTCTACGACAACGTCCTCGGTCAGTCGAGTATCATGCTGGACTGGTCCAGTCCGGCCAGCTTCGTGAACGTCTCGATGGAGAGCACGTCGCCGCCCAAGCTCTCTCTCCCTGGGACGAGCGCGCCAACGCACCAGTCGAACTTCCCGCGTCCGAGTGTCAGTTCTCAAGCTCTGCACGACGTGTTCTTCCTGCCTCCGGTGGGTGGGGCACCAACTTCGTTCGACACGGATCTACCTACGACTCCCAAAAAACGCTCGAGCAATCGCAGCTCAGCCAGAACCTTGGAGCTGTCGGAGGACGACAGCGTCCTCCTGAACCACGGATTTGGCCGCCTGGATACTTCAAGGACTCGCGATCTCTAACGCCTCAAACCAAGCGCGAGATTAATTTACGTTGAACGGCTGCTCCACGAGAACTACAAGTAATGAATTAAACCGATTGTGAACTATGGTATCCTTTTGTTTGTCGTCATTTCATTGAAATGACGACCACGACAGGATGTAGGTTGCTATGATAGAACTCTTGCTTCCTTAGCCTTACCAACTTACACTTAGGTCGATACACATATTCGCTGAGCTACGATCGCTCAAGCTTTCACTTTTGGACTACCTAGAGTCGCATGATGTTGGGGCGCACATGCGAGTCGGACAGTCGTTGCAGGTTGAACATGTCGTGAAGCGCCTGCGAGCTGACGCTGCTTTGCCGACCTCGCGTGTTTGCGCCGCGGTGCGAGATCTGCGGCAGCGCCATGCTCCTGATGGAGACGCTGACGAAGTCCGCCAGGCCAGGCTCGTTCATGCTGGGCTCCCCCATGACCGGTAGCTGCCGCGTCGAGTTGAAGATGTTGTAGTTGGACTGCGACCGCATGCTGGACTGGCCCAGGTCGTCGAACATCATTACGCTCGGCCGCAGCAACGGATGCGGCTGCTGCTGCGTGTTAACCATAGTCGCCTCCAACAGGTTATCGTTCTGAGCCATGAGCACCAGACGAACCACGTGCGAGTACGCGACTGTCGTGCCCTCGAGCTCGAACAGCAGCTTCACCACGGTGTTGAACCGGAACCGCGTGAGACGGAACCCGAACTTGGCCAACACGTCGCGCAGGTCGTCCACGTCAATGAATCCGGAGCCTGTTGAGTCGCGTGCCTTGAGCTCTGCCTGCAGATCAGTGACGGACAGCTCCTGCTGGGTCATGTGATGCAGCAGCGACGTCGCGAACTCGGACCGCAGACACACCACCTCGCTGAAGTTCTCCACCACATCGCTCAGCGTGTGCGAGTCGATGCGCAGCGTGTTGCTGACGATCACGAAGTCGTAGAAGATGTGCCGCTGCAAGAACAGCGCGTTGATCGCCAGCGGCAGCGGCACCATGATCGTCGGCAGCGTACCGAAGTCCTCGTAGATGTCGTCCATGTCGTAGAACGCGCACTGCACGAACAGCGTGATGAGGAACCCATTGAGCACCAGAAGCATCATGACGCCGATGTGCCAGCCCTTGTGCGAGAAGAAGCGGATGTCGATACGCGGAGACCCCGGCATGACGCCGCTCAAGCTCTCTCCTCGATTTCGTGTGTCGGTGCTGCCGCCTTGAGTCGTCTTCTTCTTGGGCTGCTGCGCCTCGATGTTCTTGTTGCGGCGACGCTGGAACTCAAGCTCCTCGTGGTGTTCCTGGATGCAGCTCATGACCTCCAGCGCCTTGTCGGCCTCCTCGTTCTGCCAGGCGTTCGCCTCCTCTTCAGCGATGGCAGTCAAGTTGGCAGTGAGCGTGACCTTGTCGTTGCTGAACGCTGCCGAGTGGAGCAAGTGGTGTACGCACGAGCGGAAGTACAAGAAGATCGAAATGTGAGCCAAAAGCAGGACCCACGCAAACATCATGAACGCCTCCACGAGTTCGTGACTCTCGGGCATCTCCGTGTCAAGGTGCTTTAGCACCTCAAGCACTCCACAGATCGCCCAGGCAACAATAAGCAACACTACCCACATCGACGGTTCTACCTCAATCATGTGCGCGATCTGGTTAGCCTGCGCGCGATTGAGGTACTTGGAGAACGGGAAGAGCTGCGGCAGTCCAAAGCGGTGGAGGAACAAACGACGGATAAGGCGGAGTTCGATGAGTTCCCTGACGTTAGACCGCTTCTTGGCTGCTCGGCCACAGCAGACAAGCGTTTGAGCGAACGAGCCTTTGGTGCCGTTGATAAAATTCACTAGATCTTGGGTCGTGATCAATTCGGCGCGTTCAGCTCTTGCGTTCTTGTTACGGAGCAGCAGGAAGACGCCCGTGGACTGCAAGATCAGCGCCAGCGCCAATAGGAAGATGGTCAAGTCGGCCACTTGGAACGCCAGCATCGTCTTGCTGTAGCTGTCGATGTCCGGGATCTCCTTGATGATCTTGAGTCCGAGACTGATGAGGCCCAGCACCATGAGCTCTCGATAGGCCTTCTTGAGCATGTGCTGATACTTCCTGGAGGGAGGGAACTTGTGTTCCAGACGGTGTAGTCCTGCTTCGAAGAGCACGAGGCAGAAGGCCAGGATGCTCAGGTGAATGAGTACTCTCCAGAACTCGACATCCTCGCCGACCTGGAAGAGTGATCCGCCTGCCATTGCGACAATTGTGGAATGAGGAGGACTTCCACGTCCACCGTACGCTCACCATCTCAGCTTTTCGGGGGATCACATCGCCATACGCGATGCTGAACTACAGATTCGCGACGAGCTCCTTTACTTATGTGAGGCAAAACGTTACAGACACTACAGAACCCTGGCACCTACGGAGGACGTCCAAAATCATGTGCTGTGCAGGCTGCCCGCACGCCTCCGCGAGATCTCAACGTTTTGCTTTGAGCTGGTAAAGCCGTGTTTTTTTTTTGCTGTTTGTTCGTCATTTGTTGAGCCGGGCAAACATCCTAAAGGCGTTTAACGCTGTTGTACATGAATTCTGCTGTACATTAACACAAAAATTATGGTCCGATGCGCTGCTGTTGGCAACATTGATAACTTTCATGACATCGTAAGGGATAGACACAGGAGCCTCAATCTTTCATTCGTGGGGATGCTGCTAAAATACCTCGCGGGAGGATGCGTTTTCGCGCTTTGCCCACCGAATGGATCGGCGTAGCCACCAGATAACTCCGTATGTAACGTGCAAAGCACGCTGTTGTACATGTACTGTAGCGCGTTCGAAATCTGTGGCCCACAGGTGGAGACTCGAAAGATTATGGTAATGCAGGAGGTTAGTCAAGACAATGAATGGCCTTTCCCCAACACGTGCAATCTCGAAGCTACAGTAACCGTAATGCATTTTTTTTCCTCATTTCGAGTCTCAACGAAAATGTATACATGTACCGCATCGCCCCTGTCCTAAGCGAATTTCTGTATTGACCAATGAGAGAGTCATATTATTGACATATGTTTGATGCTAAACTGCTGTGCCAAGCACGCTAATCAAAGACGGATGGCGAGCGCATTGACCGAAGAACATGTCATGCTTCGCATCAACGCACCACAAGGTATTCAAATATACAAGGAAGCTCGAGCATAAGGCAAATGACTATAATCGCACAATATATGCAGACGGGCGCGTCGCCGAGCACATATTTTGAGTCGGATAATTTAGCCTATTTACTAAATTTTAGAATCTAATCATTTAGCCATGAAGCTAACCCTAACTTTTAGAACGCACATTGAGGTTCGCTTAGGACAGGGGCGATGCGGTATGTAGCAAGTGATGTCTGTCTTGAAGTCTGGTCGTCGGCTGCAGGCGAGCTGGAAATCCGACGCCATTTGCACGAAAGAAAGAGGGTTGTCCGTCGATACACACGCTAAGCAGTTCTTCATCTTGTCCACCAGTCGCCCCCCCCCCCCCGCACGATGTGGCTGTGCTCAGTTTACATAGGCATGCACTTGTCTTCAACAAGAACCACCGCAGCACTCATCGCACATATGCTCGCTTGAGCGAATCTTGCAGTGGGGACCTCTACACGCACTTCAACGTGTACTGTGTGTAGAACGATCGAAAGATAATAATGAGTGGGGACGTGTTACACGTAGCCTCGGTACGATCCGCAAGATAATCTACCCGCCTACTACAGATACTAAGTGTCAAAAGACTGATGTCCCGCGGAGGACACTCTTAACGAAAAGGAGTTAACCTTATAGAACAGTTGTGTGTAGTATTGTCTAGGCTTTGCTCGCTACCAGCGCGCTTGCTTCTTCCAGGCAACGGCACTGGGGCTATCAGGCTCTTCATCGTACGTCGCCTCTTCTTCCTCCTCCTCTTCCTCCACTGCAACAGCGCCGACAGCTTGATGCATCCGACCCACTACAATATTCTGTACAAGCTGCAGTTCCGCTGCTGGCAGCTCGAGGTACGCGCTCAGTTCCTCCGCTTCTCGCTGCAGGCGGCGAGCCTTCTCGACATTCCACTCCTCCACCTCGAGCGTCTTGGCAGCGCGCATCCACTGCGCCGCCTTGCTCACTCGCTCGGCGATCGTCAACTGCATCATCCGATACTCCTCGCGAGGGAACACAAAGCCCGGTTCTTGGCTCTTCACGTCCTGCAGCAGCGCGGCCAAGTACGCGTATCGTGGCGCGTGGCTATTCGGACCGAGTACAAGCTGGCAAGCCCGCAGACACCAGTGCACTGCGCCCAGTTGCAGTTGCGCTGTCTCCAGTCCAACCTCCAGGCTCGTTACGCGCTCCATCAGCTGCACCACGGCGGCTTCTTGCGTCCTGACGTAGTCCAGCGTAGAGTAAGCAGCGGGTGAAAATGGTCGCAACGCGAAGTCTCGGACGAAATTGTTGGCATGGTTCTCCACGCCCTTCACTGCGTGGACGTACGCCATGAGTTCGTGAGCTCCAGGAGGGCACGCCACAAGCTGCGCCTGCATCTGAGCCAAAACGTTCTCCACTCTCGCCAACGCTGGGCGTCGCCCCAAACACTCGCGACGCA
Organism: Phytophthora sojae; assembly: GCF_000149755.1. NCBI lineage: Eukaryota > Oomycota > Peronosporomycetes > Peronosporales > Peronosporaceae > Phytophthora > Phytophthora sojae. Next base: position 5,343,840 of record NW_009258116.1, read on the forward strand.
GCAGCTTCTTGTCCAAGTAGTAGAGGTTCTGTCGTCGCGAGCAGCGCGGACAGCGGAACGCTTCGATACCGTCGAGCTCCCGAGGCGAGAGATCAACGCAGGTCGAGTGGTACCATTCATCGCAGAAGTCGCAGCAGATCATGGGCGCGTGCTCCGGCCCACGACACACGCAGAAGATCGGCGCATTACCGTGACTTGCACGCTTCCGCTGCGGTGGTCGGCATGACGCACAAAGGAACGCCTCCTTGGCACGCTGCGGCAATAGCTCGGGGACACACTGCGGGTGGAAGTAGCAGCGACAACGCTGACAAGTCACGAGCTGAGCTCGCTCACTGAGCACCTGCTGGCACACGCAGTGCAAACGCGAGTGTGCTCGCAACGCCTGGTCGACAGAGCGCGAGAGTTGCTGCTGCACCTTATCCAGAGCACTCTGCAAGAACTGACCGAGCGGGAGATGGCTATTCGACGGCCGCAGGAACAGCGCGTGGACAGCGTCGCACCAGCGACGGCAGTCTTGCAGGCGCGAGTGCACTTGTCGTCGAAGCAGCGACGTGCTAGGCACAAAATGGCTGTCCGCTTGGGCGTAGAACGTCTCGACCTGGTCCACTGACGGCCGCTCCATCATCGACTTGAAATTCGGCGCGGCCGCAGATCCCGAGACAACGCTCAGAATCTGGTGCGCGCGTTGTTCCCACAGTCGGCACTTCTCGAGTCGTTCCTCAAGCTCTTGAACTCTCGCGGGAGGAATGGGGAGCGACTTTGCACGTCGCAGCAATGCCTCCAGCTCTTCAGTGCTCTTCGATCGGTCTCGTAGCGCTGCGTCCACCTCCATTGCTTCCGTTTGGGTGATAGTTAGCAGCTTACACAGCGCCTCCGTGTTCGCAATAGTGTTCGGATCGACGAGGTGCAAGTCGTGCACTTCACCCAGCACGCGGTGCACTTGCTCTTGCGTCGGCGCGCTCATGGCAGTGCGTCCTTGCGCTCTCTCCACGATGGAAGCGGACAAGACGTTCACCTTGCAGAGCACTTCAAGATACCGCTGCGCGCCCGCGAGCTGGCTGAGCAAACTCCCGCCTGAGCTGCTCTCTTTCATGGCACGCAGACGAGAACCCAGCTCCGAGATCGACGTCGTGAGCATGCCGTGGCGCACGTTGTCGTGCAGGAGCACGTTCGGAGCGCTCATGGAGCGGACAACCGACAAGGCGTCAGACGGTGAAGTCCGGAGATGAACTTTGCTCGCGGCCTCGTTGCGCTGCACATCGATCGTCGACCTCAGCATATCCACGGCGGCAGCGTGAGCTGCGTGCCACTCGCGGACAACTTCTCGGATCTGTGAGAGTCCAGCGGGTTCAACGATCATCTTCTCAGAGCTCTGCAGCAGTGACTCGAACTGGGTCACGTTCAAATACACACTCCCGTCTTCCTGGCGAAGGAAGCCAAGCAGGCGTTGCGCGTGCGAATCCCAGCGCTCAGTGTCCGCTATCGCTAGTTCTAGTGCATCCAGACGCCCACGATCAGCGCCATCGCAGGATTTTCCGCGTGACAGCAGGCGCTTCAAGTCTTCAACTGTCGGCTTCGTTACGTGAACTTTGTTGAGTGGCCGAAGCGCGGCGTCACAGTCCCTGCTCCACGCTTGAGCTCCTTCCAGTCGCCCGCGCAGACTGTTGATCATCTCCTCAAGACGCGAAGCCTCGTAGCGGTACAAGTACACGAAGTTCTCCGGGTCTCCGCACTTGCACATGGTCGGGTAGTGCTCCAGACAGCCAACGGTGGGGCCACCATTGCTGCTTTGAGGTGGGCGACATCTAGTGCAGACCACAGCCTGGAGATAGCAGTACTGCTTGCACGTCACGCAGCGGAGACCCTCATTCTTACCTGACCGACCGGCCCACAACACCATCCTACTGGGTCGCATGGTTGCGTCCGCAGTCTCCATCTTCATCCTCATCTTGCCGCCTCTGTTGCCTCGAGTCGGATTGGTGGTCCCCATCTTTGACGGCCGCGTGCAAGCTCGAGCAACCATGCTGCGTCTCATCAAAGTCGTCGAAGAGGCTTCGGGGTCAGCAACACCAGCAGAAACCACACGGTACTGGTGCTTCTCAAACTCGACCATGAGTTCGCGCTTGACGACCCGCGTCTTGCTGTCGCTGTCGTTCACGCGTTGCTCGAACTCGCGGTAATCGTGCAGCAATTGTTCAACTGCTGGGAGCAGGGAGGACTCGGTGTGCTCAAAGTCGAAGCTACTGCCGTCCACGAGAGTCTCGGCCAGCGTGCACACGAGCGCTTCGTGACAGAACACTGGCAGCTTGCGGAACTCGCGATACTTCCGCAGGGACTTGGCACCCCACGGTAACCAGTCCACAGTGGCGAAGTTGACAGCTTCGGCGCAGTTGAAGCCATTGTTGAAGCCGGCGTGGTAAGCGGACGGGAACGTTACGATGAACTCGTTCGGTCGGTGCGTAGCTCGGTACACCGGCACGCCATGCTCTCGCAGTGTCTTGGGCGAGAACATCGTGACCAATTGCATGTGCAAGTCGGGCTGACTACCGAACAGCTCGGGCGTCAGCTCCTTCATGGTGCGTTCGAAGTGTTCCGCGCTGGCGCACGGAATGCCGTACCAGGTCTTGGGCGCTCCACAGTGCAAGTAGCTCGTGCTGTAGAAGTTGTGGTCCTCCACATGCCAGCAGAACGTGGAGAAGCACATCCCGGCGTACAGCCACGGCACCATGACACCCTTGATATCTTCGTCCAGGTGCTGAAGCACGGAGCCAGGCAGCTTAGGCATGTTGTTCAGGTTCCAGTCGTCCTGTGCGTAGCGCTGCACTAGCTCCTCTAACGATTTGGCCGCGTCAGCATTGACGTTCTCTCCTCCAGCGGCTGACGCCAAGCCCTCGCGGAGTCCGTGCGAAAAGAACTTGCTCAGTTGTAACATGTACTCACTCTTGGCCTTGGTAGTCAGGTTTTTCCAGCGCTTTGACACGGTTCGCAGGTTCTTCATGTACAGGTCGAGACGAGGAAAGCCGCTGCCGTTGGCTCCCGTGTCCACGTCGCTTCCGTACTGCACTTCAAGGCGCTGCTCATGCATCGGGATACTCAGCAACCGCCAGTACTCTTTCTCCAGGTCACGGTCACTAATCGCTTCGTCGGGGTTAGTATCCGACGACAGAGAGAAGTAGCCTCGCTTCCAGGCGTCCGCGCGCTCCTTGTAGTCCACCATGCTGATCTCTGCGCCCATATCGAAACCAAACTTTGGGTTGTCCTTCTTCTTGTCCGGGTCCATAGCGTCTTCCACGCACTCCTTGCAGTACCAGTCTCCCGTAGGCACCTCCTTCAACGGGTTATCGAGGCAAAAGAGGTGCTGACCGCTGTTGCAGCCGTCGCAAAGCAGCATTTTGTCCCAGCAATCGCCACGCAGACAAACCTGGCAGATCTCGCTGTTGTACGCGAGCTCAGCCGCGTTCGCGTCCCACCCGTTGGCGATGAGGATTTCCATGGTGGACAGCTCGATGTCATCGTTTGAGCCGTCCTCCAAGTAGCGCACGGCGACATGGGGCTTCTTACCTCCGAAAACACGCTTCACCTCAGCTAATACAGCTCCTGCGTCGGGGAAAAATCGGTAAAACTTCTGCCCCGCGAGGATTTCTGGCGCTCCGAGTCGCACGTTGCGTGTCTCCGAGGGTTTAAGCGCCTCGGGCTCCAGATCACGCGTTCGAACCTTCCGCGTCTGGTCATTTTGTCGCTTTTCGGTCTTTGTAGGAGCGTCGTTCTCCTCACTGCTGGTGTGTTCGCCTTCCGAGAACAGTGTACGCTTAACGCGCAGCCTGCCGTCTTCTTCTGTGTCGTCCTCTTCTCGAGTTGTTAATGTGGCGGCCGACCGCTTTCTGCCGCTGATACTGTGCGGCTTAGAAGACGGCGTGGCCTTGGTATCACCCGAGGCGCTGGCGGCCGAAGGCGTGGCATGCACCTCCTCGACCTTGACCTTGACCTTCGCCTCTGTTGTGTCACTACTACTGCTATTGTTGTTGTTGTTCTCCTGCTTGCCTTGCTGCTGCTTTTCGTAGGCGAGCAGCATGGTCTGGTAGTGTGTCTTATAAGTCTGACACAGCTCCTCGGACGGCTCGCTCGCTGCCTTCGTGCGGCCTACTCGACGCACCACCTGCTCCCACCTGTCACTCGCACAGACAGCCTCAAAGCCGCCCAGAGCCACCACCGTCTTGTACAGCAAGTGCAGATTCACGAGCTGCCCGTCGGCGCGCGGCAGCTCCTTCATGGGCTCCCCACGCTGGTACAAGAAGAGTCTCAGCGCCTCCACGAACTGGCCCTCCGCGCGCGAGTGGCCCTCGATGCAGTTGAGCTGCTGCACGCGCGTGCGGAAGCGGAATGTCTTCTCGTTGATGGCGAACGGTGGACGCCAGCCCTTGGGCGGCACGATCTTGCAGATGCCGGCCTGCATGCCGATGTGGCGAATGCTGCAGCCACACAAGCGAGCAGAGAAAACGTTAGCACAGCTATCGAAACCTCTCATCTTCTCAGAAGAGCATTGCTCTCTCCAAGGTGCTTATGCAGCCCTCGTGTGCTCTACATCTGTAGAGGTAGAATTCTACAGCGCTCGCCCTCGCGTGGCCGCCTTCAGACAGGCCAAGCGTGGACGTCGCGTCGGTTGGCATCAGGCAAGGTCTCAACAGTGTTGGTGCAGCTGCAGGCTGTGCCAATTTATTAATTGGGCTTGTGCTGCCTTCGTGGCCGCTGGAACTGCTGGGACCGCAGCCTTTTGAGCCGGTAGAACGCGTCGAGGGCGTCGAGTCTCGAGGTGGTGGAATAAATTACCGCACCTGGAAATATATTTCAGCGGTTGCTGGAACTCCTCGGCCGTGGGGTAGAACACGGGGCACGGAGGGCAGATGTAGCCATCAGTGTCGGTCGCGTTTGGGTCCCAGTCCATGGCAAGTCTCGAGTAAGGAATGGCAAGTGGGTGCTCGAGTCCTTGCGGGCCGTGGGGCGGGCGTGGCTTGTTCCTGAGCGACGGCGAATGCGCGAGTGCAAAAATACTGGGCCAAGACGGCGCAGAAACTTCAGTGGCCGATTACACCGGGTTCTGGGCACAAAGCACACCTGGATGTGCACAATTGGCCGCTGGGCTTTCCCAAGATGGGCACAGGAGGGTAGGTCTCGTTAGCACGAAGCATATCGGTTATCAGGTTCGAAAACCGGGTTAGTAGTCACCAAAATGGCCAAACAAGGTAGATCGAAAGAGATGGGTATTTTTATCGTTCTTCTCGGTCAGATGCTGGGGGCAGCAGAGAACCTGCACGTTTACCGACGATCCCGACCCGCTGGTCTAAGCTTTTAGCCGCTTCCAGGGCATTATGTGGGTCAATTTGCCTGCGATTCACGGTGTTTGGCGGCGCTTATTGCCCTACCGACTTGCTTGTTCGTGGGACAGTCCATTGGTGTGCCATCCTGGTATGCAGTTATGGAGGTGGTAGGAAAAATTAATGCGTCCTACATGTCAAGTCCAGGCGAAGCCTACAGCGCTCCTTTAACGCTGAAACGTTGGATACATTTAGTTCGTCGTCTTCTCTACGTAGTGGCGTGCTTCGGGACCGTGGAGAGCGCTTGTAGGTCGCACACGCGTCGCGCGGAAGCTATTTGTCCCGGTGCCGCAGACCAGCGGAATTTATACATGTCCTGGTGATGGTCGCGAATCGTTGCGCATGCTTTTATCCAATGGCTGCTCCGTATTACGATGCGCATAAATATGCGATGATCGGGGAGATCGAGCTCGGGATGGTTGCTTCGGTGCTGGTGCTGTCGAACGATGTTCGCCAAGAAGGCGCAAGGCAACAAAGCCGTAGTGAAGTGGACACAATACAGTTCCGTTTTAGGTAATCGGGGCTACTTGCGGATGTTGTTCAGTGGTTGCTCAGCGCTTCATTATTCTGCGTTTGTTTACCTGCGTTGCCAACCTTGGCAGCAAGACGGTTCTTGTCGAAGAAAAACACTGCAGCCCTATGGCATTGCAGATGTCAGAGCTCCGTGATGGGATTCAAAGCAGGATTGGTCAGCGCAGCTATCGGCACTCCAGTTCACAGTCAAGTTTGGCGGGCATCTCTGCTAATAGAGTAACTCGATGGTCGCGCTGCAAGCAAGTTTTAATTCGTCCGCTGTCGAAACTGATCGCACTGTGCAGGGCGTCTGACACATTTTGCTCGAGTGGCTCGCGTCAGTCTCCACAGATCGACAGCCGAAGTGACCCCAGCGCGCTGTTCGAAGCGGACACATACGTAAGTGTGTACCGTGCGAGCAATAGCATTCCAACCACAAAATTATTCAGTGCAGTGGCATATCGACGCAGTTTCTCACAGATACGTCGGCGCTCACATGTTTAGGTGACGCAAGTTACACGAATTTTTGTCGAAGCGAACCCGAAAAAGGGTTCTCGTCACTGGTGTGCTCGTGACTTCAGTATCAACACGCTCTAAGAAGTACCGACGGATCATAGTACCACAGGAAAGCTCTTGTTCCAAGACTGGCTGGACAATCGCTTAGTCGTGGAATTATGGCCGAGTTTCGTTGATTGGAGAGATCGCCTCTAGACACCTTTAATTTAACTGTGAATCGATCACAAACACAGCGATGTAAGTGCAGGTTCGTGTGCTTAAGCACTGGTATTGACTACTCAAAGTGCGCGGTTGGAAGCGCGGCCTACACGAGTCCGGTGGTGGTTTGGTACGGCAGCTTACTCTGACGATAGCCATAAGCGTTCGACGGGCTGGTGAGCAGCAGGATAACGGTGGTACACTTGTGGTTGTCACCTTTGCCAATAGAGCGCAAGTCCGTGTCTACCCAATGCATTGCCACGTTTAGCCGTGAACGAACGAGGAGCCGAAGCGGTCGGACGCGCACGTCTACCTGGGACGTTCGGGAAGTACTGGAGCTACAAGCAGAATTTTCCACCCCGGACAAGTTCCCCGTTTCCATTTGCCACAAAGATCCAATACGTAGTGAAGGAAAGCGCGTACACACAGAGCCAAGCATAATAACACGCTTGGCATTTCGATCCCTCATCGTAAGGCGTCACGATGGTATTTTTTTCACAGTTATTCCTGGGTTAGTGGCATTTCCTTTGACCTAAGCAAGAAGTCCTGCAAAGTTGCACCATGACGATCTCCAACTTCCCACAGGTAATAGGCGCAGTCCAAAACGGACGCTGCACCAACTATAACGTCACATCCCGTCCATCGATTGGCCAAAAGTCGTCAATAGCCAACCACCGGTCTGCTCCATAGTGCAGCCAAGGCTCACAAGTTGAGCTGTCGGCGTCATGGTGGAGAAGCGTCGGAGTCCGGCGGGCGACTCGCCGCCCGAGGCGCAGCGCCGCAAGAAGCTCAGCACGCGGCCCGACGACGATGCGCAGCCCATGGATGTCGAGGCTGCACCGTCCTCCGCCTCCGCGCTGCTGTTCCGCGAGAGCTTCGCCGTGCTGGAGCTGAACAGCGAGCGAGTCGCGTCTGCGCCTCTGACGGACGCGCGCGGCGGCTCGTGGCGCGTGCTGTGGCAGCCGCGCAGCCCCGCGGACGCCACCCACGTCGGCGTGTTCGTGGAGCTCGTGGCGGGCGACGCGCGGCCCGCAGAGGTGAGCATCACGCTGCTCAGCCACGGGGAAGGCCCTCACGTGGTCAAGACCACGAGCGTGCACGCGTTCTCCCGGGAGGACGCGGAGTTCGGCATGAGCCAGTTCGTCCTGCGCAGCGACCTGCTGAACCCGAGCAACAAGTTCCTCACGGTCGAGGGCAAGGCGCAGATCGAGGTGAGACTCACCTTCGTGGACGACGTGACGGAGAGTGACGCGGCTACAGCGCCGCAGGAGACGCGGACAGAGGCGGAGAACCAACAGGCGGAGACGACGCTCGAGACGACGCAGCACCTGCTGTCGTACGACTCCAAGGAGGAGACCGGCATGGTCGGGCTCAAGAACCAGGGGGCCACGTGCTACCTGAACTCGCTGCTGCAGACGCTGTTCCACCTGCGCGCGTTCCGACAGGTGGTGTACGAGACCCCCACGACGCAGGAGGACACGAACGACTCGGTGTCGCTCGCACTGCAGCGCGTTTTCTACAGGCTGCAGAGGCAGCGCAAGGCCGTGTCTACGAAGGAGCTCACGCGCTCGTTCGGCTGGAGCCAGATCGACTCGTTCATGCAGCACGACGTTCAGGAGCTGTACCGGATCTTGTGCGATCGATTGGAGGAGAAGATGAAACACACCAGGGTGGACGCGGCCATCCCCAAGCTGTTCGAGGGCAAAGTGCGCTCGTTTGTGCAGTGCGTGAACGTGGACTTCCAGTCGTTCCGGGACGAGAGCTTCTACGACCTGCAGCTGGATGTGAAAGGGTGCAAGGACTTGATGCAGTCCTTCCGCAAGTACGTAGAGGTGGAGATGCTGGATGGAGACAATCAGTACGAAGCGGAAGGCCACGGGAAGCAGGATGCCAAGAAGGGCATTAAGTTTCTCACCTTCCCGCCCGTGCTTAATATTCAGCTGAAGCGCTTTGAGTACGAGCCGTTGCGTGATGGCATGGTGAAGATTCACGACCGCTTTGAATTCCCGAAAACGCTCGTCTTGGACGAGTTCATCTCGACTAATGAGGAGGAGGAGAACAAAACTGCAGGCGACAAGGAGAAGCCCTCACGATATACTTATCACCTGCACAGCGTGTTGGTGCATAGTGGCGATGTACACGGAGGACACTATTATGTATTTATTCGGCCCGGCAAGCACATTGCTACAAGTACGGACTGGTTCAGGTTTGACGATGACCAAATTACGCGCGTAGATGAGCAGGTAGCAATCGAGGGCAATTTTGGATCGGCAGGGACTCCTGTAACCCCGCTAGGCACGGAGCCGACGTCGCCACTGTACTCATCGGCATTATTCAATTCGCCGGAACACGCCGGAGCGGAGAGTAACGAGCCGAATGGCATGGACAGTCTCGAGTTTAGATCGGTGGATGCAGGTGGAGCTCCAGACGCGGAGAGTAGCCACACAGTAGAGGAAGTGTATGACTACACACGCACCAACGGCGATAGTAGTTCTGGACCGACGAACAGTTTGATGCTGCCTCTTGGCAGGAACTTCTCGAGCGCGTATATGCTGGTGTACGTTCGTGACGGTGAGAACGATATCAGTGCTATCCGAGAGGAGGCTGCGAGCATGAATGTGGACGCGGGAATTACACCAGCGACGTCAACAGAAGATGTTTCGATGGCGGATGGTGATGCCAGCAACGACGACAACACTGAGGCCGAAAGCGAGCTTCCTTCTTGGCAACGAGACCCGCCTCTGATCCCGGATGAACTGGTTACTCGATTCCACGAAGAGGAGAAGGCAGCTGCGCGTCGCAAGAAAGCCCAGCAAACAGAGCACTTGTACATGAACTTTCGCATCGCTTCAGATGCGAGCGTCGCCAAGCTGAAGCGGGTCACGAAGACGATGGATTTCTCTAGTTTCAATAACGCCAATACCTTTCGCGTGCGCATCAAGCGTGCGGCATCCATCCGCCAACTCTGTCGTCGCATCTACAAAGAGACTGGGGTGCCCATGTCACGCCAGCGCCTGTGGAAAGTTATCGTGCGTGAAAACCGTACGACTCGCCCCGACCTGCCGGTGGACCCTGACGGATATGGCTGCCGCGTGGACTCGTTGATCGAGGATGACGCATCGCCCAAAACGCCTGTAAAGTTGTTCCTTCAGATTTTAAACGACCCGCCAGAATCTTCATCACAGCCGGCAGCGTCACCTCCGACGTCGCCATCGTCTCCATCAACACATCCGCACAGGGTAAGAAAAACCGGCAAGGGACCTGCAGCTACAATCCACAGGCATTTTTGGGACGAGTTCACACCCCCGGAGATCGAGGAGGGCGAGTCGGAGCCCAAGCCTAGCCAGGAAATGGGCGATGAGAACGAGGACGCTGCTGCTGTGTACACCGAGGCCAGTGACAGCACGACATTGGACCATGCGCCTCCCGTCCGCAGCCACAACATCTTGTTATTCATCAAGTTTTACGATCTAAAGCGAAAGCTTGGAGACCGGTTGGAGTATGTGGGTAATATTGTGGTGGATTCACGGATTACAGGATCAGAGCTGGCTCAGTACCTGCACGAGGCTCTATCGATCCCCTTTACGACCGATTTGCGCCTCTACGAGGAGATCCAACCTACGACTGTGTCCGCAATCGGTATGGAGACATCGCTCCATTCGGCGGAGATTCAAAACGGTGACATTATTTGCTACCAGTACGCCGAGGACCAGGAGATGGCGAGCGGAATTGTGATCGGCACAGATCTGGGCATCGAAGATGACCCCGATACCATTGAAACGACGTATATTGGACCTAATGGTGAAGAAGTGAAGGCCACGATATCCCCCGAGAGCGACAATGACAATGATTCGAGCGCCTTGTATACCAACGGTAGCCGGGGCCCTCATAGCCACGGATCAGCTGGAGCAGCGCAGATATCAATGGGGAACCTCCACCAGCAGCGAAAGCAGATAGTGGAGAGGTATCCCGATGTGGCGTCTTACTTCCGGTACTTGCTGGATCGTGTGGAGGTGACATTCCATCGGTATGGGCACTCCGAGGAAGAGTCTTTCACGCTCCCGCTCCTGCTCAGTAATGTGTACGACGAGGTGATCGACGCAGTGGCAGCGCACCTGGGTCTTGTCGGACCGAAGCGGTTATTTGTGCGACTGTACCAGCACTCGCCGATCAATGGCATGCCGTTGAAGACACCGCTGCGTCACTCGCGCTACGCTGGAGATGACCAAACTACGCTGGAAGAGTTCCTGACCGAGTACCTGGAGCGCACCAACACCCTGCACTACGAGCTGCTGGATCACGCGATCACGGAGATCGAGGCGAAGAAGGAGCTGCTTGTCCATCTGAGCATCTACGATGCGTGCTTCGCCACTGAGCAGGCAGCGTCGCCGTCCCCGACTGCTCAGCAGCGCAACGTTGAGGTGCTCGTGATGCCCACGCACAAGGTCTGCAACTTGCTGAAGCTTATTCGCGATGGTTTTGGGCTCCCGGAGGACACGCCGCTGCGCGCGTGCGAGGTTGTGCAGCAGGGAACGATGATCAAGCGTGTGTTGGATGAGGATACGTCGCTGTCGCGCTATTGGGGAAATAACGCCTCGTCAGACCCCAATACGCCCGAGATCATGGTGGAGCAGATCCCGTCCTACGAACTGATCAGCGACGATCTCGCTGTCAAGAGTAAAACGACCGTGGTCATCGAGACGGAGGAGCAAGGCAACCCTGAGGTCGGCGTCAAAAAGAACGACACGACATCCGAGCAGCAGCCAGATGAGGATGAAGCCATGTCGGACGACGAAGCTCGCCCCGAGTGGTTCTACAAGGGCGTGGTACACTTCAACTTCCAGAACAGCTCGCAGAAGTGGATCCACCCGCATGGTGTGCCGTGCGTGGTGCGTTTCAGCGAGCGGGACACCGTCGGCGACGTCAAGGAGCGCATCCGGCAACGGTAAGGATTTGTATTGTTGTCATCACTAGGGGCGTGCTGTTCTTCCCACTGACTGCTGGATATTGATTGCTCTTTGGGGTGCTGTGCAGCATGAGCATCTCGTCCGAGGTGTTCGCGCAGTGGAACTTTGCGTTGGTGAAGGACCTCAAGGCGTCGACGCTGCAGGCCGTGTACGACGACATGGAGGCCGACGCGCTGGACGCGTTCCCCATGTCGCAGCTCACGGAGCTCTGCGGCGCCGACTTTGAGGGACTGGGCAACCTGGGGCTGGAGCACGCGGACCCGACGCCGCCGCCGCGCCACCACGCGAACCGGAGGCTCGATACGGGCATCCACATCCGCCAGAGCTAGAGCTGCAGCCAAATACAGGTCAGCTTTGGAGGTGTTGTGCGCAGCCTGGTTGTGTTGTTCGGCAGGTATGTAGTGCAGTCGTTGCAGTGCGTGCGTCCTGGGCCTCGATCCTCGTCTGCGGCGTGGGTTCGATCCTGGAGCTCTGGATTAGCGTCCTGCCCGGTCATGCAGGCACAAGGTGACAATAGTTGCCCCAACGTCCCCATAGCAGCGCCAACTCGAAGCTGCATATATTACCAGATGTGAGGGATTTGGCCCGTTGTGTCCTTTTGGCCCTTTGACCGCAGCCATCTGTGGCTGCGACACGTTTGGCGAAACAAAATCCGGCGGCAGAGACACGATTATGAGAGATTCATCTTAGCATACCCTCGCACACTCTATGCATTGATCTACTCACCAATACAAACTCCAGCATTAGTAGAACTGCCAACACTTATCACCTGCGATTCCCTCTTTATGACCGCCGAATCTGACTTCGGTAGCTCTCTGTACGCTCGGTTCCCGAAATTCCCAGGTTCCATCTTACCGATCAGTATCATTATTTATTTTGCCGGCATGACGGCGCAGGCCGGCGTGCGCGCCAAGGAACAGCAGCAGCAGCAGCGGCAGCAGCGAGCCCCGCCGTCAGACGACCGACAGGCCGGCGGCACTCGCGCGCGCGTGAATAATTCCCCTGGCCACACGCCGGCGGCCCCCAAGCGCATGGTGAGTAACGGCAGCGACACGACCGCAGCTGGGGGCGCCGAGAGCTGCCGGCGCCGCGTGACGTCCGACATGATTTCCTTCACTGCCACAGTGGTGCGCGCGCCCGGCTCGAGTTCCAGTAGCGGCCGCCCGTCCGCGAGTTCAGGCGACGCGTGGACGCCCAAGCCTGACGACGTGGCCCATCCCAGTCGCCGACGCCGCCGGTTCTCGCTGCACCGGCGCCAGAGCCCACATAAAGACAGCGGCGGCGGAGGAGGAAGAGACGACGGCAAGTACCACAACGAGAAGATGGTGCACGGCCCGCTCCCGCCCTTCGGCGAGATCAAGATCGAGTCGACGGCCGAGAAGGACGCCACGCGCGACGAGAGGCTGTCCAAGCACAGCTACATGTACTCGCGCGGCAGCGTGGAGAGCGCGCCGAGCGACATGGACCGCCGCAGCCGCCTCAGCAGCGCGGCCAGTAGGGCCAGCAGGGCGCGCGCGTGGAGCCGCGCGCTCAGTGTCACCCATGAAGGGGAGGACGCGTCCACCATTGCGGCCTTGGTCACTACCACACCGGCCACAGTGTGGAGCACGTTCTTGAAGACGGTGTCGAGGTTCGCCGACGAGCCGGCGCTGACCGGCCGGGAGGAAGTGTTCGACAAGACTCACCACGGATTCCCGAGCTCTGCGGCGTCGGCGGCCGCCCCCGTGGACGTGGCCTACTCCTGGGCGCAGCATGCAGTGCGCGTGCGCTGCATCGCTAGAACGTTGTTGCAACTGGGATTTTGTGCTGGCGAAGGCGTTGTGATTAGTGCACAGGTGAGTCCGTTGCTGCAAGCCGTGAACCTGGCGGCGGTGGCGCTGGGCGGCGTCGTGGCCCACATTCGAAGCTCGTGGAGCGCGCGCGAGTTGAGGGACGACATTTTTCCTGCGGCAAAAGCCACGGTTGTTGTTGTTGATATGTTGGAGAGCAATTTCCGCGAGGCACTTGAAGCCTTGGACGATCAGCCAGAGGCGCTCCGCCCGCCTATCCGTGCTGTTGTTGTGCTGGGTGGGCTTGGCGCAGTGGACTGCGCCGTCGCTGACTTGCGTGCAAGTATCAACGTGATCGGAGCTCAAGATCTTTTGGCGATCAATACACTCGCCACCGACGAGGCAGCTATGACTCCGTCGTTGGAGTCACTAGCGTCGCGCGTGACGCCTGATCAGTGCTGCTTGCTAGCCTTTGACTACGATGCATTCGGGCGCATCCGAGGCGCGGAGCTCTCTCACGACAACGTACTGTTCACGGCTGCTGCCTTGGTGCGCAGCTTTGGGCTCATTTATCGCGATCGTCTCGTTGGGTACCTGCCTCTGCATCACGTGGCATCGCAAGTGTTGGAAATCTACGTGCCTATGATTGCCGGCTTGTCGGTGGCGTGCGCGCCAACATATAATCAGCCTTTGGTCCGAGTGATTACCGAGCACAAGCCGACCGTGTTCTTCGCGGCGCCCGCGACATGGGCTCGCTTCAGCCAACAAGTCTACCGCGCGAAAGGGGACGTGAATGCCGCAGTGTACCGATGGGCCAAGACGCGCGCCACCAACAACTCGCAGAAGCTGCTTTTCGCCAGAGGCAAGGGGGCCAAGCACAGGAGTCTGGGGTACATGCTGGCGAAGGCGCTAGTGCTCAACAACATCAAGAAGAAGGTCGGACTGGAAAGCTGCACCGCCTGCCACTCGGTGTTGGCGCCGCTGGACTTCGAGCTCGAGCGGCTCTTCAAGACAGTGGACACGCCGATTTACCAGCTCTTCGGGACGGCTGAAACTTGTGGGTTCGCGTCCATCAACTTCCAGCACGCGTGGGAGTTCGGCAGCTCTGGTCGAGCGCTACCGGGCACTACCATTCGCTGTGATGAGCGCTCACAGGAGACAGTACTGCGCGGCCGCAATGTCTTTATGGGCTACCGGTACGCTCCACACGGCCCCTGCAGTAGCCCTGGTCCCGAACAGGATGACGATGGCAGCCAGTGCACGTCGACCTGCGACTCGGACGGGTGGCTTCGACTCTGGCAGCGCGGGTTCCTGACGCCCACGGGGTTCCTCAAGATCAGCGACCCGCGCGACTTCCTCGTGCTCTCGACTGGCGACTGGGTCCCTATCCAGCCATTTGAATTCGCGATGATGGAGCTCATGCCTGAGTTGGACCGCGTCGTGCTAGTCGGCGACGGCCGCACTTTTTTGAGCGCGCTCTTCTTCCTCAAGACAAGCGCAACGACTTCTCGCACTGCAGCCAAGCACACTGGCAGCGGTCGCGTACTTGATGAGGACGCCCTCAAGGTCGGCCATGCCATCGGGAGCACCGCGACAACCGTTGGCGAGGCCATCCGCTGCCAGCACTGGGCCGTGCACTTTGACGGCGTGCTTGAGGACCTCCCTCAGGTCTGCTCGGTCTCGGGCTTTCGCGTCCGCAAGTGGATCCTCATGGCCGCCGACTTCAGTGTCAAGTCGGGTGAGCTGGACCCCGACACGGGCGACGTGTGCCGCCGCGCCGTGGACCGCAAGTACCAGGCGCTGCTGGACTCGCTCTACAGTTAAGAAGAAACGCACACATACAATTACTACTACTATAGCAAAACAGAACAATGATAATGGTGAACAATAGAGAACAATGCAGTTGAAGTTGTGTTACAGTATTCCTGGCAGCGCTTCTCGTCGGCGGGGCCATCCTCGCTGCAACCCAAGCACAAGTGCTACAATACCAACTACAACTGCACTACAGTCACTGCGTAAACCGAGAGGGACCGCAGAATGTTATAGGCCGCGTTCTCGTCTCGTTCAGCCAGGAAGCCGCAGTGAATACATCTTCATTGCGCAGTGTGAGGTGGAGGCGGCAGCAACGGTCACATGTGCGGCTCGAGTACATCTCACAGCACAGTACCATGGCCTTGCCCGCCACCTCCCACTTCGCCTCCAGTCTCCGCCGGAATTGGTGGTGGGCCAGCGTGTTCATCTGGTCGTTGAACGCGTGCGTCCACGGGGCACTTGGGCGCAACATGAACGAAGTCGAGAATTTGGGCAGCAGTATCACGTCTGTGTTGTGGCACAGGTGTGAAGCTGCCTTGTAGTGGAGGTCCTTCACGTAGTTGCCCAACTTGGCCGTCACGGCGAGTACTCGCGGCGAGCTGCCACGAACTGCTTCCACTCCGGGCCTGTGTGGCGGTCGAGGTGGTGGCGCTTGCGGTACTTCTTGCTCGTTACGAGCCTGCTCACTCTGCGTTGGACCGCTTGCTGGCGATCCTCGGTTGGCGCGGCCATGGTTGTTACCCTACCGTTAGTTGAAGTTGTCCCAGATGTTGTTGGTAAATGGATCATTGACCAGCATCGACTTGATGATCAAGGGTATCGTCATGGTGGCCTCGCACGCGCACGCATATATCTCCGCGCGCACCATCTAAGTGATGCTGTCCGATACCACTGGGGGGCTCATTTGCAGGAAGCGAGGGTGGCAGGCGGAGCTGTCCCAAGGCATTCCGCCCCGTGACGGCCCTGGACATGCCTGACAGCGTCGGGACATAGTATCATTTATCAAGCGCCGACGGTGCCGATTCTGGACGGAAATGCTGGTTTGGAGTGACGCCTCCGGCGCCAGCTGCAGGCACCCTGGAGGAGCAGGTGCCAAACATCCTCGGCAGCCATGGCGTGCGTCTATCGGCCTTGGTCTCAGTGGCCTCACTCGCGAAAACGACAAGCCGCGCGCACTCCTCTGCCATGCTCGCACCCCCTCGACCGTCCTCCCCCTCGATCAAGACGCCGCCAAGATCGGCCGCGACCCTGTGGACCGCTCGCCTCGTCGCCACGCTCTGGAAGCTCGCGGTCAAGCGCGCGCGCCGACTGCGGCGACAGGCTCGCAATGGAGCCGCTGCCGACAAGGCCGACCTCATGCACGGCAGCGCACCGCTGAGCTCCACGTCCTCGGAGGGCGACCCTCTCGACTTCGAGGACGACGAGGACGGCTCCATCATGCGCGAAGCCGCGCTCTCGGTGGTGGCGTCGGGCATCGTCTCGCTCGCCGACTTCGAGGCCGTCACCGGCTTCCGTCTGCCCAAGAATGAATCCACTCCGGTAAAAGACGACGACGCGAGCTCGGAGGCCGCCACGGATACCTCCGACGACTCGTGCAGCATCGCAGGCAGCGAATTGTCTGAGATCGTGCTCGACGAGGAACCTATTACCGCCTCGAGCCCCAAAACCAACCTCTTCAAGAGGCAGAGCTCTTCTGGGCCGCTGCAACAGCCGGCTGCTCGACGAAAGCCTACGTCGTCGGGCAAACCGGCCAGGTGGGTCTGTGTAGGCTACGGGCGCTACGTGAAGGTGCAGGAGTGAGAACTGGTCCTGGTAAGACCTTAATTTATGTGCTTCAGTGCTTCAGTGATTCAGTGTTCCTTCCTTCAACATGCGCTTGCATGCCAGTCGCGCCCTGGCATTGCCTAGTGTATAACGCGGATCAATGATTGTGAAGGCCGTGATTACGGTATGAAGCAAATGTTGATGAGGGATTTCCGTTTATGGTGCCCGTAGCGACTTGACTCACTGGACCTCACGTATATCGTCCAAAGCTCTCACTTTGTACTTTGCAGACTACGACTACAGCGATATGGCTACTGCAGCTACGTGCTTAGCAAGCGAAAACGCCCGGGCTAAACCCGGGCTGCTTCCAAAGCTGCTCGCTCCCGTTTCTCCCGGCGGAGACCCAATCGCCTCACCGACACACTGCATCGCAGTAGATGGACTCCAGTCGTATTTGGGAACCAAGCTCGAGGCGCATCGCCGGTGGAATGCGTCTCTACCGTTGGGGTTGCTCTGGAGCGTCGAGCGCGTGGAGATCAACGTGACGCGGACCGACGAGCGACAGGAATTGGTCTTCGTATTGGAGGTGTTCTTGAGCCTGCCCACGTCGCGCCTGCCGGTCAGCAAGCCAAGTTCGAACGAAGAGCGCGCAGCGAAGGCGGGAGCTTGTCCGACCTTCAGGGTAGAGCGCCAATTTCGCGACTTTGAGGAGCTCCGGAAGAGCGTTTCGGCCTGTTTGAGCACCGAGCGGCAGTGCTCCTGCGAGCATTGCCTCAAGTTCATTGAGTACATTCGGTTCTCGAGCAGCCAGCCGCGCGGACTGGTGAAGCGGTTCGCTGGCAAGGAGAAGCGCAGGCGGGTTCTCGAACGCTTCACCAACGATTTTGTTGCAATGGGCCAGCGACGCGTCCAGAAGACGGGCAAGCACAAGTGCCAAGCGCAGCAGCTCGTGCCTCCGCTGCTCACTGCGTTCCTGCTAAACGACGCCATGTATTAGGCCGAAAGAGTTATAAATTAAATGAATGCAAAATCAAGTTACTTGCATTGAATACCAGCATACTGTCTTTGTACTGTACAATGATCTGTTGAATCAACACTGTCAATTCGTGTCCAAGCTCTCCCGCTCAGCGACCTACACTTTTGACGTGGTACACCAGCAAGCAATCAACACCGAGATGCATGTACTTAAGTAAGCTTACTGTGCCTACAGTACAAGAAAGCGCGAGCATCTCCACCAATGTACAGTGAAGTACATTTACTATGTAGGCAAGCAACCCTCCAAGGCACGACAATACACTGCATTCAGCAGTGCTGCGCTAGAAATTGAGGACAAGCTCCACTGCCGCAGACCCACGCGTGACGCGGCGCGAGACCAAGCCGCGAGTTGGAGGTTGAAGCTTTGGAGCAGATTGCTGCCGGCGACTGCGCGCACAATCAACACCAGCGTTAAAGGCGCCGTTGCCACGAACGAACGGTCAGCGCGCGCAGAGCTCACGCGTGTCGAACTCTAAGGCTTTAGAAGCTTCTTCCTCGCCGTGGCCAAGGCGACCAAAGCCCTCTCACTGCATCGCAGGAACCCCATGCGATCGCAGTGCAGGCCCCGCACGCTCATGCCATGTATCCTGCAAAGGCACCTATAGCGAGTTCTATGGAGCCCGCTCGGGAGGAACCTGTAGCCATGTTTAAGGAAAGTGGCACCGCACCCAGCAACTTCAGCTTAACCCTTTTTAACCGGCCGCTTCTGCGCCGCCGCTCACTTCCCATTCCTCAAAACTGCAGACAAACGCCACCCCACGCCCCACAGCCAGCACCATGGAGCCCAGCTCAGAGCCTTCAGCAGATCGGGCGCGTCTCAAGACGCTGCTGGGCACCACGCGCGCGCAGCCCAAGCGAAACCCGCTGCCGGCGCTCCACACGCCCACGCTCACGCCGTCGGCCTCTGCACCGCGCACGCAGCCCTCGGCGGCCATGGAGTTCGTGGCCAACCTGGACCAGATCCGCATTATGGACACCCGGACCAGCGTCCGCGACGGCGCCACGCTCTACGTTGTGCAAGCCTACACGCTGTACCAGTCCTGCTCCCACCTCCCCACAGCGCGGACCAGCAGCACGCTGCCGGCGCCACCGACACCGATCCGGCAGCCGGTGCTGTCGTTGGGCTCGCGGACAAGCACCGCGACGCCCACGACAGCTTCAACTTCGGAGCATCACGATGCCCCCGAGCGCGCTCCCGACCTCTGCGTGTGTCGTCGGTTCGCCGAGTTTGCACGGCTCCGTCACGATGCCATGACCGCCGCCTGCGTCAACGCCCACTTCTTGTGCCAGTACTGCCGGCAGTTCCAGACGTTCGCGAGGTTCCACGCCGGCCAGCCACTCTGGTTCCTGCGCATTGTGACCACCAAGACGCAGCGCAAGAAAATATTGGCGCGCTTCCTCTCCGACCTCGCCGACTTCGCGCAGTCGCCTGCGCAGCGCCACCGGCACTGCCGGCTGCGCCAGACGCTGCCCAAGCTCATCGAGGCGTTCCTGAGCGGATCACCACGATAAGAAGACCACCTGGATGCAGCTTCACCGTGTTATTTAAGCGAGAGCACACCACTGCATTCCAAGCGATGTGGAGTCACGGCTAAACATTTTTTTTACCAAAATATTTGATAAGCATCTGGTTGGGATATTCGGGTTTTCTGCTCGGCCGGCAGCCACAACGTCTTGATGAACACTAGTGTCCCAACATAAGTTGACAGGCGTTGACATGCTGTCGCCAGGTCGAAGGGATCGCTCGAGCTAAGAAAATTGCAGAGTCCGATCCGCGCCAGCTGGGGTGCACCAGAGCATGCCGCACCGCGCGGCATTCCAATCCAAACGCGTGTCGCGTGCGGCCTGCAACGCGGGGCTGGGTCTCGGTCTTGGTCGCTTTGGGCGCGTGAAGCGGGCAGCTCACTTTCAAATTCCTCACATCGCTGCCATTTACTCGGATGGCATCAGCATGAAAGTCGACGACACCTTTTTGAGGATGAAGACGCTCGCCAAGATGACGCGCGCGGCGCTCAAGCTCTGGCAGATCGTGGCGCGCTACACCACGAAGCCGCTCTTGTGCCAAGGCGTGGAAGGAGACATGGCGATGGCAAAGAACTCGCGGCGAGTCTTTGCTGACGCCGATATATGTAGTCTTTCTGCCTTTGAGCGCGGGGTCGAGCCGAGACAGCAACACATCGCGTTCGAAGACAAGTGCAAGCTGATCACACCGGAGAAGGCTGCTCTGTACGCAGCCCCGCCCTCTCGGGTGCAAGTGGTGGCACTCGCCAATTGGGAGTCGGCGCCCTCCTTCGTCCTGGACGACCACTTGGGCAAGGCGTTCCCGAGGGTGAGCTCGGACCGGCTGCTCAATAAGTGCAATCCGTTCCTGTCCGGCAAGCGGCGAGCGCTGAGCGACGACATTGGGTCGGAGGCGCCCACGGTCTCGACCGACTGCTCCGCGGCCCCGGAGAACGACTCCGAGGGCCTGGAGCTGAGCGTTGTCAAGGAGGAGTTGGACGTCATTGACGATTTGGAAGATATCGTGCCGGCAACACCCAGTGACGAGGAGTCCTCGGAGGACAGCGCTACAAAGGAAGAAGTCTCAACTGAGTGCAAGTCCAGCGTGGTGGCTTCGGTCGACGAGGTTGCTAAGCCGAAAGCTGGCACTGACGAGATGATCGAGCCAAAGAAGTTCCGCTGGGTGCGCGTGGGCAGCGGCCGCTACATCAAGCGCGGAACAGAGTCTACAGTGCCAGTGTCTCCAAAGGTGTCCTCAAAACCTAAGTCAGCGAGCGTGCCGACCACGCGGTGGGTGCAGGTCGGGCACGGCCGCTACAAAAGGATCGTTGCGTCGGGCTGAATCGTAGCTGGTCAAGTGTGATAGGCGCTGCATATAACCTCTAAGTTATGTTGTAAATCTACCAGCTGTTAAATCCATTCAACTTGAAGTGTTAAATTCAAGAATTCAACCAACAACAGCACTAACGGGAATACGTGCGATCTACAACAGATTCATGGCTACGACAAGGCCCATCCTCTAACGTTTTATCCGTGGACGGCGGTGTAGTTGTAGTAGACCGTGTTCTCGTACTCCGAGTCGCAGTACGGGAACGACACGTCCGAGTCCGTCGGAGCGAACAGCGTCTTGCCCGACGTGTACGTCACGTAGCAGCCCAAGATGGTGCAGATCACCACCACAATGACAGCGGGGACCTTCTCGTACATGGGGATCGTGTTCCAGCACTTCTTGAGCAGGAACACGATCGGCAGGATGATGCTGTTGAGCGAGATGCAGGACGCGCCCACGAAGTCCGACAGGTCGGAGAAGTGGTCCTTCAGCACGATGGACAGGATCACGAGCACCACGATGATCGCCATGCGCATCAGGACGTACTTGATCGTGTTACTGCCGCGGTACTCTGCCGCCTCCGCTTCAGCATCGCCGAAGTGCGGGTTCTCGGCGTCTGCCACCGAGATGTACGACATTCCGGACCGGCGCTCGGATGGGTTGGCCGACGCGTTCACAACTGATTCCTTGGCGGGAGTGCTCATGTCGGCGTACGTGAGACCGCTCTCAATGTCGCTCTGGGACTTCTTGTGCATGCCCAAGGCAAGACGCTCCGCCAGGTAGAACACCGGGTTCAGCAGCACCGAAAACGCGATGGTAATGTGCAGCTGCATGAACAGGTAGGCAAGCACGACGGCGCCCCAGTCCGACTTAAAGCCGAGCGTGGTCATGCCTGTGTCGGCGTCCGGGTAGATAGTGAACAGCAGGTTGCCCGAGATCTGACAGCCCACAGCCGAGTACGCCGTGCTGGCCAGGATCAGGAAGAGGCACGAAATCAACGTGATGGTGAAGAAGACCACGCGTGGCATGCGCTTGGGCTCGCTGTGCTGGCGTTGCAGGGCCGGGATAACAATACCAGCGCCGTAGGCTAGCGACGACCTGCGAGAAGCTAAGATCCGGCGACGGCACCGACGGGTGGCCGCGCATGCCGTAGAGCACCACCGACACGCCGATGATATCAGCGATCACGGTACCGGCACAACCAGCGAAGGCAGCCCCAGCTCCTTCCTTGAGCGTGGGGATGAGGCAGACCGGCAGGCACATGAGCGCCATGAAGATGATCCACACAGAGTCACTGAAAGCGTCCGGGGAGAGTCCATTGAGCAGTGAGCCGCCGAGTACGAGGAATACGCACGGGACCAGCAGACACGAGGCCATCTGAGCCACAACGGCGAGCCAGTGGCCCCACTTGCCCATGCACCAGTGACCCAGGCCACCGTAGGTCTTGACGGACTTGGGCGCCAGCAGCATGACGCGACAAATGGCCACGGACGCGTAGACGTTGGCGAAGGCCATGAAGAGCATAGCAATGACGGCGAGCACGGGACCGGCACGCGAGAAGTTACCGGGCATACCAAGCGTTCCAACACCGTAGACGCAGCAGAAGACGTTGAAGGCCATCTTGAGACCCTCCAGCGTGAGGAACTTCTCGCCGCACTTGCCCATGGCTGTCGACGTAGGGGGTTTCGGTGCGGAGGTTGGATTGGGGGGCTTTGGCTTTGACGTGGGGAATCCAAAACTGAGCGAGAGTTGAGGAGCTTTGCCGCAACGGCGCCATTGCGCGCGGCGTGCGTGGCTGCGCTCACCGAGAGGCACAACTAGCTAAACTGATGTCAGTTGTGAGCTGATAGAGATGTGCCCGAAAGAGTCGGAGGATACGAAGATGAAGATGCGCGCTCGCAACTCACTGCGCGTCATGCGTGACAACCAATGGAAAGAGACCGGCGTTTTAGTCGGCCCAGTACCCCTGGCTAGTCGGTAGGCCAAGTCAACTAACTGCCACGGTTAATTTTCTTCATCAAAAACGAGTTCGGTGGCGTACGGGGCTCTTGCTTGTCTTGTTCATACGATGCCCTTCAGTTGCTAACCACCCTCAGTACAGTATCCGCAACAGCGCTCAAGAGCTTGGACCAGAACCCCGCTACGTTGACAGAGACGTTAATAGCCGAGCTCTTGGCCAAGGAGTTGGTTGGCGTAGCTGCTGGGCGTTCCCGATGTGAACTTTTGCGCATACTGTACAACAGTATCTCGCAGGTCATGTTGCGCTGGCCGGTACAAAACGAGGTTACGCAGACGCCAAATGCACAGCGGTAGGCCGATTCTCAGTCCGACTTGCATGACGAGGCTCGTGCAGATACTGTACAGATACAGTAGAGTGAGCAGCATTGTTAGTACGAAGCTTGCGACAAGAACGCTTGACGTTGAATGGGGTAAATCGGAAGATGGAGGTTGAAGAAAGAAACTACATGTGTACCAAGATCCCATGACGAGTGGACGGATAGCTGAGCAGTGTGCTATGCTGGGCACTGTGTTCCTCTCAGGGCCATTCCTGACGAGATCACCGGGGCATGATCTCGGCTGTGGTTTGGGGTGAAAGGAAGCATGATCTCAAAGCCGTTCCTAACATGATCGTGATCCATGCCCAACGAAAGGGTCGAGTTCGCGTTGAGGGCGGCCGCCATTATGAGCTTCACGAGCTGTGCTCGTTTGCATTTGCGATCGAACGCTGCTTTGCACTTCGACAATGCATTTGATGCTTCATGTGGCTACAAGAGAGAATTACTGCGCAAAACTGCAGTAGTGCATTAAGTACAGCCTTCTAGGTTCCACAATAGCTTTAACGAACTCCATGCACTCGTAGAGTGTACGCTCCGTTAGGAACGGCCCTCAGACCAGCAAGGAGAGCGGCTCCGATAACACGTCGCGGCGCGTCACGCGTGCAGTAGAACTCAAACCGAGTAGGTGATCTATTGCGAAATTCGTTGTTGTATTTGTGCCCACTCAGTGATTTGGTTCGTTGCAAAGTGAAATGGTGGGGAAAGCAACAAAGCAACGGAGATTTGATATTTCCGAAGTCACTCAGTATTTTACGACCATACTCGGTTCTAATCGACTGTATGGCACACACAAAGTCGCTTAATCTCTTCGGGCAGACAGACTACTTAGACTCACTTGTTTAAGATGCTAAACACTGTCGCGTCATTATCATCCCTCCTGCACCTGCTCCTTCGATGTCGCGACGGATGCGGAACATGCTGCGGATGAGGACCGCAACGCTTGCGGTCACGCTTCTTCGCATCGAAGCTCGAAGCTCGCGGCAGGCTAGAAGCAGACGCACGCCGTGCAGGCTGGGCTTCATTGAGCTGAATTAACCAGGCAACTGTCGACTGCTTCTTCGCGGGGCGCTCGAGCTCCACTGCATGCAGGCATGTCGTTTGTTAGGTACACAAGTGGACTCGGCGCCACTGCCGGTGATGTCGAGACCGGCGCCAAGTAAGGCCAGAAGTGTCCAGTTTGACCGACAAGTACAGCGTGCTGGGTGGTTGCGAAGTCATTGAGCATTTTCCCAGGTCTATTGTGAAATTTCCGATATAGCGCCAAACTACCGATTAGATCAATCCTACGCCCCGAGCTAAGCTATTCAGACTTGCTAAAGTATTTAACGAAGATCACCTTCAATAGCGAGTAGCTAATCTCGGCTGGAACGACCTCAGTCTTCGACAAGTGTATCATAGCAAAATCGTGTAGTGCTAAGAGTCTGATAGAGCGCTGACAAACTCGTTTTAAGGTCTTGTGATTGAATGGCTACTCCATCTGTTTTACTTTTCACTTCAAACGAGCGACGCGAAATAAATTCCTTCACCCGAACAAGGGTTTACTCTGTACATGTACTCTGCTCACCAGCACTATGCAGACATATCAATTATATACCAAGGCGCTCATGTACATCCTTCCAGCTGCAGTTCGCTTCCAAGGTGAATCGGCGCATGAGAGGATCCTAATCATGGATTCTGGATTAGGAGACAAGGATCATCCGAATATATCTTGCCGGCAAGCCCGCTCGACTGTATTGCAGCCCTCGACGGAACGAATGCATCGGGGCTGAGTAGAGAGAGAGAACGAGGGAAATGATGCAGGCGCCGCAAGACGCGACGTTGAAGCTGCTGGCGATGACGAGCTGCGCGCGTGAGTGCCGCGATTGGTCAGCCCTAATCAGATGACCCTTTTTTGTATACCGACTCGCCTCAGGGGGACGGTCTCTGCGCCGAAAGTGACCAACTTGGCGTCAGGTGGTCCATCACCGAAACGGTCTCTCTTGGACGGTCTCAGTTGAACGTACGTCTCTCGTGTGCGAGCGAAGCCGGAAATGGGATCGATCGTGCACCTGCGGCTTCGTCTTAAAGCAGCTACCCCTTACAGGCACACCATAAGCCAAGGCACCGGTAGATATACTGTAAGTTGCCGAGTCCAAGATGCGCTTAAGCACCAGAACTACGGGTGCTGTACCAAAGACGAACGATGAGGTTTTGTGTGCCGCATCGCCGATGTGAATCGACAGTAATGCTGTGGTGGGCTTCAGGCTGCTCTTTGCTGAGTTGGTGAGCTCAGTCCCTGTATCAGCAACGAAACTCGCTGTCTTTGGCAAAACCTCTTTTCGTGTTTGTACAGCTCTTCTGCCGAGCGAGTCGCCCTAATAGGCACACCCCAGTCATGACGCGCCTCCAATCCTGTAGCCTCTGCCTAGAGACGGAGTTGGCGGATGGGCTGGCAACCGTGAGGGCGGGTGTCCGTATGTTACAAGTACAGCTGATTGAGGTGACTTGATCAACAGAGCTAGTGGAGCCTCTACCTCCAGCACAACGGAGC
Organism: Phytophthora sojae; assembly: GCF_000149755.1. Taxonomy (NCBI): domain Eukaryota; phylum Oomycota; class Peronosporomycetes; order Peronosporales; family Peronosporaceae; genus Phytophthora; species Phytophthora sojae. Next base: position 5,369,482 of record NW_009258116.1, read on the forward strand.
GGTGGCAAAAGTACTCCAGTCTCACTTTCCAATTCTCCTCCATCCCCCCAAGTCACCTTCAGAGTAGAAGTCTACCGAGCGACGATGGCGAGCGGAAAGTTCATGACCCTCGAGGATTTCAAGATGGCCTTCAACGTCTTCTGCTGCGTCTACGGTGTTGGAACGCTTGGTATGCCCGGCAACTTCTCGCGTACCGGACCCGTCCTCGCCGTGATCGCCATGGCATTCATGGCCTTCGCCAACGTCTACGCATCCGTGGCGATCTGCCGCGTCATGCTGCTGGCGCCCAAGTCCGTCCGCACTTACGGTGACCTGGGTCACTGGTGCATGGGCAAGTGGGGCCACTGGCTCGCCGTTGTGGCTCAGATGGCCTCGTGTCTGCTGGTCCCGTGCGTATTCCTCGTACTCGGCGGCTCACTGCTCAATGGACTCTTCCCGGACGCTTTCAGTGACTCTGTGTGGATCATCTTCATGGCGCTCATGTGCCTGCCCGTGTGCCTCATCCCCACACTCAAGGAAGGAGCTGGTGCTGCCTTCGCTGGTTGTGCCGGTACCGTGATCGCTGATATCATCGGCGTGTCGGTGGTGCTCTACGGCATGCGCGGCCACCCGTCGGTGCCGTCGCCGGATCTTAGCTTCTCGCAGGTCGTCGCTAGCCTACGGCGCTGGTATTGTTATCCCGGCCCTGCAACGCCAGCACAGCGAGCCCAAGCGCATGCCACGCGTGGTCTTCTTCACCATCACGTTGATTTCGTGCCTCTTCCTGATCCTGGCCAGCACGGCGTACTCGGCTGTGGGCTGTCAGATCTCGGGCAACCTGCTGTTCACTATCTACCCGGACGCCGACACAGGCATGACCACGCTCGGCTTTAAGTCGGACTGGGGCGCCGTCGTGCTTGCCTACCTGTTCATGCAGCTGCACATTACCATCGCGTTTTCGGTGCTGCTGAACCCGGTGTTCTACCTGGCGGAGCGTCTTGCCTTGGGCATGCACAAGAAGTCCCAGAGCGACATTGAGAGCGGTCTCACGTACGCCGACATGAGCACTCCCGCCAAGGAATCAGTTGTGAACGCGTCGGCCAACCCATCCGAGCGCCGGTCCGGAATGTCGTACATCTCGGTGGCAGACGCCGAGAACCCGCACTTCGGCGATGCTGAAGCGGAGGCGGCAGAGTACCGCGGCAGTAACACGATCAAGTACGTCCTGATGCGCATGGCGATCATCGTGGTGCTCGTGATCCTGTCCATCGTGCTGAAGGACCACTTCTCCGACCTGTCGGACTTCGTGGGCGCGTCCTGCATCTCGCTCAACAGCATCATCCTGCCGATCGTGTTCCTGCTCAAGAAGTGCTGGAACACGATCCCCATGTACGAGAAGGTCCCCGCTGTCATTGTGGTGGTGATCTGCACCATCTTGGGCTGCTACGTGACGTACACGTCGGGCAAGACGCTGTTCGCTCCGACGGACTCGGACGTGTCGTTCCCGTACTGCGACTCGGAGTACGAGAACACGGTCTACTACAACTACACCGCCGTCCATGGATAAGAAGTTCGAAGACCCAATAGCCATGTATCTGTGTAGGTCGCCTGGTACCCTTGGCAAACATTGTTAATCTTGCATCGTCACCTCTTGTCTTCTATTAGCGGTACATGTACAGTATGTCACCACACACAGCCTTCCGGCCGCAGGTCGGGGTCCATGAGGAAGGTGTTGAGTATCTGTGAGACCTCTATAAACCTCTGACACTGGCCCCCTCCTCTCCTGTACGACAAGTCCTTCGCGCAACGTAGCAGTTGGTTGACAAAGCGTTGGAGCTTCCTCTTCCTCATGTGAACCTGCAATCTCCGCCACCCCGTCCACTGCGCCCAGCTCCCTCGATTCGGGAACCTCGACGGGAAGCTCTCAACCGATGCGATCCACGTCACGCGGCTGCAGTAGGCGCACCACCTCAAGGGTTCGCGGTCGTGCACGATCTTGGCGATCCGCTTCCGGAGCTCTCGAAAGGCCGAATAGCGGTGCTCTACCTGGTATTCCGGCTCCGCCTCCTCCTTCTCCTGCTCGAGTCTCGACCGTCGCTCGCTCTTGGTCTCTCCTGGGGTTGTCGGCAGCCCCCGCTGGACGTACTGCAGGTACACGTCAAGCACGTACACGGTAGCGCCGCCCTCATCCTCGCGGTCGTACGTTGCGCAGACCTTGACGCGCTGCACCTGGTTAAGAGTGAAGGCGTGCTTGGAATTGTTGGAGAGCGCCGACAGCCGCCGTCCGAGGCCTTCGTCCTCCTGCGCCAAGGCGAAGTCGTCGTCGGGGTCGAAGACAGACCTCATTGCTCTGAACGCTGGCTGTGGACTGGAACGAGCGTCGGTGGACGCCAATGCATTGGCAGGTGGAGTCGCTGGCCTTCTCCGAACATTCGGACTCGCAAGGTGTTGGCCCCAGCTTGAATCGTAGAAGGTGTGCGGAGCAGCAGGCTGAGCCATGCGAAGCGGGCTCACATCTGCTTGGAGCAGGCATCTGTATAGAGGACGCTGTGTAGAATGTACCCACGTGTAAACCGTTACTGCCGTCCAACTTCAGTGTCGAGAGCTCGTCGTCCTCAAGTCGAGCCCCCCCCTCAACTAGGCAGCTTGATACTTCAGAGAGACGAGTCTCCCTATTACAGCGGGGGCAAAGCGCGAGATCTGTGCCGTCGAATGTGATCTGTCTTTCCAACGGCGATCACATGAAGTCGCCAAGCCGAAAGTTTCAGGGGAATCTCCGAATGTCCCGAAAAGTTGCGAGTCACGGGGCTTTTCCAACGCTAAAATGAAACACCCCTACTGTACCAACACATTGCGTGCTTCGTACAAATGGAGACACTCTACCTAATCCAACAGCCATCCTTGAAGGACTTCGGATGGTCCAATGTGCTTCTACCCGTGGATAAATCCCTACAGGTGAGTGCTTAATTTGTGTGTCTCCTATTACTAGTAGTGTGACCGGGGACGCCTTAACATTCGGAGGCTCGGCTGGCAGGCACCACACGGAGTGGCGATCGCCTGTGGTCACTCCGAGCAGCCAGGAGCCCGTCTTCACTCCAACTTGTGTGGCTCACTGCCACGAGCGACCGAGCCTTTGACATTGCACGATCCCATCTGCTGGAACGACGCTTAATCCCGACGCGAAAGCGAAAGCATGAGTCCCGGTCTCACTTCCAAACGAGCGTCATGGGGGGCGGATCGCTGTTCCAGGTGGGCGAGGCGGTCGAGTTCTGGCGGGTGCTCATTCACTTGAGCATCCTGGCCTTCTGCCTCGTGCTCTTTGAGGCTCTACTGCACCATGTGGAGCACAAGCTCTCTCGGCACGACAAGTACCAGCACATGCTCCGGAAGGCGTATCGTGAGCTCATGATCCTGGGATTGTTGAGTCTCGGCCTCAAACTACTCAAGGAGGTGCCCGGGATCCACGCCGACAGCAAGACCATGCTGGCCTTCCAGGTGGCCGACCTGGCCATCTTCATCCTGGCGCTCGCGCTCATCTTGCAAGCCATCATCGTCTTCTCGCAGCTCCGCAAGCACAACAAGGTGGCGGATCGCACGGAGTTGATCACCGCGCAGGACCTGGTGGACGCCTTGAGTCCTCCCGCTGGAACTCCGCCAACTTCAGGACCCGTTCACGGCGGTGGGGGGTCCTCCTGTTGGCCACGCAAGACTACGGGCGCAGCGTTCGACAAGGAGGTGGTAGAACGGAGACTACTCCGCCACCTCTTTCTTCGGCGATTCGGACTACCGCAGCTCTTCCCGTTTTCCAAGTACCTGCGTCGAGCGCAAGCGAACCAGATCTCGCACATGATCGAGGTAGAACCGTCCATGTGGGTGCTTCTACTCGCTGTGGCATGGGGGATCTGCGGTTTCGTTGCGATGCTCGACGAGTGGGATGTCGATCTACCCGAAAGTCACGAACTGGTCGAAACGTTGATGATCTTCGGGTGGCTCTTGTTGGTGGTCCACGTCGTAGTGATGCTCTACTTCCGCTGGAGTCTTCGACAGCTCCTGGACGCTGCAGGCTACAGCGACAACGAGGCCATCCTGGTGGATAATCTACGCGCGATCGCCGAGGAGGAGGCTCTGGCCTGGCAGAACGAAGCTGCGGATACAGCCCTGGACACGATGAACCGCGTGCAAGAGGAACTGGAGGAGATCGAAGACCGCAGAAACGCTGAGCGCCACGTTCTACTGCGCAAAGACGTCGGGCTGCAGCTCGTCGCGACGTGTTGCCGCAACATGAACCAGATCGGCGTCGCTAAGCTGCGCACCGGCCGAGTTCCCAGCGGCGTGCAGCCCGGGACGCCGCACATCAACATCCGCTTCTTCTCGCGCAAGGCGTGGCACGTGACCGTTATGTTCCTGCTCATTCTCAACGGCTTCTTCATCGCTCTGCTTGTGCAGTGCGCCGTGTACGACCTGGACGACATCTACGAGGACTTTGGCCTGCTCCCCGCCATCTTGGTGCCGCTCCCGTTGATTCTCAACACGTTCGTGTTCCAGCAGCGCATGTTCCGCCACTTCGTCATCGTCTGCAGCGTGCTGCGCGTGGATTCCAACACGCTGGGCGAGGTGGTGAACCACTTCAGCGAGATCGTCGAGATGCGCACCGAGTTCGGCTCCTCACTGCTCGAATGCCTCAAGGAAGGAGACTACACCATCGTGGATCTGAGGAGGGAGCTGCACGCCTACGACCCCAAGCAGACGGGATTGATCGACGTGGACACTCTTCGCTACGTCTTGGCCTCGTTCGGGTTCCGCTTGACGCGCTTCCGATTCAACAGTGTCGCCATGATGTTGTTCGAGCTGAATGGGACCAGAGTCGAGTACGGGCAACTGTTTCGACTGCTGATGCTGGCTCAGAACGAGCACCAGTCCGAATTGGCGGGAAGCCAAGTGAGGCGCCAGCACCCGCTCTTGCAACGCAGTCAGACGTCATTGGACGATGGTGGCCGAGGCAGCTTACGTGCGAACCATGTAGCAGCCCCCACTACCGGACGGCAGGTGCCCCTACTGTCTCAACCGAGTCTGGGGTCGGAACCAAGGCCGAGTGACTTCGTCAACGTCAGTCATGGACCAGGTGGGTTGCCGCCGATGCGGCCGGTGTCAGTGAGCGCAGCGTCCGACACGAACGCGAATGTGAAGACGGAGAACGGCACGCGCCCGCGTCCTCCTATGCTGGAGCGCAGCTACACGCACCAGTTCGCTGGCTCGAGCTCTCGGGCGCTTCACGACATGTTTAACATCCGAAGAGTATCGGCCTCTCAGTCCGACACGGTGCCCTCCGACACTGTGTACACCGTGCTGTAGGCAAGTACCTAGAACTTAGCGATATGATATAAAGTCTTGCCTTCGAGCACGTAAATTCAAAGTTTGAAGGCGACTGCTATGGTGTAGGTTGGTAAGAAAAATGTGGTCGACTCAAACGACTCCAGACTTGCTTACCACCCGCCTGTTGACACTGAGTCTATAGCAGGCTGCAGGATAGCCTTCATCCCCCTTGGTTTGGCAATCGTGCTCACTATAATACATCGTGTTTTCTCTCTGATGCAAACACGCAGTTGGCGAGGTTGGCCGACTCGAGTTGATTACCAGCTTGCGTACTGGAGCAAAATTTATCACTGATCGACCGACGCGAACGCACCATTGACCCAGCACCAAGCAAGAAGATAAGCAAGAGCCAAAGATATGAGGATGCGTGCGCTTCCTTTTCAGCGCTTTTGATTTCTACAGTTTTTACCATTCTTGAAGTGCCTTTGTCGTAAAGTGTACTGTCTGTTTACGGTCAAAAAGGGTGGTAGAACCATCTTATCGTGGGTCGAGGTCGCTGGATCAGTGAATACCACGCCGTGGTGACCACGGACACAACACTTTCGCATTCGATCATCTTGCTCTTCGTCCTAGCCAACGTGTGGATAGCCCTCCCTTCGTGCAATGTAGTGTCCTGAGAAGGGCGGCGGCTTCCATTGTGCAGTCCGGCAGATAGTCTATCCTCGTCCTGAGCGGATAGGAGCTCAAACTTTTGTGGTCAACTAGGCCAAACATACGCTGACACCCTGTGCACTGCGCCATCCGGTGAGCGATATGTTTAATCAAGGCCATGAACTCGCCTCTGTAATGGTTCGTCTCCTACCTAGGTAGTCACTTCAGAACAAGCGAGATGGGGGGCGGATCGCTGTTCCAGGTCGGCAACACGGTCGAGTTCTGGCGGGTGCTCGTGCACTTGAGCGTCCTGGCCTTCTGTCTGGTTATCTTTGAAGCCGCGCTGCACCACGTGGAGCACAAACTCGCGCGTTATGACAAGTATCAGCAAATGCTTCGAAAGGGCTACAGAGAGCTCATGATCCTGGGCTTGCTCAGCCTCGGACTGAAGGTCATCAAGGAGATCCCGGGCATTCAGGCCGACAGCAAGACGATGCTGGCGTTCCAGGTGGCCGACCTCTCCATCTTCATCCTGGCGCTTGCTCTCATTTTCCAGGCGATCACCATCTTCTCGCAGCTCCGCAAGCACAACAACATGGGCGATCGCACGGAGCTCATCACGGCTCAAGATCTGGTCGACTCGATGAATCCGTCGCCACTCGCAGCGTCAACAGCTTCAGGGATCAGACGCTCTTCCTGGTACCTTTGGCCGCAAGAAACTAAATCGTACGGCATGGAGGTGGTGGAACAGCGACTGCTTCGACACCTCTTCCTTCGGCGCTTCGGACTGCCTCAGCTCTTCCCGTTCTCAAAGTACCTGCGTCGAGCTCAAGCCAACCAGATCTCGCACATGATCGAGGTAGAACCGTCCACGTGGGTGCTTCTACTCGCTGTGGCATGGGGGATCTGCGGTTTCGTTACTATACTGGAAGACCTCATCGAAGACCTGCCCGAGAGTCGAGACCTCGTCGAAGTGTTCGTGGCTTTTGCGTGGATTCTAGTCGGACTTCATGTTGCAGTCTTACTCTACTTCCGGACGTGCATCCGGCAGATTCTCTTAGCTGCGGGCTACAGTGACGACAGGGATAAACTGATTGATAACCTCGAATCGATCGCCCAAGACGAAGCCGTTGCGTGGCGCAACGAAGCTGCCGACAGCGCGTTGGACGCCATGAACCGCGTCCAAGAAGAGCTCGAAGAGGCTGAAGATAACCGCAATTCGCAGCGTCACGCGCTACTTCGGCATGACACGGGGCTCCAGCTACTGGTAACCTGTTATCGTAACGTCAGGCGTGTGGGTGTTGTTGCCAAGCCCCGAGGAACCATCGGCGTGCAGCCAGAGTCGCCGGACCTCAACATCCTATACTTCTCTCGCAAGACCTGGCACGTGGTGGTCATTTTCCTATTAATGGTTAATGGATTCTTCATCGCGCTGCTGATCCAGTGTGCGGTGTACGACTTGGACGAAGTGTACGGAGACTTCGGCTTGATCCCGGCCATCATGGTCCCGCTCCCCGTGCTCTTGAACACTTTTGTGCTCCAGCAGCGCATGTTCCGCTACTTCGTGGCGGTTTGCAGCATCATCCGCGCGGACGCCGGCACCATGGGGGAAGTCGTGAACCACTTCAGTGAGATCGTGGAGCTGCGGTCCGAGTTCGCGGCTACGCTGCTGGAGCGCTTGAGGCAAGAAGACTGCTCGGTCCTCGACTTACGCGCCGAGCTGGACGCCTACGACCCGCACAAGACCGGCATGATTGACGTGGATCAGCTCCGGTATATCCTCTCTGCGTTCGGCTACCGACTTACGCGGTTCCGATTCAACAGCGTCGCGATGCTGTTGTTTGAACTAAGTGGCACAAAGGTTGAGTACGGCCAGCTCCTTCGACTGCTGATGGTTTGTCAGGCCGAATCTCCCCGTGTAAGTGCTCAAGGGAACCAACGGCGCCAGCATCCGCTTCTACGCCAAAGCATCATGTCGTTCAACGACAACGCGCGAAGCTTCCGCTCGGACAGGATGACGACGCTATCTGCCCAACAAAGACCGCTACTGGCACGGACCAGCATGGGCTCGGACACGAGAGCGAGCGACTTCGTGGTGTTAACCACGCCTACGTTGCCACCGATGAGTCGAAGGTCCATTAACGCTGCGTCCGACCCACAAGCTAACATGAAGCAGAGCAACGGAGTTCGCCCACGCAACCCCGTGCTGGACCGCAGCCACTCGCACCAGTTTCCTAGCTCGACGTCGAGAACACTCCACGACATGTTCAACATTCAGAGGGCTTCGGACTCCCGGATACAGACAGCCTCCGACGACGCGTACACAGTACTGTAAACTACAGTAGATCTCCACACCCTCAATTATGAAGCTTATCGCTCAACTCAAACAGTTTTGGATACTGATATTCATTCCAATGTTCCAGCAACTACTAAAAATTAAAGTATTTGCTTGATTAAAAAAAGTATTTTAAATTTATATACTAAATTAATTAACAAAAAAATCAATATTATCAATTGAAGCTGGTTTAATTGCATATATTTTAACTTTTATTTATTGCATATATTTTAACTTTTATCTACACTTGCTATGCGATTTTAAATCCTGCTACGACTGAACTATGGCGGGAATGTAGACGGAAGACACTGAGAACACCCCGCAGACCAATGGCTTGGCTCATTTAACAATCTACACTATGGCGGGCAGTTCTCTCTTCAAAGTCGACGACGACGTGGAATTCTGGCGGGTGCTCATCCACTTGAGCGTCTTGGCGCTGTGTCTGCTGGTGTTCGAGCGCGTGCTTCATCGTTTCGAGCACCACCTCACCCGACACGACAAGTATCGCCACATGCTGCGGAAGGTACAGCGAGCTCATGATCCTGGGCTTGATCAGCCTCATCCTCAAGTGATCAAGGAGGTCACGACCGTCGACGGGTACAGCAAGACCATGACCGCGTTCCAGGTCGCAGACCTCATTATCTTCGTCCTAGCGATCGCCCTCGTCCTGCAGGCGGTCTGCATCTTCTTGCAGCTGCGCAATCACAGTCGGCGTACGGACCGAGTCGAGCTGATCTCGACGCAAGATCTGGTCAACAAGCTGCGTTCTACGCAGCAAGGTGGTGATTCTACTGCGTGGCTGTGCTCGGCGAGTAAGGAGCTGTCTCTACCGGAGACTGTCAAGTACCGGCTGCTGCGTCACCATTTTCTCGTGCGCCTCGAGCTTCCCCAACTTTTTTCCGTTTTCCAAGTACATTCGACGAGCTCAAGCGCACCAGATCTCGGACTTGATCGAGGTGGAGCCGTCCATGTGGACTCTACTGCTTCTCGTCGCCTGGGCGATGTGTGGTATGCTAGGGATTTCCCACAAAGTTGGCTACAAAGTCGACTACGAACTCGCCAAGGTCTTCATGGTGCTCGCGTGGCTGTTGTTCGTGCTGCACATGGTGGCGTTGGGCTACTTCCGCTCGTGCGTAGCTCAGATTTTAGCGGCGGCAGGCTACAGCAACGACCGAACAGTTCTCATAGCGAAACTAGAAGCTATCGCGGATAGAGAGGCAAAAGCCTGGCAGAAACGAAGCAGCAGACAGCGCGTTGAGTGCAATTGATGAAGCTCACAGGCGGCAGGAAGAGCTCGAACACGAGTAGAACGCGTCTCGAAGCAAGGGTCTGCGTAACTTCTTCCGGACCGAGCCCGACGCCGTACAAGACGTGGAGCCTCGTGTTCATTTCCGCCTCTCACCCAAGATCTGGCACGCCATGGTCATCTTCCTCATGGTTCTGAATGGGTTTTACGTCGCGTTGTTCCTGCAGTGCGCTCTGCACGACCTGGACGAGATCTACGATGAGCTTGGGTGGGTCGCGGCCGTCATCGTCCCGCTTCTTATCACGTTGAACGTTCTGGTACTGCAGCAGCAAATATTCCGCGACTACATGCTGAGCGTTAGCATCCGTCAGTTGGATACCGACACACTGGGCGATGTTCTAATGCACTTTACCGAGACCATCGAGCTGGGCGCCGAGTTGCGACCTCCGCGCTGCAACATCTTAAAGACGGCGGACGCACTATCGCCGATTTGAATGCTGCGATCAAAGATCACGACCTGAACGAGACGGGCTAGGCCGACGTGAGCAAACTTCACGCTGTCCTCGAGTCGTTCGGCTACCGTTTGAGTCGGTTCCGGTTCAACAGCGTCGTCCAGCTCCTCTTTGAGCTGCAGGGCGCGGAGGTGGAGTACCGACAACTGATCCAGCTCTTGACACTCGTGCAGGCGAGCCAGGACGAGAGCGAGCGCTTTGGCGGTGGCGGGTACCCACTCATCCAGCAGAGCTCGATGCCGTTTGGAGACGATCGTATTCACGATGGCGCGCGCCCGAACTTCACCAGAGCCTTCTCTTCCACTCGCCACATTGCGCTGTTGACGGAATTATATCCCAACACCACCATTGCCCCGAATAGCAGCATGGCCGGCAGTCTGCTCCCTCTCCGTCGTCTGGAGCTTCGTCGATCCGGAGTTCACCACCTCGATGCGTCCCTTCAACACCTTGTTCACCCTTGTCCTTCACTTCCGTCTCACCATACGTCGTTCCAGCGCTCACCACTGCAGCAGTCCAGCTCCGTGTCGGACTTTGGGCAATGCGACTTCGCTTACGCTAAGGCCACTACCCCAAGACAGCAGCACAAAATGCCGACGATTAATGACAGCCCGAATAACCAAAGGTGCGACCAACGCCCGATGCTGCAGCGGCGCCAGTTCACAAGGTCCAGCTCGAGGATGCTGCACGGCATGTTCAACATCCGACACTTATCTCAATCGATTGAGGAATCCGCGGACAGTGAGCCCATAGTGTAGCGTTCGGTGCTTGTTCCTGTAGTACAATGCCAGTATGTTTGATCGTGATAAACGTTGCTCCATGCACAAACTCCGTGCAGTTTTGCTGTCTTTTGTCGATCGAGTTTCAGAAGAATCACTGATTCGTCGACGCCTTGGAGTGCATAACTTCTTGCGTAAGTCACGTCTTTCTTTAAGCAAAGTGCTCGTTGCTACTGGACGTATCGCCCCCACAACGCCACGTCCGTTATGCTTACTTACGCCCGTCGTTAAGATCAAAGATCCTTCTGCTCTTTGTTGCAACACCATTGAAACGGGTTCCTCAACATCGTCGATAACACCCGCGTCACGCTTTCGGGATCTCGTCCTCACTTCTCAACGTTCATTCGAGATGGCGGGCGCGTCGCTCTTCCAAGTCGGTGGCAACGTCGAATTCTGGCGGGTGCTGGTACATCTGAGCATCTTGGCGGTGTTTCTGCTGGGCTTCGAGGCCGCGCTTCACCACCTTGAGCACAAACTGGCGCGATACGACAAGTACCATGTAATGCTGCAGAAGGTCTACAGGGAGTTGATGGTGCTGGGCTTGATCAGTCTCGTTCTCAAGGTGCTCAAGGAGGTGGCGCCTGTCGACAGCTACAGCAAACCCATGATCGCCTTCCAGGTCGCGGATCTCATCATCTTCGGCCTGGCGATCGCTCTCATCCTGCAGTCGATTTGTATCCTCTTGCAGTTGCGAAGACGCAGTTCGAAGGCTGACCGAGCAGAGTTGATCTCAACGCAAGATCTGGTACAATTTCTAGAAAATGGAGATACTCCGAGCCACATGCTGCTACCTGCAACTCGAGTTCCGCGGGTTTGTTGCAGCAAAGGCGAGACAATGGACGAGGATATGGTGAAACATCGTCTACTACGTCAACTCTTCCTCCACCGCTTCGGCCTTCCCGAACTTTTCCCCTTCTCAAAGTACATTCGTCGAGCCCAAGCGAACCAAATCTCATCTATGATCGAAGTGGAGCCTTCCATGTGGGTTTTGTTGCTTCTCGTGGCGTGGGGGATCTGTGGGCTGGCGGAGCTTATTGATGGCATCACGCTTATCAAGCTTCTGGTGATCTTTTCGTGGATATTAGTGCTGCTTCACGTCGTGATGCTGGGCTACTTGAGGTCATGCGTACTCCAGCTCTTCGATCTCGCGGGCTATAGCAAAGACCGGTTCGCTCTGGTTACTAACCTCGCTGCAGTTGCCGAGCGAGAAGCCAATGTCTGGGAGAGTATGTCTGCCCACGACGCTATTGAGACGATGAACCAAGTACTCGATATCCACGAAGAGGCCGAACACGACCGAAAGTCAACGACAGGGGTCGCCGCTACGCTGTGGCGTAAAGTTTCGTTTGGACCGTCTCGAGACAGCGACGCGCTCGCTGGAATCTACATTCGCTTCTTCTCGCGGAGGTTTTGGCAAGCTGCAGTCACTTTTGCTATGAGTTTGAATGGGTTCTTCATCGCGCTGTTCGTGCAGTGCTCGCTGTACAACCTGGATGAAATCCACCGACAGCTCGGTCTGGTCGCTGCTATCATGGTCCCGTTGCCAATGCTGATCAATGCCTTGGTACTCCAGCAGTACAAATTCAGCGACTTTGTGCTCGTTTGTAGCGTGCTTCGGATTGATACCACCGCGCTTGGAGACGTGATTCGGCACTTTAGCGAGACGATCGAGATGCAATCCGAGTTTGCAGCATCATTGGTGCAGTGCCTAAAGGAAGGCGGACTCTCGATAGAGTATTTGGAGGCGGTGATTCAGTCTCATGACCACGAAATGTCCGGGTTCATCGAAGTGGACAAGCTTCGCGCGGTCTTGGCTTCCGTCGGCTTCAGTGTGACCCGGTTCCGGTTGAACAGTATAGTCAAGTTGCTCTTTGAGCTCAAGGGGACTAGCGTCGAGTACGCGCAGCTCTTTCAGCTCTTGGCGATCGTTGAGCAAGAGCGTGAGGAAATCGCGCAGCGCCGTGGCCGAGAGTATCCGGAAATTCACGGGAGTGACGTCTCCTTTGACACGGGGATTCACGAAGCCCGGGAAAGTTCGATTAGCGCGCGCGACTCGGCGTCAACGCAGCCGCTTTCTCTGTTGACGCAGTCGAGTCTCGCGTCGGGTCTTGGGTGCAGCAACTTCGCCTACGCTAAGGCCGGTACCCCTGTCGTACGTCGAGGCACGTCACTGAACTTCCACAGTGTCCAAATGAACTCGAAGAGTGAACTCGAAGGCAGACAACCGATGCTGCAGAGAAGCTATTCGCAGCAGTTCGCTGGCTCGAGCGCTCGAGTGCTGCGTGATATGTACAACGTTAAGCCTTACGTGTGAAGAAAAACAACAAAACGCTAATATAAAGAATAAATGTCATTGACGAGTCATACTGCGGTCGTATAGCACTCTTCGCCAGCGAGAAAATAATAACAAGAACTCAAGGCGTAACACGCATCCATCAAGCGTGAAGTGCGTCGAAGAAGTCGTACAGTACCGCCGTCACTTCGTTCTGTACTGCACAAGTCGACGCGCTCTTGATCACCCCCTTGCCGCCAAGAGGAGCGAGTCGGGGTGCAAGTTGCACGCCCTTGTCTTCGTTCGGGGTCGTCACCACGCGACTCACCGTGCTCTTCCCCGTCGCGAACGCCACCAATGTGGCCATGTGCATCGCCATCACCTGTTTACGGAGCACCGTCTCGCCCATATTCAAGACGTTCACGAGCGGATCCCGCACCCAGTGCGAGCAGAGGTAACCGCGCAGCTCGGAGCAGAACTCGCAGTCTGGAGCGCAGTCTTTCTCGGAGTTTTCGACGCAGAAGGTCAAGATGCGTCCGAGTTGCTTCACGTCATGGAACGTCGTGGTTAGCTCCAGTCCCTTCACCGCCGCGTTATTCGGCACGAAGATGCCGACCTGTTCACGAGGCGCCTCGCTCCGTAGCGACAGCTTCCAAGTGATGACGAGCTCGTTCTTCTTGTCCCGCGTGGCGTCCAGCACGACGACGTCAACGACGCGTTGCAGTTGGTGACGGCGGTCGAGAATTTCGTCCAGTGGCAATGGACCCGACAGCAACGAGGCGGCGCAGGAGGCTGAAGCCAAGCTCCGAGGTAGAGTGGAGGTGGTGGTGGAATTCCGGCCCATGAGTCTGTCGAGCAGACCTCGGAACGGGGAGGCGGTTGGCTGGTGGAGCTTCGTGGCGAGAATGGGTCTTGAGCTGGCAATGCTGGTCATGGCGCTATTTGAAGAATGAGGGCTCGAGGAGAAGAAGGCTGTCATGCTGTTGCTGGTCGATACTTCCGGTGCGGAGCTCCTCACTTGGCGTGATGTGATGAGGTGCCGCGCACAGGTTGGTGACAATGTGTGTACCACGAATCAGCGAATGGGAAGTGGCATTAAGGCTGGAACCACATAATCGGGCGAGCTAATCTCAACATGGCATTCGATGAGCTCCACTCGCGACAGCAGCGGTCAAGTAAGGTATGAATGGCGGCGAGCTTCAAGCTTGGCGACTCGAATGTACATGTATGCTGGGGTCCACAGTCATCGCTTCGGTGAAGCCTTTTGCGAAGTGTAGCCATCTTGATTGCGGCAACATAACACGACGTTGCGGCAATGTGACAGGTTGCCTTCAACCTCGGTCGATGCTTTTCGTTCTACCGCATCGCCAGCGTAACCGGCGGATCGCAGTTGATGATCCATGCGTCGTCGTTAAGGAACAGGAGCTTGATTAAATCTCGGCATCTGCTGTATCCAGCAGCAGCCTACATACTGAACAGTGAGTATTACGCTGGTTCGAAGGCCCCCAACACGTTCATAATCGCCGTGGTGTGCCAGTAGATTAATAAGCGACTAACGCCGCCCTAAAGCTCACTCTCCGATTTCCAGCCAACTGGTCACCATGGCCGGTGGCTCCGTCTTCCGAGTGGGCGAAGACGTCGAGCTGTTCCGCGTGTTGGTGCTCTTGAGCGCCCTGGCGACCTGCTTACTGGTGTTCGAGGCCGCGTTGCACCACTTGGAGCACCACCTCGCGCGCCACGACAAGTACCAGCACATGCTCAAGAAAGTCTACCGCGAGCTCATGATCCTCGGGCTGCTGAGCTTCATCATCAAGATGCTGACGGAGGTGGGCGGCATCGACGGCTACAGCGGCACCATGCTGGCCTTCCAGGTGGCCGACCTCATCATCTTCATCCTGGCCATCGCGCTCGTGCTCCAGGCCATTTGGGTCCTGGTCCTGCTGCGAGGCCACAACAAAAGAATCGACCGGGCGGAGCTCATCACGACGCAAGACCTGGTCGACGTGCTCAATTTCTCGCAGAATGGGATCTCTTCTCGCTGCTGTTGGGGAGGTAAGGCACCGAATGAGGACCTTTTCAAGGACGAAATCGTGCGCCATCGTCTGCTACGGCACTTGTTCCCCCGCCGCTTCGGTCTCCCTCAGCTGTTTCCCTTCTCCAAGTACTTGAGGCGAGCTCAGGCCAACAGCATCGTGCACATGATCGAAGTGGAGCCGTCCATGTGGCTGCTGCTGCTCGGGATGGCCTGGGCCTTCTCCGCTGTCGTCCAGATCCTCGATGACTTTGAGGTGGAGGTGCGGTACGAGCTCATTGAGACGTTGATGGCGTTTGCGTGGGTCTTGGTGCTGCTCCACGTGCTGGTTCTGCTCTACTTCCGGTGGTGTGTGCGTCGCCTGTTGGCCATCGCCGGATACAGCAAGGAGAAGGCCGTTCTGGCGGAAAACCTCAACGCAGTCGCAGAGCAAGAGGCGAGTGCCTGGCAGAGTGAAGCGGCCGACAGTGCGCTGGATAACATGAACCGAATCCACGCAGAACATGAAGAGCTGGAGCACGAACACAAGGCGGAGCACCGTGGAATACTCAGGAGTGACGCAGGACTTCAACTGGTTGCGAGCTGCCTGCGCAACGTCCCGCGTATATTGTGCAAGAAGCGCTCAGTGTCAGGGCCAGGCGGTGTGCAGCCTGGCTCGCCCGATGTCTCGCTTCAGGGCTTTTCTCGGAAGATCTGGCACGTTGTGGTCATGTTCATGACGATCCTCAACGGATTCTTCGTCGCGCTGATGGTCCAGGGCGCGGTGTACAGCTTTGACGAGATCAACGACAAGGTGGGGATAATTCCCGTGATCCTGATCCCGCTGCCGCTGCTGATCAACGGACTGCTCCTCCAGAAGAGCATTTTCCGTGCCTTTGTGCTGATCTGTAGCGTCATCCGCATCGATGCCGGGACGCTGGGGGAGGTGGTGCACCACTTCAGTGAGATCGTGGAGCTGCGAGCCGAGTTTGCCACCTCGGTGACGCGTTGCTTGAAAGAAGGAGGGGCCACCATCGCGGACTTGAAGAAGGCCCTGCAGTCGTATGACTTGGACAGGACTGGCGTCGTTGATATCGACAGACTTCGCACCGTCTTGGCCTCGTTCGGCTTCCACTTGACTCGATTCCGCTTCAGCAGCGTGGTCAAGCTGCTGTTCGAGCTACAGGGGACGAGGGTGGAGTATGCTCAACTGATACAGTTGGTGACTTTGATCCAGCAGGAGCAGTGTCTTGAGGATGGCCACGCCGGCCAGCACTACTAGTACCCGATGCTTCAGCGGACTATGACCTCGTTCGAGGATACGATGGAGCTCACTCGAGTCGTGTCGGTGCGAGTGCTTCGTCGCGGCATTTGCCGCTACTTGCTCAGTCCAGCCTCGCGCCGGAGCCTGAACCGAGTGACTTTACTGGTACCCATTCCGACGCCTTGACACTACGGCTTCAGACGACAACAGCGCTCGACGATCGATGTTCGAGCGCGGTCTACCGCGTCAATTCGCTAGATCAAGCGCGCGCGCGCTCCACGGTGTGTACAACTTGCGACCTTCGTCGGCAGACGTAACGACAGATAGCACCTACTCGCCACGATAGGATCCCAACACGATGAACAAACTAAGTGAGCTCATAAGCTGTTAGTCACACCCGGCTTAGCGCGACGTATCTCTTGACGAGCTCTATCTATCAAGCGACTCGTTTCTCTAAATGTTGTTGTTGGGTTGTTCAGTAACTTTGCACTTCTGGAGTCTTTGTTGTCGGAACTTCAGGCTTCATAGCTTACGCCAATTGAGCTCCGGACTGCTGCTCTCCGGTTTGACTTGGCTGAAAGGCTTCAAGTGTCCGGAACGAGCGTGAAAATTATACGTCCTCATCGGGAGCAGGTGCTCTCCCGGCCATCACTTTAGATTTTACACCGTTAACGAGCAGGTGACGCTGCGAGTTTATCGACGACAGAATTGTACATGCGAGTGCGCGAAAGAGGACGCGATGCAGACATGGTGAAGGTGGAGATCTTGCTATCAACTTTGGCTGCCGCAGCGTGCACCGCTAGCGTCGGCATCGCGGTCTGGAAGCTCGTGTTGGACCGACCAAAAGACTCAAACGAACTTGCAAGACGGAAGACACCCCGGAATGCTAAAGATGCGGACGCATTTACACCTGAAGTCTGTGGCCAGGAAGAAGAACGAGAGGAAGGAGACAACGAAGGGCGATCCGAAATTCCTGAAACGACCCCAGAATGTCCACGCGCTGAAATAGTGCCGAAGGGAGAACCCCATGGCGAATGGACGAACGAGAATTTGCTGCGCGGTACGACAAATAGCGGCTTGAAACCCGACTGGGAGTCGTCTTCAGACATCAACGAGTGGTCCAGCGTCGCTGACGATGAAGAAGATCGCCAAGTCTTAGATACGCCAAAGAAACCACGGAAACGAGGCTCCTCCTTTCCGCATCACAACACACAGAGGCCTGTGAAGTGGGTCCATATTGGATACGGTCGCTATGAAAAGTGCACATAGTGAACTTTGGTGATCTTTGGGCTGTGAACGCAGCAGCGCTGGACATCATCATGAACAGTAATAAAACGTTATGAATGCTGTAATTGGAATCTTAGCTGTGGGTTGTTTGTTTTCCTTACTTCCTTCGTACCGTCGTCTTCACGGTTAGTACGGGTTGATTTCTGCTTGAATCTCGTCGAGGGTCTTGCCCTTCGTCTCCGGCACGAACTTGAGCGAGAACGCGAGCGTGAGAGCGAGCAGAGCCGCGAACGGCACGAAGATGTAGTCGCCCAGCGCGTTCTGCATGGTGGGGAACACAATTCCGATGATGAAGAGCCCCAGCCAGTTGACCATCGTGGCGATGGACGTCGCCGTCGTGCGCGACTTGGGCGGGAACATCTCGGCTGCGATGAGCCACGGGATCGGGCCCAGGCCGATCTCAAAGAACCAGACGAAGCTCATGACCCCTCCGACGCTGAACATGCTGGCAAACGGCAGCAGATCCATGAGCCCCACCGTCAGGACTCCACTCGATACGAGCATCCCCACCACCGACCAGAGCAGCAACGGCCGACGTCCGGCTGAGTCCATGAGCATCAGCGCCACAATCGTCGCCAGCACATTCACGATGTAAACAAGTGTGATCCCCACCAACGGGTCCTCCAGCCCCGCGTTCTGGAAGAACGAACTGGCGTAGAACATGACGGCGTTGATGCCACTCAACTGCTGCGCGAGTTGCAGCACCACGGCGACAAGCAGAGGCAAGCGGATGCTCCTGTCCCTGAGAACTTCCCCCACACCTTGAACATCTCCCGACTCCCCGGCGTCAGCAGCGGAAATACTGTCGAGTTCGTCGAAAACATCATCAGACTGACGCAGACGGCGTAGAGTCTCCTCCGCTTCCTTGGCCTTGCCATTGTTCAGCAGCCAGCGAGGACTTTCGATCAGCAGCGGAGTCAGGACAAGCTGCAAAGCTCCCAGAATCCCCGCGAGGCCGAACATTAGACGCCAGCCTGGATGAGTGAAGCCTTGACTCTCTCCTGCGAAGCCGAATGCCAGGATATCGGTGGCCAGGATGCCGACGACCATCGCAACTTGGTACGTGGTGCCCAAAGCTCCGCGGAGGTTGGGCGGCGCCAGTTCTCCGAGATACAGCGGCACAATGACCGTGGCTGTACCGGAGGCGATACCCACGAGGAACCGACCGGCGATGAGTATGTAGATGTTGGTCGCGAACGCCATGATGGCCCCCGACAGCAGAAAGACGCACGAGTTGGCCAGCATCGTCTTCTTGCGGCCAAGTTGGGCACTGAGTCGGCCTCCCGCAAGTGAGCCAATCGGTCCACCGACTGCAAAGCCAGAGACGCAGAGGGCCCAAACCATGTCCGAGTGGCCAGGAAACACCACGGCCGGGTTCATCGCCCCCGTCACGGCCGTGTTGTAGCCATACTGGAACGCGTTGATGACTGCTACAAGGCACGAGAACAGCAGCGGGTACGTGTACCCGGGCTCCGAGCCGTCGTCGTCGTCTTCAAGCAGCGTCTGCTTCTCCCCGTGCTGTCAGTCACAACAGAGGTCAGCTATGGCTGTCAAGTTAAAGGAATAATGAGGGATAGACACCAACCTTCTTCACTAGACGTGATAGATTGGCCCAGGAACTGCGTGGACGGAGCTGAGGGAAGTCCCGCTCGCTCCGAAAAGAGCGACGACGCATACCCGCGAGCACGCGGAACGGCAGCTCCTGGTACAGACGCTTCTGCTCCTCGCCGTAGTATTTCAGGTCGTGGACGGTGCTCGCGCGGTCCTTGAGTCCGTCGGCCTTCTTCATGTTCTCCCAGCTGCCGTTCGTGCGGAGCTCGCCCTGCTCCAGGTCACTGCCTGTACTGCCACTGCCGCTACTGCTCGACTTGGTCGAAGCTGGCATCGTCGAGAAGAAGCTGGAGGAAGTGCTGGAAGATCGGTAGTCGGAGTTACGCGGGTGTGAGGTTCGCGGCAAAAGCAGAAGTGAGACTACGGATCGACTAACGCCAGCGACCGCCCGCTAAGCAAAATGGTCGCACATTGGACGCCATGCAGCCATCATCCGACCTGTCACTTCAACTTCACACGTCGCAGATCGCCTTCCAACGCGATCGCAACGAAAAGACCGGCGGAGAATTCTTCATCAACCATAGGAACCACAAAATTTTCAAGACAAGACGATGCATTGCCTCATAGTATCCAGATAGAGCGCTCTCTTACTCGCAGTCGAGCACCACACGTCCGCTCAGCTTACCAGCATGCATGCGGTCGAACACATCCGGCAGATTGGTCAGGGGCTCAACGGTGTACGAGCTCTTGACCTGGCCGTCGGCTGCCATGTCGATGGCCTCGATGGCGTCCTGACGACTGCCAACGTACGAGCCAACGATACGGAACTCCAACGGAATCAGAGGCTCCACTGGCGCCACGACCGCCGTGTCCTTGGGGACACCCACTGCGACGAGAGTGCCGCGCGGACGCAGGAACATCAACGGGTCCTTGTACGCATCCTTGGTTCCAGCAACGACAATGGTGGCGTGAGCTCCGCGGCCGCCAGTCGCAGCTCGAACTTGGTCCACTACGTTGCCGTCCTTGAAGTCGATGAAGTCCTTGATGCCGTACGACTCGATCAGCTTGCGCTTGTCGTCGCCAGTGTCGATGGCCACCACCTTGTAGCCCATGGCCCGCGCGTACTGACAAGCCAAGTGGCCCAGACCGCCACCAGCACCGGGGATCACCACGTACTCACCAGGGGATCCGCCGATCTGCTTGAGCGCCTTGTACACCGTCATGCCGGCACACAGAATAGGAGCTGCCGACGCCAAGTCGAGACTTGTGGGGATCGGCGTCACGTGGTCGGCGAACGACACGCACCACTGCTGGAACGAGCCGTGGCAGGTCAAACCGTGGACGCCCGCTTCTCCGCAGGTGGTCTCGTATCCTTTGCGGCAGTCTTCACAGCCCAGACACGTGTGCGCGAGCCACTTGACGCCCACTGCGTCGCCGATCTTGAGCTTGGTCTTGGTATTGGCGCCGATCGCCGCTACGTATCCGGCGCCTTCGTGCCCGCCGACCATGGGGAACTGCTTGGGGAGCGGAGGACCAAGGCCTTCCCAGACTGACAGGTCCGAATGACAGACGCCCGTGTAGGCCATGCGGACCAGCACCTCGCCGGGTTTGAGCTCTTCGGGCTGCACCACCGGCCAGTCGTGACGGACTTGAAGTGGGGCGTTGTCGGCCTCGTACATGACGGCCGTCTGCGTCTTGGGGATGTCGTAGCTTGGCTGGGACTTGACGGAGAACTGTCGCGACGCTTTGGGCGCGCAACTCATGCATCCGCATTGAAAGCCATGGCCAGACGATAGGCCGACGAACGATTTGCGTGCGAGTTGGGCAGCTCGCTTGGATGGTTTCGCGATGCGGGAGACAACGCGCAGCATGGTCTTAGACTTTGGCTTGGAAGACTCTTGAGCTCTTGGGGGTCGGCAGCGAATTCGACAATGAACCGGTGTTGGGAGGCTTGTCCGACCGAGACGTCGACGATTGTTGGCATCCATCCGACCTCAGCGGCGCACTCAACGCCTGGATGCATCCGTGTAAAGTGCAGAGAAGATTTCCTGCTTGGCACGGCAAAGCTGCATATGGTTTGGCTACGTGCGTGGCAGATTGGCGCCGCAGCGGTTCTGCCTTCCCTTCAACTTGAAGCGTAAGGTCTTCTGCCAGTTTCGTGCCGTTCTTCGAACTTGCTGGCATAACTTTTCATTGAATTGCCCATTCTGAAATCTGATTGGGCCTGCTAAATCTGCGTGTTTAGGCTGAATTTATGTACTTCACGCTGAACCGTGTCTATTTTGCAGGTTTCTTGTTATTGTTTTGAAAAACTTGTTGATTTGGAGTGAGCTGCCAGTTTCCTGCCTCTTTTTGATAGCACTTTCGTATGCTATGCAAATCCTAGGAGGATCATCACGGAAATTGAAAGTGACGCTGGATAAATCAACCAAGAGACTACGAGAGTTTAACAAGGAGAAGATGCTAATTGGCTAAAACAAGTAGGCACAGAACTGGTTGTAGGCACGCAACTGGCACTTTACCTTATCAAAAACAGCTCGTGACTCGGTGAGAGACGACAAGCTTGCATTAATTCGTTCTTGACAGTCTCCACTTTCCATCTTAACGTGTAGGAGCAGAGAATACTTACTCGCAGTCGAGCACGGTGCGACCGAAGAGCGTGCCGGCTTTCATGCTTGAAGACATCGGGCAGGTTGGTGAGTGGCTCAACGTTGTAGAACGTCTCCACCGCTCCATCCGCTGCGATGTTCACCGTCTCGATCGAGTCTTGGCGGTTGCCCACGTTCGTACCAATGATGCGGTGCGCGAACGCCGCGGTGGCCTCAACTGAAACAGGCACCACGCCGCCCTTGGGCACGCCCACCATCAGCACCGTACCATGGGGGCGAATGTACTGCAAGGCGTCGATGTACGACGACTCCGTGTCGGCACAACGGACGCGCAGTGAGCGCCGCGCCCCGTGATGGCCTTGACCTGCGCCACCACGTCGCCGTCCTTAAAGTCGATGAAGTGCTTGACTGCGTAGCCCTCCAGTAGCTTGCGCTTGTCTGCCCCTGAGTCGATAGCGATCACCTTGTAGCCCATCGTACGCGCGTACTGGCAGGCCAAGTGGCCGAGGCCGCCGCCTGCTCCAGGGATCACGACGTACTCACCCGGGACTTCATTGATCTCCTTGAAAGCAGAGTACACCGTCACACCGGCACACAGCAACGCTGCGGCCGCGGCCATGTCGTAACCCCTTGGGATCGGCGTGACATGGTCCGCGTACGACACGCACCACTGCTGGAAGGACCCGTCCACCGTGTAAGGTCTTCTGCCAGTTTCGTGCCGTCCTTCGAACTTGCGGACTTGCTGTGGCATAACTTTTCATTGAATTGCCCATTCTGAAATCTGATTGCACCCGCTAAATTTGCGCGATTGGGCTGAATTTATGTACTTCACGCTGGTCCGTGTCTATTTTGCAGGTTTCTTGTTATTGTTTTGAAAAACTTGTTGATTTGGAGTGAGCTGCCAGTTTCCTGCCTCTTTTTGATAGCACTTTCGTATGCTATGCAAATCCTAGGAGGATCATCACGGAAATTGAAAGTGACGCTGGATAAATCAACCAAGAGACTACGAGAGTTTAACAAGGAGAAGATGCTAATTGGCTAAAACAAGTAGGCACGGAACTGGTTGTAGGCACGCAACTGGCACCTTACCTTAGCCGTGCATGACGACTCTCGCAAGTGGTCTCATGGCCCTTGCGGCAGTCTTCGCACCCGAGACACGAGTTGGCCAGCCACTTGACGCCCACCGGGTCGCCGATCTTGAGGTTGGTCCTGGTGTTCTGGCCGATTGCGGCCACGTAGCCCGTGCCTTCGTGGCCGCCGACCAGCGGCATCTTCTTGCCCTCCGGAGCGCCGGCGCCTTCCCAGATGAGAACGTCTGAGTGGCACACGCCGCTGTAGGCCATGCGGACGAGGATCTCACCGGGCTTCAGGTCTTCGGGCTGCACCACCGGCCAGTCCTTGCGGACTTGCAGCGGAGCACCCTCCGCCTCGTACATGATGGCCGCCTGTGTCTTGGGGATGTCGTAGTGCGTCTATGACTGCACCGAGAAGTGTCGGGAAGCACACGAACCGCAGCGACATTGGAATCCGTGGCCGGCCACTGCTGCCGTGAAGGACTTGGGTGCAAGCTGCGCCACACGCTTGGACGGTTGAGCGAGACGGGAGACCACACGCAGCATTGTTCGGGAGTGCTGGGGAGCTGGCAAATCTCGGAATGGGATCGACAACGAAGTGAGCTCCTTCGGGACCTCGGCGCAAGCGGTGAGAGAGCCGACGCGCGGGAAGTTGTCGACAGACAAGGTTCATCTCACAACGATTTCTGCCCGAGGATGGCACGCTTCAAAGGGCTTCGTGCTTGGTGGCCTGTAGGTCATGAACGAGTCGCGTGCGGATAACCTTGCCAACTTCAACTTGTAGCGATCGCCAGCATAGTGTGTGGCTTTGTAAGTCTGACGGCTCCATCCACGAGCACGTGATGCTTGCGGTACTTTACACGCATGAAGGGCAAACAACAATGACCACCCAGATAGCACTGAGAAGCTACCGGTTACTAACCTTACATGTCGAGGTCGGTGCGTGATGAACTTCAGTCTGTAGACGGATGGTGGATTGACGATTTATCCGAGTCCTGCCAACGTGTTGAACACGGAATTCCGATATCACTTCGCGTTGAGGGATCAAATCGAGTGACGCATCCTTTGCCCCAGCAACGACAACGGTAGCGTGAGCTCCACGGCCACCAGTGGCAGCGCAAACTTGGTCCACGGCGTTGCCGTCTTCTAAATCGACGAAGTATTTGATGCCTTACAGTACGGCATCAAATACTTCGTAGACGTACGGGCCGTACGTCTCAATCAGCTCGCGTTCGTCGTCGCCAGTGTCGATGGCCACCACCCTGTAGCCCATGGCCCGCGCGTACTGACAAGCAAACCGCCACCAACACTGGGGATCAGCCGCCGATGTATTCGTTGATATCTCTTCAAGGCGAGAGCGACAACTTAGTCTTCGAACGCGGCCCAACGGGAATGTATAGCGGCCTCGGGATCGGGCAATCTTTATGTTGAAGTAGACCGTCACTCTCGCATTCACTCCGAACTCACTTCAACTGCAGCCACACCAAACTTCGTCCACCACCACCAGCGCAGTCGTTTCGACCATTCCTCATCTGATGCAAGTCGAGCATGCCAAGTATTGGCATGGAGGAACCTTGAGGCTCAATGATAAGGGCCGCGCCGTGCGTGTGCGTGCTCGCGACTCGCGACGCGAGCGATGTCATGTGAGAGGGATGACAGCAAGCTGACACGACAGGATTTGCTGGGCCCGTCGCTTCCTCCACCAAACAAGCAGGCCGCTCACCGTGAGCAACACATCGTGAGCCTCACGATGTGTTGTTCCCTTCTCCAGGCTGAGCCTGGCAGGCTCGGCTCAGGCGTCGACTCGACATGAGTCGGTACCGGTACGCGAACGAATGCCTTCGATCGTGGCCAAGGCAACACCTGATATCGTGGTTGCAGCGAGGAATCAATACCATACCGCGGCACAGCTGGAGAGAACGCCTTACCGGTATATGGATAACGCTTTCGGCATCGCTCCGCGCAGATGACTTCAGTTTGGCTTGCTGGCGAAGCCACTTGGGGCGAGCGGAGCCATCTGCGGCGCTTGCCCCCTTCCTTGTGCGGTACTCTCAGCCCATCCGCTAATCCTATCCAGCAGAGACGCTGCCATGCTGCCAGCGGCAATATCCGAGCGTCTCTTTTAGCCGCGGGGATCCTTGGCAACGTACGTGTACTGTTCGGGCTCCATCCGTTGCCTCCGCCCCGTGAAGGTCGCAACTCACTCCAGCTCGCCATCCCCATTCGCGAATTCGCCAGCTCTCCAGCAGCAGCACAAGCAGAACTCGAGCCATGAAGCCGCAGTCGAGCTACAACGTCCCCAAGACGCAGACGGCCGTCATCTACGAGGCCGACAAGGAACCGCTGCAGGTGCGCGAGGACTGGCCGGTGGTGCAGCCCGAGGACCTCAAGCCCGGCGAGGTGCTTATCCGCATCGCCTACACGGGCGTGTGCCACTCTGACCTGTCGGTGTGGGAGGGCGAGGGCCCTCCGCTCCCCAAGCAGTTCCCTATGATCGGCGGCCACGAAGGTGCCGGCTACATCGCCGCCATCGGTGAGCACACCCGCACGAACCTCAAGATCGGCGACGCTGTTGGCGTCAAGTGGCTCGCGCACACATGCCTGGGCTGCGAGGATTGCCGCAAGGGCTATGAGACGACGTGCCCGTCCGCTGGCGTCCACGGTTTGACCTGTCACGGCTCGTTCCAGCAGTGGTGCGTGTCGTTCGCGGACCACGTGACTCCTATTCCGTCGGGCCTGGATCTGTCGGCTGCAGCTCCTATTCTGTGCGCCGGCATGACGGTGTACAAGGCACTCAAGCAGATCGGTGGCTCTCCGGGTGAGTACGTGGTGATCCCCGGCGCTGGTGGCGGTCTGGGCCACTTGGCGTGCCAGTACGCGCGGGCCATGGGCTACAAGGTGGTGGCCATCGACACTGGCGACGACAAGCGCAAGCTGATCGAGTCGTACGGCATCAAGGACTTCATCGACTTCAAGGAGGGCAACGTGATCGAGCAGGTCCGCGCTGCCACCGGCGGTCGCGGTGGTCACGCCACCATTGTGGTGGCCGACTCGACTGCCGCCTACAAGGACGCGCTTATGTTCCTGCGCCCGCACGGCACGCTCTTCGCTGTCGGTGTGCCCACTGGTGCCGCCATTGTTGCGCCAGTGGGTCTCATCATCCCGTTCGAGTTCCGCATTGTCGGCTCGTACGTCGCCAGCCGCCAAGACGCCATCGAGGCGCTGGACATGGTGGTCGAGGGCCACGTCAAGACCACGTACACCGTCGAGCCGCTCACGAACCTGCCGGACGTGTTCAAGCGCATGGCCGCCGGCCAGCTCCGCAGCCGCGTGGTGCTGGACTGCGAGTAAGTGTTAATGAGTTGTAGAGGTTGCTAGTATCGTGCGGAGATAACGCAAATTGAGTCCGCGCTTGTTTCGTACAGAGTTCTACTATCGGAAGAGGGAGTTCGTCTACAGGATGAAGTGGCTACATTTCAAGTGGTATTCAAACATCATATGCCCACAGGCACCTAGCCAGCCTTGATCGCTCTACGTCGCTTGCATGTCGCTAGGCGTCTTGTCATCAAGCACAGCCGACAAAGCATCAAATCCATCGTCTTGATACTTATCGCTTCATGATTCTGCACGAGCTCTCACCGCTGAAGACTGAACCCGAAAAAAAGAACCCACGCTCATCATGATACGCAGCTATCAGAGCTCACAAGGGCTCTATACACAAGGATAACAAATCCGATACAAAGCTAATCAAAGTCGTAATAATCGATATCCGACTCATCCGTATTATGTATTCTCAAAGGTGATTCCGGCCGGATCCGAGGTCGATCTGGAACTGTGTCTCACTTCAGTTTTGGCGGAGGTAAGCCCAGACCGACTCACCCACGACGGCGCTAGGATGACAAAGCTC
This sequence comes from Phytophthora sojae, assembly GCF_000149755.1. Lineage (NCBI taxonomy): Eukaryota > Oomycota > Peronosporomycetes > Peronosporales > Peronosporaceae > Phytophthora > Phytophthora sojae. Next base: position 5,396,268 of record NW_009258116.1, read on the forward strand.
GACGAGGAGGACGAGGGCGAGCAGGACCAAGACCAGGCCGCAATGAGAACGACCGCGCAGTTGCCACCCCCAGCAGACAGCAGCAATAAGGAGCAAAAGGCGGCAACGGCAACAACGGAGTCTGCCGAGCAACAGATGAGTCCGCTGTCGTCCGAGATTCTGCTGCTGCGCGAGCTTGAGCTGGCGCCCGTCATGATGTACCCGCAGCAGGTGTCGCGCGCCACGGAGATCCGCCTGTTCCTGTCGCGCATCGAGTTCATCGCCATCCACGAGGCCATCGAGCGCGAGGAGGGCGTCGTGTACTTCGTGCTGGACGTGTACCGCTACCGCCAGCAAAAGGGGCTGCCCTCCACGCGCAGCAGCCGCAGTCGCAAGCTGTCGGCGGGGCAGCCCGCGCAGCACAAGCGGCTGGCGGACCGCGAGCCGCAGAACCGCGGGCCGGACTACCAGATCGAGCAGCGCTACTCGAGCTTCGCGCGGCTGCGCTCGAACGTGGCGCACATCGCGCGCAAGCACCACCCCAAGTGCCAGGCGTGCGCGTACTGCTCCGGCCTGCTGGACTTCCTGCACGTGGCGCCGTGCAAACCTAGTCTCAAGGTCAAGTTCACGACCACCACCGAGGAGCGCAAGCACATCCTCAGCACGTTCATCAACGAGCTCGTGCGCGTGGCGCGCGAGGACTACACGACCTGCCCGAGGTCGCTGCGTGGCTACCACATCATCCCGGCGCTCGTCAAGCGCTTCCTGTCCGAGCAGACCGGCGAGTCGTTCTTCTCCTGATCAAGCAGCGGTGAGGGCAGCAAGAAAATTCAAGCGACATGGAGAAGAAAGACGGAAAAGAAGAAGAAGATGATGATGATGATGAAGAAGAAGAGGAGGAAGAAGAAGGAAAAGGGGGAGGAAGAAGGGAAAGGAGGAGAAGAAGGTTTTGATGGTTATTTAACACAAGGAACGCATTATTCACGGACAAAACGTTTACACTCCTGGCCACAATAATACGGCCACCCAACAAAATACCATAACTCTGTCAGTTTTGCTTATTATGCGGTGCGGTTTGACACAAGTAGCAAAACACGGTGCAAAAGGCCTGACATGTGTTAACGCTCGCGTTTTTGCAATCTTACGGGTGGCTCACATACAAAAAACTTTTTCGGCAAGGTGGTCACAACTTACGGCCACCCCATCCAAATACAAAATCCTATACTAATTGAATGCTTGTACAGAGTGAAGGTCGGGCAAATGACTTGAGATTTGTATGGGTCATGTTAGTGCACCTGAAAAACCCTTCTTCCTGCAGTGCTAAAGGACAATGGATGACTGCAGCAGCAACAAGTAAGGTAGATAATATTGTAACCGAAGTTGGAACAAGTATCGAGGCTTCAGTCCGCACACACGAGTACGATTCGACTCGTCACTACCAGATCAAATCTTCCCATACAAATCATATGGACGTTGTCACGACGCTACTTTAGATTTACGTTGGCATCTATATCTCCCTCAAAATCACCCGAGATCCCGCGCAATTTACAGGAGCTGTAGTTTACACTTATGCTAAGATGACCAATGCCTTCATTCTTCTCTAGGACGCGATTTAGTCCAACTAGCGGGTGCACTAACATGACCCATACAAATCTCAAGTCATTTGCCCGACCTTCACTCTGTACAAGCATTCAATTAGTATAGGATTTTGTATTTGGATGGGGTGGCCGTAAGTTGTGACCACCTTGCCGAAAAAGTTTTTTGTATGTGAGCCACCGTAAGATTGCAAAAACGCGAGCGTTAACACATGTCAGGCCTTTTGCACCGTGTTTTGCTACTTGTGTCAAACCGCACCGCATAATAAGCAAAACTGACAGAGTTATGGTATTTTGTTGGGGTGGCCGTATTATTGTGGCCAGGAGTGTATCAACCGGCGGTTCATCAACATCCCGGCGTGAATGTGTCACGTAAACAATATCCGACTCCTTGTTATTGACACCCTGGTAGTCACATTTTCTCCAGTTTGGTGTTCAGCACACCGGCAACTTCTATTGGCCCAAAGCAACGTCGGTTCCGACAACAAAAGTCTATGAAGCGAGTCGCGTCTATGGGGCCTCCTCCACTCGAAGATTCCTGATCCGATCGATGGCCATCCCGACGGCGGCCAGCGCTGGCGACGGCAGCCGCAAGCGCGCGGCGGCCCCGCGCTCCCCCAGCAGCAGCGGCAGCGGCCGTGGCGGAGGCTACGGCACCGGCGTGTTCTGCGAGTCCAAGCGCGCGGACGAGGCGCGGCCCGGGGACCCCGAGGACGACGACGACGCCAAGGACAACGACTTCTTCCTGCGGCGCGGCGCGCGCCAGCTGCAGACGCAGACGCTGCGCCTGCGCCGCAACCTGGCCTGCACCTTCATCGTGGGCGTGGGCATCGCCGTGCTGCTGCTCGTGTCCTACGTGCACACGGACAAGGCGCCGAGTCTGCGCGCGGAGACGGCCGAGAGCTCCAGCACGCGCCAGGAGCTGCTGAACCGCGTGCTGCAGCAGCTCCCGGCCTTGCAGACGCTCGAGACGAGGGCGTCCGCCAACGGAGAGCTCAATACCACGCTCACCGTGGCGGAGAAGCGCGTGGACAACGGCCCCATCGCCTTCTACACGCGCGCGTACGAGGACAGCGTGCCCGGGCCCATCCTGCTCTTGAAGCCGGGCGACGTGCTTAATATTCACCTGGTGAACAACCTAGGGCCTAATGTGCCAGGTCCGTGGATGCCCAACACCATGCACGAGCCGAACAACACCAATCTGCACTTCCACGGCATGCACGTGGACCCCACGGGCACGGAGGACAATGTGTTCCGCATTGTGGCTCCCGGAGAGAGCGCCGACACGCGCCTGCACGTGCCGCTCAACCACCCGAGAGGGCTGTTCCACTACCACCCGCACTTCCACGGCTCCGTGTTCCTGCAGATGGGGGGAGGCATGGTGGGCCCCATTGTGGTGGAGGACGATCCGGCCACGATGCCCGCGGAGTACGCGGCCATCAAGCAGAGGCACGTCGTCGTGCTGCAGGAGTTCAAGTTCAGCGGTGGCATCCTGACGTCGCTGGCCGACGCAGCCAAGGCCTCGCACAGTACGCTGGACATGGACCTCACGTACACTGGGAAGACGAAGCTGGACGCGCAGGTGCGCGAGCTGTATCCAGATGTGCAGGAAGTGGAGCGCGCGATCAGGAACGCCAAGTTATCGAAGGAGCTACTCGAAGAGATGGACGCGTCCCAGGAGAAGCCTAAGATCCCGCCGATTGCCCAGTATTTCTCAGTGAACGGCCAATATCTGCCCAAGATCGAGGTAAGGCCTCATGAGAACGTTCTGCTCCGTGTGCTGCACGCCGGTGGTACCGCCTCGTTGGAAGTGCAGGTGCCTGGCTGCTCCATCATGCTGGCGGCCAGTGACGGTCTCTACTACCCGAAGCCTCGACCGATGGAGACCGTGGTCCTCTTGCCTGGTGCCCGAGTTGATGTCGTCCTGAACTGCGAGCCGACGGCGGAGGGTGGCCCGGAGATATTGCGCCCGATTCAATCGGTCAAGGATCCCAAGCTGCATGGGTTTATGGGCAACCACTCGGATCTGTACTCTGGAGTACTGGCTTTTGTGCATGTCCAGGGTGAGTCTCTGGATGAGCCTCTAATCACCTCTGTGCCGCCACCTTCGGAGCTGTACGGCCCGGCGAAGAGCTTGCTGGATCTGTCTGCCGAGGACCGTTCTGGAATGGACCCGCTGCCTTTCGAGTTCGAGTTCACGATGGGCGACCCGGAGATGAAGGACGGATTCTTCTACAAGCCGTACTACATCAACCACGCGCTGTTCGACGGCACCAGCATTCGCACCATGAAGCTCGGCCGTGTGCAGGAGTGGGTCATCATTAACAGGAGGGACGAGAGCGGCGAAGTGACGCTGAAGAACCACCCGTTCCACCTGCACACGAACGCCTTCCAGATCGTGGACATGAGCCACGGCCACGGCGTTGACTACGAGATCGGCGATTGGCGCGATGTCATTTCCGTTCCAACCCCCGGCAACGTCACGATCCGCTTCCGCCCGGAGGACTATACTGGCATTGTTGCGGCGCATTGCCATATCCTGGGTCACTCCGATGCCGGCATGATTGCCGGTGTAGACATGATCTCCGGCGACTAAATTACCTGTGAATATCCGATTCTCCTATAGGTTTCCTCGTAAAACTTGGGCTCGCTCTAATATACTCGCTGCAATACCAGCTCGTCTCGCCGTCTCGATAGCGAAGCTGTCGCTCGCAATACCATATTTCAGCACATAATGGAATGTCACCACATCTCCTGCTTCCGCGTCTCCACATTCCGCACCACCGCGTTCGTAGAACTGATACTCCAGCTGTTTCATTTGGCATTTGTCGCCTAGACGATCCTGCAGCTTCTGGATCGATGCAGTATGGTGCGTTGCAAACACGACATGACATCCAACAGTCTCAACGAAGTACAGTATTTGAGCAACCCCCACGGCTTCAGCATAGTGAGCTGCCATGCCAAAGCCGATCTCATCGATGAGAACCAGCGATCTCTTCGTTGCGTTACGGGAAATTGAGCCCAGCGCGGTGAGTTCTTGAGCACAAGCTGGAGTACCGCGATTTTGAGGGTTTAACGTCGTTGTGCTGCGGTGCATGAGTGTGTAGACACCATCGAACAATGATAATCGGACGCTTGAAGCAGGAACAAAGGAGCCCATTTGAGCGAGGATCACCACCAACGCACACATGCGGAGCAGACTCGTCTTGCCGCCCATGTTCGGGCCAGAAACCACAAACAGGGAGCCTGGGGAGTCCGCGCTGCTTGACATCAGCACCGAGTTGCTGATGTAGGAAGATCCTTCCAGCAGCATCTCAATAATGGGGTGTCGACCATCGACGATCTCCAGTGTTGTGCTGTCGTCCTCGACGAACTCGGGCAGAGTGTAGTTCGGATAGCTCTGAGCTACCGTTGCCAACGAGCACAGCGCGTCGAGGTTCGCCAAGATGTCAACACAGTTCATCCCCACCACGTACACTTGACCGTCCACATCACTAACAAACTGCCGCCACGTGGATCGAACCATTTGATCCTTCTGCTCCTTGACAAATTCCTCCTGCACGTGAAGCTGGATGATTTCCTTGGGGTGGAACCGGACGAGTTTCTTGGTGGAGTTCACGACGAGCCAGCTGCGCGGTACCGTGTGGAGATCGCTACGTTTAACCTCGATCAAATGGTGGATGTCATTCAACGCTCCACCTCGAAACGTAGTGTATTCCAGCGATGGGTTGTCGAGGACACCCCGGCAGCACACAAGAATTGCGTCATACTGTCTTTCCAGCGTCTCTAGCTCATGAGAGAGATCTTGGTACGTGCGAGCCTGTGACGGCTTCCTCCGAAGTCGTCTCTGGATGGTGTCCTCGACATCATTACGCCTCGCGGCTTTGGTATCAATTTCATTGAGAAGATCCGATAGGCGAGGATCCAGCATCGGATAGCTGCCGAGGAGCCTTACGAGGAGAGTAGCCGGCTCTGAATTCCCAGTTGTGCGTGAATTGTCCGGGGACGAAGCGAGCATTAATTTGAGTTCCTTGGTATGCCCTTCGAGATCCTGCAGGATTTGGAGCGCACCGACAGCTTGGCTGGGAGTCGCTTTTCCAAGATGAACTTGCTGTAGAAACGTCAGTAGGTGCTTGGAGCGGGGCAATACAGTCGTTGTCAGCTCTTCGTACGCAATTCGGTGCGATAGTGATTCTGTTGACAGCGGCCCGGGAGGGAATGCCAAGCTCTCGATCGTTTTTTGCCGCTCCATGATCTCCGGAATAGAGCCGAGCGGAGTGTGTATCCAGTCGCGAAGTTTTCTGGCACCAGCATTCGTTTTCGTGTGGTTCAGCACTGATAATAACGATCCGACGCCGCGTTTGGTGGTCTGTACAATGCAACACAACCACGAAACATCCGAGTTAAGAAGAATATGCTGTCGCTAAAGAATGCAAATTGCACAGGACGTACTGAATTCACAAACAGATCAAGATCTCGGTGAGCTTCTGCGGGGAGGTAGAACTGTCCCGTAAACGCTGCCGTGGGGCTGGCCAAGCTCGAGTAGTTGGGTGCAATGAGCGTCTGGACCATATCGAGTGAAGAGAGGTATTTCCACATGCCCCCAAAGCAGCACACGCAAAGCTTCGGCAGACTCGGACAGGCGACCACGCTTGTGTACTCAGACTCAGCCTCACGAAATACGCCGGAAAACGTCTCCTTAGCCAGCGAGAACTCAAAGAACTCGTTCGGTATCCTCTCCACGCGAATGCAGGAACGTAGCTCTTCGTCTCCAGAGGAGTCACTCGCAATAAAGACTGAATCACTCTGTGCTGTCACGAAACTTTCCAGCACTTGCTCTGTGTAGGCGCTGAGTCGGCCCGCAGGAAGCACAAACTCAACTGGGTCGAGCGATTCCAGAGTCCGCTGCAAGCGTTGGCGCTTGCCATCTAGATAGTCATTCATCACTTACACATAAATTCTTTATCAACTCCATCCGCATCAAGTTCTTCAGCCGCACCGTCTTCAAATTCGTCAAATTTGGTCTCCCCGGTGTGTACGTCGTGCACAAAGATACCAATTCGCACTTCCTCCGAGAACGCCTGGCAAAAAGGTCATCGTCAGTATCATTTCCGTTGTCAACATCCGAAAAAGCAAGCACGCATTGGTTGGATGTGAACGTGCCTGGCTCCGCTTGGTCTCTTCGTCGATCTCGTGCATCGACTGTGAGAAGAAAGGCTTTGAGTGCACAGACGCCTCCACAATGCACGCAATGAACCTCGTGCGAGTGTCTTCCTCCTCGTCGCTGTCGTCACCCCCTTCATCCACGTCAGGAATTGTAGCGCGCGTATACACCTCCGCCACACACCTGCACTCAACCCCATACCATTCATTATTCCCTCTCCAAATGCCACAACCGCCTCCACCACAAACTGATACCTCACCGTTCAAGCGGTTTGCGTTGTGCGCCAGGCGTCTTGGACGCCGCACGCGTTGCAACGGAGTCCGTTTGCCGCACGACCCCCACCTTGAACCCAGCGTGGACCAGTCGTCGAGCATGGAACAACGTCCGGTGCACGGGCACCGACGCCTCCACGAAATTCTTGTGTCGCTGCGCTCGAATGCCCAACACCGCAGCCGCATTCTACCACCCCACAGCAATTAGTGTATAGCCTTTCATAATGGATACATGGCTTCTCCCCCCCCCCACCTCCGCGTCCTCGGCAAAGATCCGCATGCGGTAGCCGCACTCGAACAGCAGCAGCGTGTCTGGGTGCGTCCTGCGCAGCCTCACGACCTGCTTCTCCATGGCCGTGAGTCGCTGCAAGTTTGCGTCGGCCGCATCTTTCTCTGCGGCTTTCGCCTCTTCTCGCTGCTTGCGCTTGCGTGATTGCAACGCAGCCAGCACCGAGCGCTCAGGCCCAGGAGGGTCATCCCCGACGCCTCCGAAGTACTTGGAGTGGAGGCTCATTCTGGAATGACTCTCGCGTGTTTTACATGTTAACTACACTGCGCGGTGATTGGTGGCCTGTCGCAGGTTTGGTGTAGGTATGTAGGTTGAAGGCTCAATCCAACTGCTTCAAGGTGCTCACAACTGGAAAAGCGCCGCACCGGACAAGAGAAGTCAAGCGAGTTGACTCGAGGATTATTTAAACCATGGGCCCGACCTCCGCCGTTGAAGACAGCGAGCCGCGCCGCAGCTTGGACGCGGAGCTGGGGCGCCGCCTGTCGCAGCTCTCGGACAGCGCCAAGTTCGCCGTGACACTCAACGAGATCCAGCGCGTGGCCATCCGCGGCGTGTACGACAGCCCCGAGCACGACGGCGCCACCATGTACGTGGTGGACGTCTTCCTGCAGCGCTCGCAGAAGGGTCTACCTGTCTCCAAGGCCAACGAGAGCGTGCGCGCGCGCAAGCGGCGGCTGCTGCACGAGCAGGACCAAGAGCGGCCCGAATGCCGCGCGCAGCGCCGCTACTCGGACTTCCGCGCGCTGCGCCGCCAGATCTGCGAGGTCGTGGACGTCGCGGACGACCAGATGCACCCCGTGTGGTGCTCGTACTGCTGCCGTGTGCTGTGGCTCGCGACGTACGGCGGCTTCCCGTCGCGCGTCCCGAACCGGGGCGTCGTCGCCACCTGCACGGGCTGGCATCGCCTCGTGACGCGCAGCCGCAAGCACAAGCTCGAGCACTTCATCAACGAGCTGCTGGCCGCCGCCAAGGACGAGTCCTATCGCCACGGCAGCGCGCAGTGCCAGCGCTTCGTCACGGTCTCGCAGCTGCTGCAGGCGTTCCTGCTGGAGCCACACGCGCAGGCCTCGTAGGAAGGAGCTGCTGGGTACACATTGTTGAGCGCAGTGACCAAGTACTGTACGTGTATACGCCCCAACCCGTGCGTTGCGACAAAATGGAAAGTTAATGCCGCCACGTTGGCGTCTCTTTGCCAAAAGAAGGTTGAGCATTGCAGTAGACGTCTGCAAGAACGCGCTGCTATTCAACTATTGCCGCGCCAAGGCAGTCTAGGACTCCTAGTAAGGAGATCGACGGATGCAGCGAGGACGAGGACAGGATGGGGACACCCTCATGCACATTTAGCGACGAGATGGTCATCAAGCGGCGCGCAAAAGTTTACTCCCGAAACGGGCGCCCGATTACGCGTGCTTGTCAAACAACCGGTATACCGGTAAATCAGTTCCTAAGCTAGGTTCTAGCCTAGATCTCAGCCTACATGTGTAGCTTCAACCATCAGGGGAGGTCTGAAGTTCCGCCCCCCGCCTCAGCACACAATTCAGAAGCGCACCAAGATGCGACCCGAGAGCGACCGCAGCAGCAGCAGCAGCAGCTTGGAGCAGAGCGACGACACGGAGCGCGGCAGCCTCGACGCCAACCTGGGGCGCCGCCTCTCGCAGTCGCTGTCGCAGCTGTCCTGCAGCGCCAAGTCCGCGGTCTCGCTGAACCAGATCAGCCACGTCGCCATCCGAGCCGCGCACAACCGCGCCGAGCACCAGCACGGCCCCGTGGTGACCGTCTACGTCATGGACGTCTTCCTACAGGACGTGCTGAAAGGATTGCCCAAGTCTGCAGCGAATCGGGACAAGCACAAGCGCACGTGGCGCCAGAAGCCCGAGAAGCGGAGCGAGCACGTCGACTACCAGGTGGAGCACCGCTACTCGTCCTTCCGGCTGCTGCGGCAGCGCATCCTGAACGTTGTCAGCGCGCCGAGTGAGAGCGACTCCCACCCGCTGTGGTGTGCCTACTGCAGCCGCGTTTTGTGGCTGGTCACGGCGGGAGACTTCCCGTCGCCGTATCCGAGCAAGGGCCCCGTGGCGACGTACACGGGCTGGAGACGACTACTCGTGCACTCGAGGAAGCACGGACTGGAGAAGTTCATCAACGAGCTGCTGACTGCAACGAAGGACGTGTCGTACCGCTACAGCGCCGTCCAGTGCGAGCGCTACGCGACGGTGTCGGGGTTTCTGAACGAGTTCCTGGCGGATCTGCACCTGCGGACTGCGCTGAGCTCGACCGCGCTGAGCTGTTGCTAGGAAGGGTCTGTTGGCGAGTACAGTGGAGAGAGGTGAGCAACACCGAGCTATCAGTAAGTGATGAGTGCTATAAACCCAATACATGTATGCCGTTGCATGCTGCTTTCCATAATGTGCTGCTTGTCATAGCGATGCATACTTGCCTGGTACAGTTATCGCCGCTGAAGCAGAAAGCACGATGGTCATTGCTGACCGAGTTTGTCGTGCGATACACACCGTTGCTCAGCGTCGCAGGTTCGCGCCTGCTCCTGCCACGACTGGTCTGTCGCTGCGCTGCTGCTCCCTCGCGTCTTGCAAAGGCATCGATGTTGGATGTGTACTGCTGCTCGGCGCCGCGGCGAGCCTCACGCGATCGGGTGGCTCAGAGCCAGCCAGCGGCGCCGAGCGCGTTCTTGGCGAGTCACGTCGTGATCACGGCGAGAGCAAGCGCGCAGGCAAGATGACTCCACCGGGAAAAATCCGCGAGCCAGCACGGCGGCTTTGAAGCACGGCACCTGCGTCGAACATCAGCCCTGATACGCAGCGGCCACCGCGTACAACACGTAGGTCAGCTACATGTACATGTAATAGCTCTGCCGTCCTTGAGGCCTCGCCTTCCTCGCTCCGCCCGGGCCTCCAGCACATGTTGGCCCATGAAATCGGCGATCCTCCAGAGGACTTCGTAATCAGGAAACGCCCATCTCCCTCCTGCGACAGGGCGCAGCTCACCCATCATGTGGCCCACACGAGGTTCGACGTTCGCACAGCTCATTTATACAAGAGCACACACATTTGCGCAGCATAAAGACATTGATCAAGTCTAAAAGACACGCTCTTGCGCCAGACTCCCGAGAGCCGTCTAGCTGTGGTGCCTTCAAGGACCCATTTATTTTGCGTGCTTGATGGGCCATCACAATCAAACGCGCGCTGGACCGCTCAAGCCACTCGATCAATCTTAATGAGTCTGCGTCTCCCGTCCAAGTCCGACGCCGACGTCCATGCCGAGCGGCGCGACGACTCGCCGCGCGAGCTGGGCCCGAGCATGAGTCCGGGCCGCCGCCTCGCGCAGCTGTCGACGACGGCCAAGTCCGCTATGTCGCTCAACGAGATCTACCGCGTCGAGATCAGCAGCACGTACGAGACCGACGGCGTCACCATGTACGTCGTCAGCGTGTTCCTGCGCACCACGCAGAAGGGTCTGCCGACCATGGAGACGCTGGACCAGCGCAGGAGACGTCTGCGCCGCGAGTACCAGGGCCAGACGCCCGACTACCATGTCGAGCACCGGTACTCGGACTTCCGCGCCATGGTCAAGAGCATCTCGAACGTGGTGAACGACCACGATCACTTCCGCTTCTGCGCGTACTGCAGCCGCGTGGGCACCACGGAGTCGGCCGCTGGCTTCCCGCCGCGCGTACCCAACCGCGGCCCGCTCTCAGCGGGGCTGCGCCAATTGCTGGCACGCGTCCGGAAACACCGCCTCGAGCGCTTCATGAACCAGATGCTCAAGGCCTCCAAGGACATGTCGTACCGCACCAGCGCAAGCTGCCACTGCGGACGCTTCATCATCGTCTCGCAGATCTTGAACAGTTTCCTCGCACAGCCCGAGGGCAGCGCGCGCGCCTCCGTCGCCGCCGTGACCGAGGAGAGGACCGTATTGAGTCGATTGACCACGATATAACTTGCCACCATTAATTTACGCGTAATGAATGTCCATGTCTCAACCAAGCCAAAGCCTCATCTTCTCCTTCCGCCTTCTCGCGCCGGTGGTATGCTGAGACGAGCTTGTCCTCGCTGACAGCAGCTGACGAAACCCGTTCCTTTTGATCGCCTTCACCACCGCCGGCGGCGCGAAAAGTGTGTTCATCGTATCAAAAAGCAGTGGACGGCCTTTTCACCTGCTGCGCTTTGTCAGGCGATGCAAAGTGCCTTTGTGTTTGAAGTTGGTCGGCTCTTGTGCGCATGCGACGAAGGCGCTATAAAGGCACCGCCCGCCCGCCTTCAGCTCGCGATGGTGATGAACGCCTCGACTGCCCCGCGATTTGCACTCCATTTGAGCATGCACTTTTCGGCGTGCTCGTCTACTAGACGCCCGAGATCCAAAAGCTGCCGCACGCCAGGCCAACCGTTGCCGCCACCTCGATCCTGCGAGCATGCGATCCTAGCTTCAGCTTCAGCTTCGGCTGTAAACGAACGGCGGCTCGAAAGACTCGAAAGAGAACCGGTACACCGGTATCGTACCGCTTATATCACGCATCTCATTGGCTATCAACTTCAACTTTGCCCTTTCTGCTCGTTGACGTCTGCTGGTCCTGTACTGTACGGCCCATAATCCGCCCCCTCCCATGGGAGACTTTGTATCACACCTGAGCTTCACATCGGAATTTCCTGCGCACCTCACAAGAGAGCCTCCAAGTGAAGCATGAGAGCGAGCGCCAGCCACGACGACCAGCTGCTCTTCGAGCTGCAGAGCCGCAGCAGCGTGCCGAGCCTCGTCACCACCGCCAGCTCGTCCGAAGACAGTGACGAGCTCAGCGACCTGCAGTCGCGCCGCAGCCTGGACGCAGCGCTGGGTCGCCTCTCGTGCCTCTCGTCCATCGCCAAGTTCGCCATGAAGCTCAACCAGATCCACCACGTCAAGATCTGCGCCACCTACGACGAAAGCGAAGGCGGCGCCACCGTCTACGTCATGAACGTCTACCTGCGCTACGTGCAGAAGGGTCTCCCGCCGCCGCCGCCTGCCGGTGAGTCCGAGGGTCAGCGCAAGAAGCGGCTGCGGCGCGAGAGGGAGCTCGAGCACCCCGTGTACCAGGTGGAGCACCGCTACTCGGCGTTCCGCGAGCTGCGGAGGCGCATCATGAAGACCGTCAACGCGCGCAGTGACAACAGGTATCACCAGCAGTGCGCGTACTGCAGTCGCATCAAGTTCATCGACTCGTCCACGAGCTTCCCGCCGCGCGTGCCGAACCGCGGGCTGGTGGCGACCTGCACGGGCTGGCGCCAGCTTTGCACGCACTTCCGCAAGCGGCAGCTCGAAGGCTTCCTCAACCAGCTGCTCAGAGCGGCCAAGGACCTGTCGTACCGCACAGGCAGCGGCCAGTGCGAGCGGTTCCTCGTCGTCTCGCAGATCCTCAGCTCGTTCCTGTCGGCGGAGAGCATGCGCGCGACCGAGAGCGTGTGGTAATCGTCCGGAAGCGTGATGCTGATGCCGCCGATGCATACGTCGAGCCTGTGGTCCGAGATAGTTTAGCTCAGCTCAGCCACGTTAGCGCTGGTTGATCAATACTTAAAGTAAGTATAAGTATCGTACGTGTCATGCCTGTTCTAGTCTGTGGCGTTGTGCGTCAAGTTGCTCGTGCGGTGCCGAGTGCAATCGCATCTTTTCGATGGGGATCGCGTGCCCGCTTCAGCCCCGCTTCAGTCGTTAGAAGACGCCCATTTGCAAATACAGGTGCTCCAGTTTGAGCAGCTCCGCCGTCGTAAGCGCCGTCGAGGCAACCGCAGTCGACTGTTTTAGAACATTGGGGGGCCGGAGGCTTTGCCGATACTGTTGTGGTGGTGGAAGTTCTTCTCGCTTGAGGCTCAAGTCGATCAGCGTCGGTGGCCTCAATGCACTTGTGCGACGCGCCGGTGTCGGTGGTACGGGTGCCAGCGCGATTTGCACCCCCGGGCGAAGCGCGCCGGCATAACACCGCTACACTGTACATGTATGATAACAGGTGCCGGCCCTCTATCGTGGCATGGTAGACGTCACCCACTACAGTGGTGTAGTGGGTCGATGCTGCTGGCCTAGCGACGACACTGTTGGCTGATGGAGTATCGTGGTGGCGTGAACCCCTTTTCGGCCAATGGCTCCGTTTTACATGGGTCGGAACGAGGGGTTACACTGGGTTACACCCTCTTTGTGAGATGGGCCCGGCTCTGCCGCGCCATGATTACACACTGCTGAACCCATATCCGACACAAGCGGCAGAAGACTTGGCCCCGGACTGCGCTCGTCTCGGCTCGGCTCGGCTCGAAACCCGCCCGCAATTCGGCGCCGCCTGCTGTCTTGCCGCACGACAGCCTGCTTGCAGCAGCGCCATTCCAGCGACCGGCGGCTGGAAGCCACTGCGAGCCGCCACTTCGACGCGCATGTCAAACCGCGGCGCGAGGCATCCCCCTTCTCCTCAGTCGCCTTCCATTTACCGTCCCCACACCGGTATCTCACCCGTGAAAAAACTGCCGCGCTCGATGTGACAACCAGTCTTCCTTCATACTCCCACCCTACTCCCTACAGTAAACACGGCCACGTTGCGTACCTCTTCAAGATCACCGACAAGCCAACACAGTACGCCGAGCTACACACAGCACTGGCTCACAACCGAAAGCGCCGTCGACAGCGCAAGCGAAATTCCCAACCTCAGCCGCGCGATGGTGGCCGCCAGCGACTTGGACGAGATGGACGTGTGCACGGACACGGCGAGCGAGCGCTCGAGCCTGGACACGGTGGAGCTGCTGGGCGCGCGCCTCTCGCAGCTCTCCCGCGCCAAGGTGGCCGTGGCGCTCAACAGCGTCCACCACGTGCAGATGTGCACGGCGTACGACCGCGAGGGCCACGTGACGGCCTACGTGCTGGACGTGTTCCTGCAGGCGGCACCCAGAGGTCTGCCCGTGGCGTCGGCCGCGACCGGCAGGAGCAAGAGCAAACACACTCAGAAGCATAGCAGGAGCGAGCGCGTGCGGCGGGGGTTGCGCGAGGAGGACGAGCTGCGCGCCGACTACCAGGTGGAGCACCGCTACTCGACGTTCCGCGCGCTGCGCGAGCGCATCGGGGCGGCGGTGGCGGCGCCCAAGGACAAGTCGCACCCGCAGTGGTGTCCGTACTGCACGCGCGTGCGGGAACTGGTGAGCTCGGGCGTGTTCCCGTCGCGGTTCCCGAGCCGCGGGCGCGTGGCCGTCGCCGTGGGTCTGCACGACTACGTGGTGCGCAGTCGCGAGGCGCGTCTAGAGACGTTCGTGAACTTGCTGCTGCGCGCTGCCAAGGACGTTTCGTACCGCTCCGGCTGCAGTCCGTGCGGGCGGTTCGAGGTGGTGTCGAGGCTGCTGAGCGACTTCCTGACGGAGCCGCACCTGCGCGCGTCGGGCGGCGCGTGGTGACGAGGCCGGCCTGCAGGCCCGCGGAGCAGGAGCAAAGCGGCAGGAGAGCAGCGCGCCTGCAAGTTGTCGGAGCAAGCCGACCGAGCGGCGGAGAGCCAGCCGCCAGCCAGCCAGCCAAGAAGCGAGCGACGGACGAGCGAGCGAGGGCATGGCGCGTTAGGAGAGTAGGCACGGATCGTGCAGTTGGGTGTCGTGGCGTGTTATTTGGCGTAAACGGTCTTGCAGCGAGCGCCTGGATATTCATATAAAGGCTTGAGCTTTTTTTTCGTGAGCTTTGCTGCGGCTGACTTATGGTTAGAGCTGAAGTTTTCACTGTGCTGCACGGTGTAATCTTGGCTCAAGATTCTTGAAAGAGATCCGCTGCAAAAGCACCGGGAAGCCGGCAGGTTGGGCTTGCAGTGCGAGTTCCAGCAGCAATGCTATGGTTGGACATTTTAGCGATATTTTTCAGCACACCCTCGATCAGCAAGTCGCGCGCAAGAAACGCTCGGGGTCAACACTGACCCGAGACGGTTTCCTGCGTCAATCCTGAACAATTGGGCCAACATACATTTAACGCTAGCGCAGGTATCGCATGCTTGCTCTGGCGGAGATACCGTGCCGTCATCCCGATGCTGATAGCACCTGCTCGCCAACACGAAAGAAACGCTGCCACCTATCGACAGTCATTCGCTTCCAGTCACATGACTTGGACAATCTAGAGCTTGGTATCTCTGCACCACCTCGCCCAGGATTCGCTTTCAGTCAAAAGACATGGGCAATCTACAGTGTACTGTGCATGTAGAGCTGGGAATCGCTGCAGGATAATGTCCTCGCATGACTGCAAGCCCATGTCAGCTCAACTATTCAATTGTTCAGCACTTCATGCGTTCCCAGCCGTGCTGCAGCCACCACAACAACTTCAAGCCGCAGCAAAGCTCGCGAAAAAAAGCTCAAGCCTTTATATGAATATCCAGGCGCTCGCTGCAAGACCGTTTACGCCAAATAACACGCCACGACACCCAACTGCACGATCCGTGCCTACTCTCCTAACGCGCCATGCCCTCGCTCGCTCGTCCGTCGCTCGCTTCTTGGCTGGCTGGCTGGCGGCTGGCTCTCCGCCGCTCGGTCGGCTTGCTCCGACAACTTGCAGGCGCGCTGCTCTCCTGCCGCTTTGCTCCTGCTCCGCGGGCCTGCAGGCCGGCCTCGTCACCACGCGCCGCCCGACGCGCGCAGGTGCGGCTCCGTCAGGAAGTCGCTCAGCAGCCTCGACACCACCTCGAACCGCCCGCACGGACTGCAGCCGGAGCGGTACGAAACGTCCTTGGCAGCGCGCAGCAGCAAGTTCACGAACGTCTCTAGACGCGCCTCGCGACTGCGCACCACGTAGTCGTGCAGACCCACGGCGA